>NC_090356.1:19458236-19788236 GCF_035084215.1 Heptranchias perlo
TCTCACTGGAGCTTGATCCCACACTCATGGTGAACACACTCTCCGGGATGGCGCTGACTGGAGCCCCCACCTCTGGCTCACTCGTTTCACTGGCACTCGAAACTACAGAAAGGAGCGACATTTTCCTGGTCAGTCTGCTTGGCAGCAACGACAGGGCGTAGTCTGCTATGATACCGCTTACATCCAGATTGCAAGCTTTGTCAAAGGCCCTGAAACCTACATTTGCATTGGCTTCACACACTACAAAAGAACCGTCATCTTTCCTGAGCAGATCGATACCGCACACGTCCATGCCTAAGATATTGGAGACCTGGATTGCCAGCTGTTTGCCCTGCTCACTCAGCTGATACATCACACCAACACCTCCTGTCAAACAGAAAAAATATGATCAGTTCAGAACTCCACGAAAATTAGAAATTATTTTTAGGGCACTACAGAGAAAGAGAAGTATGTAGGTACTCTTACAATGAACAGTCAAGCTTTCTATGCAACACTCAGGAAGCCTGGTATCAGCTGGAACCTCTGCTGGGAAATAAGAACTCAAATCTCCAATCTTAACTCAGGCTTACCCAGAGAGAAAGTTTCAACAGTCTTTCAGGTCCCACAAAATAAATTTATCTGCAAACAGCAATTTTGCTCATCTTAAAATGAAGAAGTCACTTCTCCTTGTTGCATGTTGCTAACTGAAGATGACAATTTTTCCAACTGGGGTCTTAAACAGTTGATTTTTGATACTACGATCATTCTTCTCCAGTTCCTCCTCCCCAACCTTTTTAAAAAAATTGTTCAGGGGATGCGAGCAATGCTGCCAAGGTTGCATTTATCATTGATCCTTAGTTACCTCAAAAAAGTGGTGGTGAGCCTTCTCCTTGGACCACTGCAGTCCTCGTGGTGATGGGTGCTCCCACAATAGTGTTAGATAGGGAATTCCAGGACAAATTAGGAATGGCAATATGTCTATGGCAGTATAATGCATGACTTGGGAGGGAAACGTGGAGGTGTTTTGTTCTTCTCAATGGTAAAGGTCATAGGGGAGAGAGAGTTATTATTAAACTAACCTTGTTGAGTTTCTGCAGCACATCCTGTAGATCATACATAATGCAGCCACAGTATGCCTGTGGTGTAGGAGGTGAATATCAAGTCCAGTGGCAGGGGCACGAATCAAGCAAAAATGAATCCTTGAAACCATCGAGCTTCTTGATGTTGCAGCTGCACCTATCCAGGTGAGTGGTGCTCATCCACCACACACCTGACTTGAGACTTGTAGGTGGAGAAGAGGCTTTGAGGGGGGTCAGGAGGTTAGCCACTCATTACAGAGTACTGAGCCTCTGCCCTGTTCTTGTAGCTATGGTGTTGATAAGGCTGGTTCAGTTCAGGACCTGGTCACTGGTGGCCCCCAAGATGTTGGCGGTGATGCTGTTGAAGGTCAGGGGGAGGTGGTTGGGCCTTTTCTTGCTGGAGACGGTCATTACCTAGAATTTGTGATGCAAATGTTACCTACTACTTGTCAGCCCAAGCTTGGATGCTGTCCAGATTCTGTTGGAGGGTGGTATGGACTGCTTCAATATCAGAGGAATTGTGAATGGGTCTGAACACTGGAATTATCAGCGAACAGCCCCACTCTTGATCTTATGACAGAGGGAAGGTCATTGATGAAGCAGCTGAAGATGGTTGGGCCGAGGACTCTTCCCTGAAGAAATCCTGCAATGATGTCCTAGGGCTGCAATGATTGGCACCCGACAATCTACAAGCATTTTCCTTTGTGTCTGATATGACTCCTGCCACTGGAGGATTTTCTCGTTGACCCTCAGTGACCTCAGTTTCGTTAGGGTGCCACACTCCGTCTAATGCTGCCTTTCATCAGCACTGCGGTCAAACTCTTGGATTTTAATCACGCAGCAAATCAAACTGTCATGCGTTTGAAGGAAGGCAGAAAAAAATTCCAGTTTGTATCCAAGTTCCTGAACTCTGGGTTCTAATGACTTTACAGCCTGATCACTTCAGTGAACTGAAATGCAGTAGTAGCAGTTTCCACTGGAGGATACTCTACCTTAACAAATGAAGGCCTCAAATGATAGAAACACCTAGCAATCCAGCATTACAACAATCCTTGTAAAATGGCAGAATTCATTTTTTTAAAAAGTCAGGTGTGGGACTAATATGTCTACAAGAAATAAAGCATAAGCACTCGACCCTCATTTAAGAAAATTAAGTAATTTTAAATGTGCTATAATATGGTATTCGTTTAACATATCTTGGTAACCAAGCCCATTGTGCAATTAATCAAATTTACATGCAAACATAATTAATATATTACTTCTCAGGAAGGCACAACACCAAACACAGTTAACTTGCACAGATCAGTAATTAGAACAGGGGAGTTGGAAAGACTCCTGTTAGCGTGGGGAATTGGTACTTATGTATTGAAACAAACACTTAAGAAACAGTAAATCTGCAAAGCAACTGCAAAACTAAAATGTACAGTTAGAGGTACTATAAATAAACATGTTAGTCCAAACAAATATCAACCTGAACTGTGGTTGTTGCTGGCTAGTTGGATTAGCAATGTTCTACTATATAATGAAAACATGCTTTAAACTAAAGTATTTTTTTTTAAAAAGAGCTTTGGTTTGTGGGAGTGGGGGGTGGATTCGCTGAATGTTTTTTTTACTCAAGATGAGGGATGTTAGTGCTGGAGATAGAACACCTACCATATTTGGTGCCTAGCATAATCAAGAAGCACTCCTAGATCGGGTACAGCACAGTTAGAGGCTGAGTAAAGTTCCCTCCGCACTGTCCAATAATGTGCCTAAAACCCTGACCAACCCAATGGCACCAATGCAACATTTCAATTTTCCACACTGTCAATGGATCCACTGGGAGAGTTAATAGCAAAGAAATTGTTAGGAGCCAGGAGACTGCTTACTTGGGAAAAATATCAGAAGGTTATCACTTCATGTGGGGCTGAATCCTGGTATTTCTTGCTGCTTTAACATTTTAGTTCACAATGGGTTTGGATCCTTCCCCATCTTCCACCTGAGAGCCAAAGATCAACAGACAAAGACAGAGAAAAGAACCACTTCCCCCCCATTTTATTTCTGCAGAGGCATCATTTACAAATCTGAAGTCAGATTTGATTGCAGATGGCTTTTATTTTGCTATTAGGAACAAAAATCCTTGTTGATTTTTCCCCCCAACATAACCCAGGGCACAGAGACCAAATAAATGTCCCAGTTGAGATCAGCTAACTCAGCTCAGACCAGGGATCAAACCTGGGCCTTATGGTCCATATAACTGAGTTACACACTGACTTGCACTGGGGGAGCCACGAGTCTTCTACACATGAAGTGCAAAATCTCACCTAGTGAGCAGTTGCTTTGCATTCTGCCATCAGTGGAGCAACGTAGCATCGCACCAATCACACGGCCTCCCACCATGACCACGCGGATATCCTTCCCATGAGATTCCTTTACATATTTCTGGAAAAGGTATGGGGCATCGTGACGTATCAGGTGAGATAAATCGGACAAATGATGCTTGTCCCGTGCCAGGAACACTGCTTTTCCTGAAGAGGAACACACAGATAAACTCTGTTACACACCTGAACAGATTATAAATAATGTGCAATTCCGGCTGAGGCAATAAACATCAAGGTTTAGTATTATTCTTTATATACATGGCGCTAAGGACCACACAAGACAGCTCAGTATTTTACTTTGTAACATTTTTCTTGTAATAATTTTTGTGTAAACACAAATTTATTATTTATTTGAAAAAAAAAATTAATTCTTCACTTTTTTCTTTTCTCCTCTCCTGAAAATGCAGATTCTTGCTGGGGTGCTATTCCCCTCACCCACCCCCACACTGACTCTAGTGATGGGGCACTGTGATCAATTGTAGTGCCCCAACTGCTATTACAGGTGAGATCAGATAACTCAGCACAGAAGAGGTCATACCATCCTTCACTGCTTTGAATTCTGGTCCTTAACAAAAGTGATAATAAAGATTGTAGAATTAAATTGAAGTTCATTTGGCTTTACTGTATCTGTACTCAATTGCAAAATGAGAAAGAGTTTATACCTCGATGACCTCGTGTGTTTTTAACTACTACTGGATAACCCAAAGGCTCAGCTTCATCAATCATTTTTGAAAAATTTTCATGGCCACCTGTGGTAAAAGGAACAGACAGAATTTCTACGTTATCATGCAGATAGGAAAAAGGTTACAGGTGCTTCAATCCCCACCTCCCCAATTTGACTAACTGCAAGAAGGAAACAAATTCTTCCTCCCCACCCAATCAAAACCACAAGTCCAAGATAAACAGAAAATTAAAGAAATATACAAAATGGGCCAAAAATTGTGACACATTTTATCTTATCCTTCCAGAATACCGACCCCACTACCTTCCCATTACAGCATCTAGCCATTTCTTAAACAAGCCTAGTATTCTGGTCTCAACTACCCATCCTGGCAATCCATTTCAGCTTTTGGTCACCTCTTATGTAAAAGAGAAAGGCAAACAGTTGATAGTCTCCAGAGACACATAATACCCACAATAAAAAGCATGCAGAGGTCAAGAATGGCAAAGAAACACATTTTATAAGTGTTCCCTAGCTTTCATATTCAACTGTAAACTTACAGCTGTACATGTAATAATTAGGGGTAGTAACTATTGCAGGTACCAAAGAAAGCAACAGCACTGAAGACTGCAAAGACCAGCTTGTATCTATATACAATTACTTTGTTAAAGGGTATTAAGTGTTTTTGTGTCTATCAAATTCAACAAATGCAAAACATTGCTAATGACTCAAAATTTGCAAAAGGATCCTTGACATCCATCTATACCCACCATAAGAGAAGGTATCAGGCAGTGGTATTCCGTGACCAGCTAACTCCTGGAATGTCCAGAACTTGTTGACGCAGTGCAGTATGGCCTGAGGACGATTGGCCAGGCGACAGCCCATCTTCTCCAGGTGCCTCAGTAGAGTGATGTCACTGTCATTCTGAACTGAAGGAGTGGGAACTCTGACCACCACCACCTGAGGGTAACTGGTTACCGGCTCCTGTTTGATACGTAGTCCTGCAGAGAAAAACACAACAGTTAACATTAATAGCATTGTACAACCATTTAATTCAACATTCTTTTGTAAGAAAGATAATCCCAGATGGGCCTAAAAGTATCTGCAGCAGGAATACTTTATGTACACTTTTTATATAAAATATTTTGCCTACTCCATTCAAAAAAGTATGGTGAAACAAAAAAGTACTGTGAAACAGAACACTGGGCTTATGGCAAACAAATATGAGCAGCTTCTTGGGAATGTGTGCCAACAATTCTCTCTCGTACTCAACGCAGATAGGTTAACCTCAGAACTGGAGGAGGTAGGGAAGAGAAACAGTACTTTTAAAAAGCTATTTTGAGAACCTCACAGCAACAAACATTCAGACCCCAGAATAAACCTACACATATACTGCAACAAAAATGTCTTTGGGAAGATATAACCTATATGTCCACAATAGATTTGTACTGATGTTTCCTTTTGTACTTGGTTCTGTAAATGAACACAAAGGCTTGGCTCAGAGGCATGAAAACATTTATTTTAATACAAATAACATTATTGCATTGAAAAGGCAAACTTCAAAATGTAGGAAGAGGAAAAGACAAATAATCACAAGAAGGTAAGATGCTATTCATATCCATAATTTTCTATACAGCCACGTTTATGATCTTGGTTCTGCCGTCAGGAAGTGACACAGGTTGGCTGATTACCCACAACTGTGCACCAGAGATTACTGAGAAAAGAGAGAAAAACACACACAAAAATGCTCGCACAGGTCACTGAAAATTGTTTTTGCACTCCATCTATTGGTTAGTTACATAGGAACAGTTCTTTCCTGCACTCATATCAATGGTGGGACAAATGAGAAGGAAGGAGGGGTAGGGAAGATCTATAGAAGGAAAAAGTAAATTAAAAAAAGGAAGGGGACAAATCTCAATTCTGAAAGTAGCTTTGAGTAAATGAAACAAGTGCAGCAGAAAAAGTTACACCCATGGTATTTTTGGGTAAGATTCTCCAATAATTGAATAAACACATTCTTTCAATTTATTTCATGCCCTTTTACCATTTTAATTTTATTAACAGTCATTAAATCAAAGGTGTTTTCTGATTTTAAAAAAATGACAGAATTCCCAGCAGGCTTTTGGGTCAAAGCCAGTTAGACACATAGTTCAGCAAGTAATCCTTCGTGAGGAATCTGTAAATAAAATTTCTCCCAGTTCAGCCGTGCATCATCTCTGCATGATGTCCGATAGAAATTAGCATTGGTAAGGAAGAGACATACCATAGGCTATGAAAAGGAGAGTATGAAGATAATATTCAATCAGTAGTTGTGCACAATGCTTAGAGCTGGACCCTGATAAAAGTATAAAAGCACGAAGCAGAGTCTGGATGCTTTGGAACACACTGTGCAAGGAGAATGTAGGGTATCGGCTAGGAAGAGAGTGATGAGCACTGAAGTAATGAGCAGTGTCTTGTATACAGTAAAGAAGCCTGTTATAGCAAGAATACTGTTGAGAAACTGGGTACATGTGTAGTTGCAATTTGGGCTCCTTCTCAATACTCTCTATTCATACTCACTACATAAGCGAGCTTCCACAGGCAAGCCCATGCTTCCAATGCACCAAAACTTGACCCTAAACATGAAGTATCTGGGGTGAAGGCCCATTGGGCAAAAACTGGGTTATATGCTGGAAATAGTACGGGATGTTACTGTACTCAGGCTAAAACTAATAATTGTTTATTACAAGAAAGAAATATCCACAGAAACTAGTTTAAACAACAGATTAAAAGAACAAATATGGTGTTTATTTTCAACATGACATTAAAACGATCTTGTATTAAAATTAATTTTGATGAAGCAAAACATGGGTGCTCGTCACCATTGAGTCCATTCTTGCCAAAGTCAACTGGATGTGCAGTTTCCAAGTGAACTAGAGACACACAGCAATCCAAAACATTTATACCAGAAAAGTTTTTCATGTCACAATGTGAATTCTGAAAGAATACCAGCTACCCTACTCCTATACGACAGCTATTTCAGATAACAGCTGTGTCTTTTTCTTGCAGTGATAAATAACAACAAATTTTGCATTGATATGGGGTCGTCCTGCAAGTAATCAAGAGAGAGAGAGGCTGGTCATCCATTAATACTGGCACCTATACTCCAGACACAATCTGCACAATTGCCTGCCCCACATAAAAACATCAGAAAGCAGTTAACTGAAACCAGTTTAAATTTGATGTTAATATGTAATGCTTCCAGATGAAAAATGTGTATTTCACTTTGCCTACAGGGTCTCAAGCCAAGACTACCAGAAACTTTAAACAAAGCAGCCATGGAGTCCATTTGAAACATTCCAGTGCCTATGGCTAGCTACAAATTCGGAAGAAAATATAAATGTTCAATTGTTATAATCTGAAATAGGCAGACCCATCACGGCCTGTATGTGAAATAAAGCCCATTATTTCAACAGACTGGACATGTCTGCCGTATGGCTGAAGATTGGTTCCTTCAAACAGTAATAGAATAGGAAAAGACTGTCTGAAAGGTTAAAGCTAAGACGGAGGGACCTGTATCTGGAAAAACCTGAAAGTGTGTGAGCATAACCAGACAGTTGTAGCAGCTGACAGAAGGCAAAGGATTATGGTGAATTCTTGTGGCATATTTAGTCTGCCTGACAATAAGCAGGCCTGCTGGATTCAGCATGGCTGTAGTATATAGTACAACCATAGGAATCCCTTCTCAATAAACCCTTTCTAAATGTTATCCTGCCATCTGCAAATCTTACATAATCTGGATAAACCTGGGCACTTAGCATCACAAGGCACTCACATTGTTATATCATTCCAGATTAATGATGATCTACAAGATCAAAAACCACTCACAAATACATAGACACAACTATCCCTTTTAATATTAAAAAGGTAGTCTTTTTGCATTTACAAAGTAACTTTAAAACCAATAAATATGTAGAATTCCACCAGACAAGATTCTAGATGCATTTCAAAAGCACCTTTAGGGTTTTGCAGAAAGTGTGTTTTAATTTAAAATCAGTCACAACTTATATAAACAATACAATTTTTGAAAGATTTCTAACATCTGGTTTTGCACTCATTTCATGTAGGACCCTCGGAGCTCAGACAGAGGAGACGTTCATACCTTCAGGCTGGATTGGATTCAAACATGGATTTCAGAAGAAAGACTATATAACCTATGGCATATTGCTTTGGGAACAATATTCCACTTCTCCGTTTTTTCAGAACAAGTTTTATTAATCAGGTTAATACGATTCTAAATAAAAACAGAAAAACAGTGGAAATTTATAGCGGGTTGATCAGCAACTAAAATAAAAAAAGTAACATTTTAGGTGTGGCATTCATTACTACTGATCAGGGGTCACCCCTGAAATATAAACCCATCGTTCTCTTTCAGATGTTGACTGATCAATTCTCAATTTTCAGTATTGTCTGTTTTATTTCAGACTTCCAACATATTCGGTTTTCTGAAACGAATAATTGTTAATAATTTTTTTTTTAAAACTGCACTAAACATTTTATTTCAAAACTCAAAATATTACAAACCAATTAAAATTTGAAATAAGAAAACTAGCAAACATTTAACAACGAACAGTATTTATGGGAGGGTACATAAATAGCACGGGCATGATTTTGACCCTGAGCCAGGAAGGGGGCGGGTCAAACTGCGGACGGGAAACCCGGGTTTCCCAGATGTCCGTACAATTTTGACATAAGGACATTTTTTTTTGTTGGTTTACCGTCCGACTGACCAGCCTGATTGACAGGCTGGTCTCAATCGGATGGGAGAGCAGTCAGGAAGAAGCTGTGTTCAGATAAGTCTTTGATTGTTTGGATTGGTGGAGGGCGGGGGGGGGGGGGGGGGGGGGGGAGGAAAGAGAGCGGGGGGATGATCATGGATCATCGTGGGGATCCACGATCGTTGTTTGGGGGGGGGGGGGGGGAGGGGAGGGAGGAGGAGGAGATTCGCGATCGTTGGGGGGTCATTGCAGGTGGGCTTGTAAAGCCTGGGGGGAGCACTCCTACTCTTCCAGGCCTATAAGCTGTGCCAGAAAGGCACTTACCTGCATTTTCGGGCCTGCTCGCCTCCTTTCACGTGGCGTGAAGGAGAAGGCCCAGGAATCCCAGCCCCCAGGGGTTGAAATTGCAAATTCTGCAAAAATGGAGGCCCACAGCCTCCTTGAAAGGTTTTAGTCACCAATCCACCTCCTGGGATTGGGTTGGTCATGCGCCCCTCGTCCCACTCCGGTTGAAAACTGGAAATGGGCGGATTGGAGGCCAGTCTGAAATGGTTGTGATTTTAATTGCCCGCCCTGCCCCCAACCCACCCATTTTTCAATGCTAAAATCATGTCCCATATCTCAGGTTATAAGATGCTGTCCAACTCATGGGGGAAGGGGAAGAAAGGGGGTAGGTGAGTGGAAAGAGAATATGAATCTTTGGGCAGCCCACTAGTAGTGAGTTAGAATAGCAACCTGCTGTGCCACAGTCTAGTAGGATACAGCCTTATACCTGTAATTCCTTCACATGATGAGCCATCAATTTTGACTGCATCATTCAGGCCTGACACCGAGTAAGAGGGACTGTCACTCAACTGATCTTATGTATCCACTTACTGGCTATCCAAACAAATACAAGTATGGCAAATACAAGGTTTCTTGTAAATCTCAATATGCAGCCAACATAATAATCATTCCACATGAGTAATATAAAATAAATTTTCTTTTGGAATTCTGCTTGAAAAACAATAAAAATCTCCAAGGTAAAGATGTATTTGTAGCTCAAAGCAACCTGCACCTGAATCCCAGTTTTGACTAGCAGGGTCCTACCCAGGACAGATTTTACTAAGGCAAACATGATTGCCCTGCCCAGTTGTTGTATTAGCATTATAGAGCAGCACTTTTGAGACACAAAACATTTTCTCTGCCACTGTACACTATGGGACATGATCACTTTCTTGACACAGTAGTGACTGAACAATGTTATATACTATTACAAATATATCAGGATAGAAGGTTATAGGAGTGGGGGGCTGGGTTGCCTCAATACTGGATATGGCCCTGTTATTTAGACAAGCAAAACTATTCTCAATAACTGGAGTTTCCAAGCTTTCTGTCTTCACGGGCTGCTTAGGTGCATATGATGGGGACTCGTGAGCCACATATAAAATTTTAATCAGTGTTCCCATTAATTTGCATATATCTCAAACTGCAGATCCCAACAGATCTTGGTATCCCAATTTAAGTTTTATACAACGAGGCAACAGCACAAATAACAGCCCTCTCCAAACCTGCAGGCCCACTAATTTCAAAAAGGATAAACCAGCAAGCAAGAAATATAAGCACAAATAGACTGAGCTGCCTGAGCTTTGTGGGCAAGATTGCCATGGCCTGCAGGCTGGATAAGGCCCATTCAGCTGTAGTTCAGTTACCCATGATCTACACTGAAGTGTTATCATAGGGAGAGGGTATTACAACAAGTTAATGAATTGTGGTTTTTCCTCTGTAATCAGGGTTGAATCAAGCCAAAATAGATGGAACAAAAATATCTTCAGGCAGATTGCAGCAAAGATCCCAAGTGGAATGTATTTGGGCCGTCTCAACCCAATATTGTGCAAGATGCTGTTCAGCTCATGGCGGAGGGCACCAGAGAATAGCAACTCTAGTTGCCCCGAGATGGTGATGGAAACATTTACATAGCCACCTCCTCCCATTAGTTGCCTAATCATGCACCATCAATCTCAACTTAATGTGGCAGGGTTATAGAACTTTGCTCTGATCTGTTGGTAATGGCTCTTTCTGCAGCCTACTGCTTTTTGTTTTTAGCATGTTGGTAGCCCTGTGTTGTAGCTTCACTAAATTGGTGCCTCATTCTAAAGTATGTCTGGTGCTGCTCCTTGCACACCCTACCGCATAGGTCATTGAACCAGGGTTGATCTCCCAGCATGATGGTGGTAGAGGAGTAAGGGATGTGTTGGGTATTGAAATTACCTGTCGTGGTCGTATACAATTCTGTTGCTGATCACCCAGTTCTGGGCTGCTAGATCTGTCTGTAGTCTGTTCCACTTAGCACCACCAGAGTACCAAACCACACGATCGAAGATGAGGCTTTGTGTGATAGTCATTATCACCAATGCTATTGTGGACAGGTGTGTCTGCAACAGGTAGGTTGGTGAAGATGAGGTCTAGTAGGTTACTCCCTCATGTTAATTACTTCACCACTGGCTGTCGTAAGCAAAAGGCCCAATGCCAGTTGCAGGCATGGACTTTGGATGCCTCTTTTTCTGCCTTTACCAATATGGGGGGTGGCACACCTCTGACGTATTACGAGTGCGCATCCCCGGCCCACCATAATGGACAGGCAGTGTGGTGTCACACGACAATCAAGAGCATGTTCTGAGAATTTAAAACTAATGTCTTTAGAGGTATTGAACAGTGACTGAAATGCATGTCTTGGATAACTGTGGAATTACCCAATCACTATTTAAAATAATCCTACATACTACACAGGGAAAAACAGGCAACAAAGCAATGTTTTTTTTAATCCCTAATTGCCCTTGAGAAGGTGGTGGTGAGCTACCTTCTTGAACAACTGAATGGCTTGCCTCACCATTTCAGAGGGCGATTAAGAATCTACCACATCTGGAGTCACATATAGGCCAGACCGGGTAAGGACATTAGTGAACCAGATGGGTTTTTACGACAATCCAGTAGTTTCATAGCCACCATTACTGATACTATTTTTTTATTCCAGATTTTTATTTAATTAATTGAATTTAAATTCCCCAGCTGCCATGGTGGGATTTGAACTCATGACTCCAGAATATTAGTGCAGGCCTCTGGATTACTAGTCCAGTAACATAACCACTGTGCTACCGTACCCGGTACACCACTACACAAATTTTTTCCATCTCCACGATTTATAAGGTTACAAATATGCTTTTATTCCATCAGTTTCATAGTACAACTACTTTTGCAGCACTGACTGAAACTAGAAAATATCTTCAACTCCCACACTGATGGCTATCTTCTAATATACCTCCTCCTCCTAGCCAATGGCTCCAGGCTTATCGGGCACTGCATGCTCTTGGCAAAGTGCTCTTTCCCAACTATGCTCCCACTAAGAAACACAACTTTATTTTTTTTAAAAGTCACATTTATAGAGTATGCAATTACGAATCCGAGCCTTACACATGAAAATGCTGTTTGAGGAGACACACAGCATGATCAGGTGAATCAATTTGCTTTTGACGTAGTAAAACAACCAACTGTCAAATTCTGTGTGTTTTAATACTGTATACCAGAGCAGGGAGTCACCAATTGGCAATAACGAGAAATGCCCACATTCACGGATTATACTTGATTGGTTTGATCTCTGCTGTAGCAAACTCCATAACAGATGTATAGGACCTACAGAAATTGCCGAACTTTCTCAGAGAGAAGTGTGCCAAACAGTTCAGACTCAGATAGGCTAGAGAAGAGTTGCAGACAGAATTTTCAAATCTGCATCTGCAGTTTCCACAGCCTTACCAGTAGCAGTGAAAGTGACTGCAGTACTCACATTCTATGCTACTGTTGTCTTCCAGACTCTCTCCAGCGATTTTGCCGGCAGTCAGGCAGCCATACGTGGATGCATCTAGGTCACAGCTACATCAGTGAAGAAAGTAGGGATATGCATCTGCTTCCCTAAAATCAAACAGCAAGAGTAAATAAGAACAACTATTACACTGTTGGAGAATCCCCAGTGTTCTAGGAGCCACTGACTGTAGACATGTAGAACTACTGCAGTGGAAAGGAAATCAGCGAACATGCAGTGTATGATGCTATCAATCTCATCACATGTGCATTGATGGAGAACCAAAGAAATTTAAAGCTCGATAGGTGCTTTCAGGCTGGCTGGAGAGTGAGAGCAGATATGCATTGAAAGCAGTGATGATCTAGAGTCTATTCAAACCCAAACTTGGAGTCATCTAACTCCTTGATTTACCTTATCTTCTTCTCCTACACTTTTCAACCTTGATGCTGTCCTGCATCGTGGATCTTGGCCCTTCACGTAGTTTTCAAGGGGAAAATAAACACCCATTCAGAATCCACAGACTCCTGTAGTGTGAAAAAACTAGTTTTGTCACATTATTAGGGTAATGGAGGAGGATCCTCAGAAGAGCATTTAAACTTATTGAAATGCATTATGCGTTGATTTGGCTAGTACACTACAAACCATGATCCTACAAAGCTCTGCCATAACTTCCAGGCATGCTGAGGCCAGAACTCACTCAGCTATGGACCAGTAAGGTAACATATTAAAAGTTTTTTTAAAAGACATTATTTGACCCTTTTTGAATACGGGCACCATATTCACTTGCTTCCAATCTACTGGTACCTCTCCATTGTCCATTGACTCCCTCAATGATCGCCAATGCCTCTCAAATTTCTCTAAGCACTCTAGCATAAATGCTACCTAGCCCCGGGAATTTATTTATATTAAGCCTTTTTAGTGTGTCTAGGGCTTCCATCTCATTTCTATTGGTCATGACTTTTACCTTGCTACATTTTTTCTAGGGAGAGCAAGTTGTTCATGTATTCCCTTGAGAATACTCTGATCCCACCAGATAGATGGTGATATTTATTTCCAGTCGTGTATAGTTCTTTATTCATAATAAAATTGGAAGCATGTCTAGCGATGCATGATGGATAACCAATCTAGAGCTTTCTTGATTTTCTTAAGGAATCGGGGAGGAGTTTCACAGAGTTTTTCCTGAAATTAGCCAACTTTTTATCCTCTGTCTGCCAAAGGCTTGCAGTATTAACAGCTGGGGAGGGTGGAGTAAAAGTTTACATCATCCAATCGATAGGATATGAATGGGCCTGATGATTTTTTAAAAATCTTTCTATTCATATGTTTGTACGAGTCACTAAATTTTGGTTTTAAACATATCATACAGCAACACAGAAATGAAGAGAAGCAAAATACAAATAAGAAATTGAATTTAATCTTTGCAGGGCTGGGAGACTGACTCAAGTCAGACAGGATGAGACTGGTGTCAGTTGGCTGTGTGAGGCTTTGTCCAGTGAATAATCTGGTGGAGAATTGGAATCACAGAAAATTGGGAGCGTGAACAATGGAGGCTCACTGCATTTTTAGAGTCTGCTGGAATGAGTTGATCACTTTAAATTACTACAAAAAAAAATCATATAATAACAAAACAAGTTTTATTTTACTAATGTTTAGTTGAATGAAAGTATGAAGATAAAATGAGTAACCCTCTGGAGCAACTTTCACACAATGATTTCATAGAAACCAATAACAGGCACAAAGTTCAAACTCCAGCCCAGAAGAAAAGTTAAATCAGTAAGTTATGGGTTCAAGTCCCACTCCAGAGACTTGAAAAATCTAGGTTGACACTCCAGAGCAGTACTGAGGCAGCGTTGCACTGTCAGAGGTGCCGTCTTTCGGATGAGACGTTAAGCTGAGGCCCCTTATGCCCTCACAGATGGATGAAAAAGATCCCATGGCACTGTTTCAAAGAAGAGCAGGGGAGTTCTCCACAGCGTAGTTGGCCTATATTTATCCCTCAACCAACATCACTTAAAAAAAATGATCTGGTCATTATCACATTGCTGTTTGTGGGTCCTTGCTGTGCTCAAATTGGCTGCCGTGTTTCCTACATTACAACAGTCCTGAGGCACTATATAAACGCAAGTCTTTCTTTCTTTCCTACTCTAGTGGTTCCCATTTGTTAATTTATTAGTAATTGCTTAGTGATATTAAATGCATGGTATTACGGAATAGATTGGGCACCAAACACAAATGTGCCACTGAATTCAATGGCACCAGCATTCCAAAATACAATTTTCAAATTGGAGAAAGCTAGAGAATGACTCATCTCTGCTGTAGCAGACCAAAAAACGGTACAAAAACCTCCAGATATTTACCATGTTTGAGGTCAATCTTAGTAACACAATTCCATGTGGCATAGAATAATTTTCCAGAAATCATATATATTCACTGTTTTTTTTTGACTGCGTCCTTCACACATAGACCGTGCATCACTTTAGTCATAGTCTTCTCCATTTGAAAAACAGTTAATCACTTTCTGCAGACTGTAACCAGAGATCTAAGATGTGCGAGAAGGCCAGCAAAAAAAACCCCCCAAAAAAACTGTGGGATTTATGGGTAACTGTACTCTGAGACCTACCACAAGATAGAAAGACTGTTTAAACAACATGGCAAAACAGCTGGAATTTCCCAACACAACCAACACTTCTCTGCCACATCAACACTTTACTACTAGCCAAAACATCTGTCTCTCACTTTGAAATTGTATTTCAGATTCAGTGACCACTTCTGCTTGCAATGTTTCACACAATAACACATGGTTATTATAGTGCAATAGTCTAATAGCTCTCACTAGTAATACCCATTTTAAAATCATTAAATCTACAATCATATTTAACACCCTTGCTGTCTCTGTCTATTGATGTTTATTTTGCTTGTTCAAACAGCAAGTGTTAATGTTGGCATGATTAGGAGAAATAGCCTTGGAGGACTTATTGAGCCAGAAAGCATGAGGGAGTTGAACACACATACGGATGATGAAACTACTGAACCAGTTATATTTCTTCCACAATAGTTCATCCTCTAAAGAAAAAACAGATGGGTAATGACAGCATTTTTGTTTAAATGCAAGAAGCTTGGGGTCATGCAAAACTATGAATTCAAGGAAAGGATACAGGAGTTTATGGTGAACAAGTCTTGTTGGTACTGAGGAGCAAACATGTGATTTAAAGCTCCACCTGATTTAAAGCTGAAGCTCAATAACAGAAGACATACAAGGAGGCATTCTCCAACAGATCTGCCTTCCACAGGAATGTGGTATGCCCACAATGGCCAACAATACACCCTTAGAGAGCTAGAAATAGTAAGGGCTGAATGTAACATGAAATGGATGGTATGTCACAATGTAAAAGTCTGAATGAATTATGCTAACACCAAAATACCGATATATTATTTTCAACATTGTATGCCTCAAGTGCAGAGAATTTTCTGGATGCTAAAATAGTTTCCACAACTGAAGGCGCAAAACTTTAAATAGGACTCCCCTTTCAAGTGTCAAGCTTTGAGGCGAGGTTGCCAGATCTTGGCTTCCATCAGGCTTATGCCATAGAGCTACACATCAGTTGACACTCAATTTCAACAGGTTAGTAAAACATTTTCTTTTAGCAAGTACAGGAATATCATGATTCCTGTATCTGAATGTTGTGAAGGACACTAGAAAGTGCAGGATACATTCTCTCTCATGCTATCCAGATCGCATTGTAAGCTAACTTTTATACAATCTTCTGTAGATCAATATTTCATGTAAATATGTCAAAGGTCAGCTACTTGCAATTTGAATTAATCACCCATTTTAAGTTGCTCCCAGTCCTGTTTTCCTCCAAGCAGGAGTTATTTAAGACTCAGAGTAGGGGAAACTGCCGTCTATCCTTCAGAACCAAGTTATCTAGGCTAAAGAATATGGATGAGCAAGACTGGCGAACAGCAAATGTAATTCCCATCTTCAAAAAGGAAGCTAGAACTAAGCCAGGGAACTACAGACCAATTAGCTTATCAGTAGTAGGAAAGATACTAGAATCTTTGCTTTTCGATCAGATAATACACCGAGAGACAGAGAATTTAATTTTAAAAAGTCAGCATGGGTTTCTAAAAGGAAGGCCATGTTTAATCAACCTTACTGAATTCTTTGAAGAAAAGTGATCAACGCAACAGGTTAACTAATGTTTTTTAAGGAACAGGTCTGGTCTATATGTGACTCCAGTCTCACATCAACATGGATGTTATTAGAGTTGAGAGGATGCAAACATCAGGAAAGATTTAGCAGGCTGGGGCTCTTTTCTTTGGAAAAAAGACTAAGAGGAGACCTTTAAAATTATGAAGGGGTTCATAGGGTGGATGTGGAGAAATTGTTTGCACTTGTGGATGAGTCCAGAACAAGGGGGCATAAATACAAGGTAGCCACTAACAGGATCAAATAAAGAATTTAGGAGCAATTTCTTTACACAGAGAGTGGTGAGAAGGTGGAACTCGCTGCCATGTGGAGTGGTTGAAGCAGATAGTATTGATGCATTTAAGGGGAAGCTTGATATATACGTACGGCAGAAGGGAATAGAGGTATGCAGGTGTGGGGTGGGAAGAGACTCACGTGGAGTACAAACACAGACAGCTGGACTAAATGAACTGTTTCTGTGCTGTAAATTTTGAGTAAGAAATATTTTAAGGGATCCAAAAAATATAACAAAGGGATCCAAATCTGATAGAAGCCACTGAAAATACATAAGTAGCATGGATACAGTTAAAGGAGAACAGTTGATGAGGATATGCTCTGCTGAGCTAAAAGACTAAAAACAGTTAGACATCTGTTACCGAATTGACCGTAACACTGCATCTACTATTTCTTGCTGCAATTACCTCCACAAGTAGATTTTAGACCAGAGAAACATTATATAAGGGACTAATACCAACAGTCTACATATAACTAAAGGGATGGGAGGAAGATAAAAAGAAAGACAAAATGTTCCTTCCTAGCTTAGAAAACCATAATTCGTGGGGTAGCTACCAGAGAACAACTGCTAGTCCCAAATGAAATTGAATTACTCGGGCAGACAGACACACATGGAACATACCAAAGTGTTGCCGTCTCAAGTTACGACTCCTGACCTCTGCAAAAGGCTCAATAACATTCTTCATGGTCTCACCTGACGTCAAAAATAAATGCAAAGCAGACATTTTTCCTCCTTGGAGACTTAGTGCTGCAATAAGTTATATTCCATACAACACAAATTCATAGCCATTTTCTCAATTAAAACAGTACAATTGTACTGTAAATGTATGCCTTTTTCATAATTTTTGGTTTGATGGGCAACTCTAGTACATTTAGTGTGCTTATTATATTACCAATAAAGCTACAAGAGAATTTCCTTGCAATCATAATTCAATTAAAAATTAACTGCTCCCCCAAAATAAGATCAACTTCACAAGTTGGTGACAAGTTTTACTTGGCTCAGTTAGAAATCAGACAACAACTTGTTTTTGGATCCCTCCAAATACATCCTGTAGCAATAACTACAATGAAATTTGATCCCACCAATAAATGCTATTGCCCAAGTTGAACACATGTACAATGAATGCTGATGTTCAATAAGCAACAATTTGTACATATCCACATACCACTTCCTTTCCCCAATTCATTTTTCAAAATTAAGAAGGGGTGAAGATTCATAGCTACGCACAATTCCACATCATAGACTACTCCTGTTCCTATGTCAGCAATGGCTCAGTGGCAGCATTCTCACCTCTGAGTCAGAAGGTCTCAAGTCCCACGCCAGGGACCTGGACAGAAAATCTAGGCTGACACTTCAGTGCAGTATTGAGGGAGTGTGGCACTGTCGGAGGTGCCATCTTTCGAACGAAATGTTAAACCGAGGCCCTGACTGCCTGGTCAGGTGGATGTAAACGATCCTACGGCACCCATTCAAAGAAGAGCAGAAAAATAAATTATCTGGTCATTATCACATTGCTGTTTGTGGGACCTTGCTGTGCGCAAATTGGCTGCCGTGTTTCGTATATTACAACAGTGACTACACTTCAAAAGTACTTCATTGGCAGTAAAGCGCTTTGGGACATCCTGAGGCTGTGAAAGGCACATATATATATATATATATATATATATATATATATATATATATATATATGGAAGTTCTTTCTTTCTATGTTCCCAGGAGATAAAGCCACAGAAACCACGTTACGAATATTACATTGCACAGAATTTCCGTGTAGTCAACGCAAACTAGTTTGAGTTGGGGTCAAACTCAATGACATGGGGTCATAAATATAAGATAGTTTCTAATAAATCCAATAAGGAATTCAGGAGAAACTTCTTTACCCAGAGAGTGGTTAGAACATGGAACTTGCTACCATATGGAGTAATTGAGGCGAATAGCATAGAGGTATTTAAGGGGAAACTAGATAAGTACATGAGGGAGAAAGGAATAGATGGCTATACTGATACGGTTAGATGAAGTACGGTGGGTGGAGGCTTGAGTGGAGCATTGGCCAGATGGGCTGAATGGCCTGTTTCTGTGCTGTAAATTCTATGTAATATATAATTATGACAAGTTTATAATGCTGGCAGACTGACAGAACCAGTCAACTTTTCTAAACACCTTCCTCAGGGACTCCAGAAATCAGTAATAAAATATAAATGGACAGAAGAAAAACACATTGTCATCCACCCTATAGAACCTGAAGTATATCGATCCATTTAATGGCAACACTGCTGCTATTCATCTACAGAATCATGACATTGGAAATTACATAGTAATGTGTCTCAATGTAACCACAGTACAACAGTAAAAGGTTATAAATCAGTCTACCTTTTTGAATTTTATATCAGTCTGGATGTTAAAGAGAACATTTGTTTAATGTAGCTCCTTAGATTTATAAATATCACTTGTTGATGTTCTAAGATGTTGCACACAGGGAGTCAAGTCCAAAATGTAGACTTCAGCTGAAGTGGGGCCGGACGGTAGATGAGTGGACCAGGGCACGCAGACATAATTCAGTCATCTGTTCAAAGTTATATACTATGTCCATATAAAATCAATTTAATTATAAATCATATAAAATCAAAATATTTTAGAAAATTATTTATAATTAAATATCAAAGCAGAGAACTACATTTGGTTGGAGTATTGGAGGTTTTTTTGCAGTACAGGTGGAGGAACGAGGAGACGCAAAACTGAAACATTACAGCATCATTACTGGTGGGAGGGTGTCATTACAGCTTGACAAGATTACATAGGCAGTTTTGATTATAAATGTGGACATAGGAACTTATAATAGAAAAAAACTTAACAGGAAGTACACGCAGAAACAAGATTTTTAATATATTCTATAGATGTTTACAAGATTACCCTGGTGTACATAGTGCACACTGTTCATATATTTCTCTCACAAACCTTGCTTCACAAGGCTCAACAAAGATTGTTTCCTGCACCAAGACCTTCAACCATTGAATTGTGCCATCCCCAAGTGACAGAAATCTTGTCCAACCATCCTCAACATGTACAAGTGGCTATGCTGATTCAAGTTTATAGTGCTCTAAATTTGCTGAGTTCCTTCTGCAAGTAACATATAGTAAACCAACTGAAAATGAAGCTCAACAGAACTGCATTTGCTATGACCCAAGCACCATATCTATACACACATCAACAAAGCACCAAATATCATTACTATTAACTAGAAACTACAATAACTTTTGACAGTTTAACATTAATGCTTTGGAACGGCAGTAAAATATTGTGAAATAGTTGGCTACATTGATAAAGACTCTTGAGACCGGACAAAGTTGGCTTTTCAAGATACTGAACGAATCAAATTGTGAAAGAATACATGCACATACCTTACACAACAAACTAAATGCAAATAAATGAAATGAAATATAGGTATCAGAAGACATATTGAATAGGGAGAAACAGTAAAACAGAACAAAAATGGGGAAACAGACTAGGTGCCATGGGGTCAGTATATTGTCCTTTCATGTCTGGCACCCAGGTTTGAACTCAGCTCAGATGGGAAGGATGAAAGCCTCTTCTTTTTTTGGCTGTAAGGGCCTTATGTAAAATGACTTTGGGCAATTTCAACCTAGTTGCT
Source organism: Heptranchias perlo (assembly GCF_035084215.1). Lineage (NCBI taxonomy): Eukaryota > Metazoa > Chordata > Chondrichthyes > Hexanchiformes > Hexanchidae > Heptranchias > Heptranchias perlo. The sequence goes on from NC_090356.1 coordinate 19,479,041, forward strand.
TGTGGTGCTCAACCCTACAGCACAAAACTGACAATCTCACTCAAAAGCTATAATAGCAGCTGGATGGAAAGTGGGAAAACGTCACACCAGTGCAGATGATCATCTCAGGTTGGGATTTAAGCACATTGTTGGAGCAGAGCAGGAACAGCCTCACTCTGCGTTTGACTGTGCCATATTTGACAGGGTACTGTCTGATGCTGACACTGGGTGACAAAAGCAAAACCCGTTATATTCCAATACTGACGTTTCTCACCAAAAATACATGAGAAAAAAAAAGCAAAGACTTCAGCTGAAATATAAGGAAATCCATGGCCTCACTTAAAATTCTGCTGGAATAAGAACAGTTCCCTTCAGATCTTACTTTGTCCACTCCTGCAAAATACCTATCTGGTGTCCAGTAAAGAGCAGGATTTGCTGAAGTATTTAAAATGCCTTTCTTGAATAGCTGTTGCAATCTCTGGGTTATGAGGCAATATTCCCCAAGAATAAAAGTGTATAGTACATTAGCCAGAGAATTTTCCAGCACTGGTAAATTTGTATAAAAGTTTATTTGGGTTTTGTTACAATTTTCCAAATACAACTAGCATTGGGCAGTATGCATCACCAGAAAATGATTCCTGCAACAGTATATGGAGATTAATATTCACAAATACAATTAAGTAGCACATGAACCAGTGCTAACTCTTCCTTTTCATCACTGCACAAAATGGAAACCATTTAAAATAATAAGTGATTAAAACTTCATTTAAGAAATTATTTCAATACTTCAAATGATTTCTTTGCTTAACATGGTTTGAAGAGTTCTGTTATTCAGGATTTTGAAAGAGCATTTTTTTTAAAAATAGGCAAGCTATCAGTATCTGAGCTTAACTAGCCAATTTGTCTTCAAGAAAATTCAGGCATGAAGTTGCGCCTTTATCTTCTGCCCATCAATATTATCAGTGTACTTACACAGTGAAGTGAGTCTTTTTACTGGGTTTTACTGGCTAAGTGCAATCTGAAGCACTGGAAAGGACAGTACAGTACAACACAAGCTATTATTTTCAAATGGTAACTTGTGAGGAATCACATCCATAAATATCACTATTTTGCCACAAGGAGGTTTGCTCGATGACCCAAGCGTAAAACCATTGTCAGGGAAGCACTATGGCATATAGAGAAGAAAGTCGCTGATTCTATTCCTGGTCTGGTTCAATTTAGCTGATCTCATCACGGCAGCAATCCCTGGGCTAAGAAGTCAGTCAAAATTCCTGCTTCTGATCACTATCTAGTCTTTCCTACTAGAAAGTATACATGTGGATGTCTAGCATGTGGGCACTGGTTGGGAACAGGATCAAGCTCAGTCATGATGCCCACTGTCTAGTTTCACGTGAAGAATGCTCACATGGAAAGTTACCAGAGTCGTCAAACCCTGTGTACCTAGCAGGAATTAATGACTTCAAGAGAGCAGAAAAGGGGAAGATAAAATTGGAAAGGGGAAAAAAATGAAAAGCCACAGTGTGTAGGCAATGGCAGTGCCACATTACTTGGATACCCTAATATTTGGACTAAAGCATCAGATGGATGCTGACTTTGGACAAAAAAAATAGAAAAAATGAGCTGACGTCATTTAAAATTGAACACAAAATTTGTTTTTAATGTGGAAATAAAGTCTACAACTTAATAAAGAAACTGAATCATTAGCAAATTAGAATGTCGTCTATGTATTTATGAGATATGCTCGGTACAGCACATGATTATGGATGAGGAAGGCCATTCAGCCAATCACAATTCATCCATCCGGTGATCCTGGAGCTCCTCCATTGCAGCAACCAATTGTTTCTGAAATAATTCCTGAGTTTTTGCCTCCACTACTTTATCTGGAAGTCTATTCTATACATTGATCACTCTTCACATGAAGAATTTCCTGACATCAGTCTTAAATTTACAGATACTAGCTTGAATCTGTGTTCCCTTGTCCTACTCTCAATGTAATTTAAAGTAATATTCCAGATTTACCTTTTCCATTCCCATAACTATCTTATCTACTGTGTTAGATCACCTCTCAGATGCTTCCTTTCCAAACTAAAAAGGCCAAATCTCTTCAACCTTATCTCATAATTCAGTGCTTTGGTATTAGGGATCAGTCTTGTGGCTTTCCTCTGCACTGCCTCTTGCACTTGAATGCCTCACTTGTGTCTCAGTAACCAGGACTAGATGCAGCACTCAAGGTACAGTCTGAGCACCACAGTTTAGTTATCTAACTTGTATCTACTGTTCTGGCTATGTAGTTTACCATGCTATTGGCCTTGTTTATTGCTGTTCTGCATTGGTTCTACATGATCAGCGTTGAGTCTATAGGACCCCTAGGATGGACCATTACTAATTTAGCCCCCATTATGTTTTTAAATGGAGTTAGATGACCCAACGGAATGAGCAAATGTCATCTCACCTACTATTAACTCAATCCTCCTTGGAGAGATTGAAGGAGTACACGTGCACAAGATCCAGTCCAGAATACAAAGGATATTCATTGTAAAACTCCTAGGTTTTTCCACCATGCTAGTAGAGACAGGGCAGGAGTCAACTCCCCTGAGAAACAGGTGGCCAGACCTCTTAAGGAAGCAGATGACACCACTGAACCAGAGTGGATATCTGTGGCAGACCCAAATATGAAACATTTAAGCTAAATCCATTTGGGAAGCTTCTGTCACGAAGTTGAACAGTAGTTTCTCAATGGCTAGAAACCATGTTATCATAGAAAGGTTACAGTATGGAAGGAGGCCATTCAGCCCATCGAGTCTGTGCCGGCTCTATGCAAGAACAATCCAGCTAGTCCCACTCCCCCGCCTTATCCCCGTAGCCCTGCACTTTCTTTTCTTTCAAGTACTTATCCAGTTCCCTTTTGAAAGCCATGATTGAATCTGCCTCCACCAACCCTCAGGCAGTGCATTCCAGTTCATAACCACTCCATGCGTAAAAAATTTTTTCCTCATGTCACCTTTGGTTCTTTTGCCAATCGGTTTAAATCTGCATCCTCTGGTTCTTGACCCTTCCGCCAATGGGAACAGTTTCTCTATCTACTCTGTTTAGGCCCTTCATGATTTTAAATACCTCTATCAAATCTCCTCTCAATCTTCTCTGTTCCAAGGAGAACAACCCCAGCTTCTCCAGTCTATCCACGTAACTAAAGTCCCTCATCCCTGGAATCATTCTAGTAAATCTCATCTGCACCCTCTCTAAGGCCTTCACATCTTTCCTAAAGTGCGGTGCCAGAACTGGACACAATATTCCAGTTGTAGTCGAACCAGTGTTCTATAAAGGTTCATCATGACTTCCTTGCTTTTGTACTCTATGCCTCTATTTATAAAGCCCAGGATCCTATATACTTTTTAAAACCACTTTCTCAACCTGCCCTGCCACTTTCAATGATCTCTCTGTTCCTGTACCCTTTTTAGAATTGTCCCCTCTAGTTTATATTGCCTCTCCTCGTTCTTCCTACCGAAATGTATCACTTCGCATTTTTCTGTGTTAAACTTCATCTGCCACGTGTCCGTCCATTTCACCAGCCTGTCTATATCCTCTTGAAGTCTGTCACTATCCTCTTCACTACACTTCCTAGTTTTGTGTCATCTGCAAATTTGGAAATTGTGCCCTGTACACCCAAGTCCAAGTCATCAATATATATCAAGGAAAGCAGTGATCCTGGTACCGGCCCTCCCTCCAGTCCGAAAAACAAACGTTCACCACTACTCTCTGCTTCATGTTACTGAGCCAATTTTGTATCCATGCTGCTTCTGCCTCCTTTATTCAATGAGCTTCAATCTTGTTGACAAGCCTATTATGCAGCACTTTATCAAACTCCTTTTAAAAGTCCATGTTATATCTAGCGCTTCCTCAAAACATATTTGCGAAATCTAGTGGCTTGGTTTGCAAACATTTTTCCCACTAGATGTCACTACCACACCTTGTTGAACACCACTACTACAGGAACGACCATTTCAGCTTGAATGATAAATGGCAGCAAGCCTTCATTGCTATGTTGCTTTCCATTTTTTAAAATTGGTGAATTTAAGAGTTTCATCTAATACTGTGGACCAAAGAAGATTCAATCTGCCTTAAATAAATGTCTTTCCTGCAACAATTGCCTGATCACCATGCATGCACACTCCGACAGAGGTTATTGGATAGTAGTCAGAAACCAAAACCAATATACCCTCTCCAACCCAGGAGCCGAAGCTAATAAATAGTAACACCGCTATCACTGTACTGAGTTCAGCTACTAACTGCAAAAACTTGTTGAACCTCTGGGGATTGCTCAGAAAATCATTACCTGGCACAGCTAAGAAGTGGCAAAAATCACTCAATTAGGCAAACAAGTTCAAAAATATCAGTCAATAGCTGGGCTGTAAACTCAATTTCTCATCAATTAAGTCTAGGACCTGCCAAATAGATATTTCCTTTCTTTTGTATTTACAATGCGTACCTGTGTAAATTTGTTAAAAAAAGTCACTGAATGCAAAACGAAATCACTTTAAATTTCAATTTCACAAACTGCTTTGGCTTTTTGCCAATTCATTGCTAGATTTGTACAAGCTTTGTGTAATGCAATGTATTCATATTTCATGAACAATCTGCTAAAGTCACAGTGTCAAAGCATCACTGATTGCATGTCTGAGGATCTTCAAATCTAGCTAACAAATGTTTGGATTCTTAATGTAATTAGCCAATGGGTGGGAAATTATCCTGCAGCAGCTCCCCAAAAAATGCAAAATCCTGTCAAAGATTCACCATATTAACCATTCTTTTCTCTTCCCATACGCTGACAGTCCCGCTGTTACTTTCCAGCATTTTCTGCTTTTATCATATATTTCTATCATTTTTTATTTTTATCTCTGCAATATATATATATAAAAAACTGATTTAAGAGGATTCTGTAGTACTTAAAGCTTTACAGTATACAATCCAACCACAGTATAAAAGTGGAACATTTTCCTTCAAAATCTGCTGTTATTTCACTGTGAACAACCTTGCTGTGAATGTACTGAAACCTGTCTGCAATGGCTCTCAGATTACAATCTGCAAGCCAATAGACCTACACATTTATTTACCATCCTTAAATTCAAAATCGGGCAAAAATCGTGATTGGTGGGAACTAGCAAAGCATTAATGTTGCTGGGATTTTAGTGAAGCTATTTTAATTAGGAAGTGGTTGAGTTGCCTTTGTCTGTGTATGTGAAGGGACAATGGTAGGAATTCCCTATGTCAGTAGAAAATGATCCATTAATTCAGTCTGCAGTCTCTGCAGTGTCGACCCCACCCCCACACTGTCTGCTCATACAACCATGCATACTGCACTTCTCTGCCAACAGGATCTGTACTCTTAGCACCACAAGCTACAAAACACCTGAAAATAATCAAATACATTCAAGACATTTGATATCCCCCGGTTCTTAAAAACAATGCACCAACTGAAATTCAATACAGTATTTTTATAGTTCACTTGATCCAAATGATCTGAATGAGAGCCATCAATTGTATTTATTTAAATTCCATTTATGTTGCACTCTTTTTCCTCCTCTTCCTACCCCCCAAACAAGCCCACATAACAAATCTCATTAAAACAGTGAAAATTTCAGAGAAAAGCAGTTACAAGATGGTTTCTCTGTATACTACTTTTTGACAGTTCATTGTTAAACTGGTTTATTCTTCTCATGTAGCAGCAAGATTATACCAGCATCACTCAAGTGCATCACCCGATAGGCCAGCAAAGGAATACAGGCCTTCCAATTCGTTCTCATCTCAACAGCAAAACCCACATTTCTCATCCACTTAACACTATCATTGAGCAAGACTGCAATTTTTTAATACACTTCTCATTTTAGTGGTGTATTTTATATCAGATTAAATGAAGTGTTTGTGACAACCTTTAGTGTCAGTACAGCCAAGAATACAAATTACTGGTTGCTCATGAGGCACATGCATGAATATTTCCCAGCCCTCTCCACAGCCCCCAGTTAACCCCCCCGCCCCCATGCCCTCCCCTGAAGGTGCTAACTCACGCTGGAGTTTAGTTCCACAGGCACTGGTTTCTCACCAGATCTCAACCAAATGGCCATTTTTCATGTGTGATCTCAGATAGTGAATGCAATAAGCTATTTGACTAACAGGGTCATTACAGCTGAATTTGATTATCTCCTTACCAGTCATTCACATAAGTCCACTTTCCAGCAAAAGTCAGTAGGCAGCATTCATGAAGAGTAAGTCTTGGCTGAATTTTCTTCCACCCCCTATAGCCCAGGAAAGGACAGTTGTAGCAACCAAATGCTGCCATGGCTGAGATCAGCTAACTGAGCACAGGCTAAGGATCAAACCTCAGACTTTCTAGTACCAATACCTGGTGTATTTATTCACAAAACCTTCCAGAGTTTCTCAACAGTTTTCATTAACTGTCCAACCAATCAAGCTTGACATTCTGCTGTAGTTGATAGAGCAAACATATCAGTAGTCTGCCCATCACAACAGTAGAGGTGAGGTTAATTTGCAAATCGACACCTAAAAGACTGTAGAAGGTGGGATGAGTTTGGCCAACAAAAGCAGGCTTTGAGCGTAGGGCCATTGTGCAAAATTTAAATGCAGAAAGGTGAGAGCAATGCATCTCAGAGTCCCAGATGCCTAGGTGGTTAAGGCAATGAATAGCTAAGCCATGCAGATCTGGAATGTCCCCGGTTCCATCTTCAGTCTGTGCTGAGCTGGCAGATCTCTGCAGTAAGAGAAAATTAGCCAGAATTACCACTTCCGATCACTGTATACAATGCCACCACCCCCCCAAATTGGAAGTATGGGGGAGTGGGGGTGGCATTGTGTACAGTGCATGCAGGACACGATCGAGCTTGACTGCGGTGCACCCCCTCTACATTCAAATCACTTGCCACCCTTAATTTCACTCGAGCATGATCCCAGAGGTCAACTGGCACCTCATCAAATTATATCCCAGAAAAGAATCAACAGCTTTGGGGGGGGGAAAGAAGAGAGGAAAGAAAATTGGTGGGGAAAGTCCCAGATATACTCATGGTCATCTAGAATCCCAAAGCTTCTGGAGGTTTAAAATGACCACACATCCCTGGCTAATTTTGCTGTGTATCACCGTCTTGGCCAAGTCAGCATTTTCATAAATATTTTAGGTTGGAAGGTCTCAGAACACCATAACACCATCCAAAAGAGATATCCATAACTGGATTGTCCTGATCAAGGAGTGGGCAGAGGTTGCATTACATTCTAATTCAAATGAACGCTGAACATCCAAACACAGGATTGAAAACAATTTTTAAAAACATGACATTAGGCCTTAAAACCTAAATGGCTTGGCTCTGACAATGCAACTTACGAAACTCCTTATTCTGCCTCATTTAAATTCAAGTGAAGTTTCTTCACTTAGCAAATAGGGAATTTAAAAGTGAAAGAGCACATAGTGGCATAACAAGCTGTGCCAAAACAGTAGAACAGGAGTTCATTTCTACGATTCCCCATAGCACAAGCTCTTGATCGCTTGGAGAGACTTTCCCCCCCTTTTCCCAAGAAAGGAAGGGAAATGGAAGGAGAGACCATCCAAGCTGTTCTCAATTTACTTTGTGATGATCAGTTACAAAAGTTATATTGGCAAATGCCCGGGAGCAGATTATTTGTCTCAACTCCAGACCATGAGCTGGGACAATTTAAAACGAGAAAAGTTTCAATATTTAATATTTCAGTTTAACTGCTGTAGTGGTAAACTTCTGAATTGGTAATTTTCTAGTATGGTTACGGCTCCATAAAGTACAGTGCAGCATATCAAGTACACAAAGCTAAACCAACACCAGGGGACACATTTCTTTCCTGGCAATAATTTTAATGGGAAAGTCTATGTGAAGGCAAAGGTTTTGCACCAACTACAACCAAAATTACCAAAGGGGTATTTTGGGACCCTAACTAGTAAAAAAATGATACAAGTGATACCATAAGTAGTAAAAACTTCTTTGTATAAAAATGGAACTGTTGAAGGCTGCTCAGTAGTGTAACCAAATTTTGTACAGGTGCTGCATTACAGACATAATTGTACAACGTGACATTTTTGGCTCTCGGGTTATCAGGTATGGGGAAGGGAGGTCAGAGGGAAAGGACAAGAAAGAAAAGAGCAAATCCCTAGCAGTAGGGTGAGGAAGAAAAAAAACATCAATGAAGTGGCGGCCAATGCTACGCACCTACTTACAGGCAACACTGGCTGAGACTATAGTGGGGACAATAGTCTCCCAAGTGCTTTCTTGGCAAGAAGAATAAGTAAATAAGAAAGATTATTCTCCCTAAATGGGATTCTATTTGGGTAGTCAGGTCAGAACCATAATAATCAAGATAATTAGCCCACTTTTTAAATATATACACAATATAAAGACTGCATCCCTTGACTCCCCTCCCCCAAATATTCTCATCCCAATAGACTGCATACCATCAATATTTTCTATTGTGTTGACTCAGTTTTGGGGGGGGGGGGGGGGGAAATGATCAAAACTTGATTACAAATCTCTTCCCCCATTTCTTCTGCATTTCTCCCCAGCTTGCCCTCCAGGCCACAGTGAAGGCTTAACAATGCCCCATAGCATTGGTGAAACCATTTTATAAGCGCAAGGCTGATTCTTTGATGCCTAGGAGCCTTGCTTTACATAACATAACTCTGGTCCTAATCTGGAAGGATCACAAACAGAAAGTAGCAGACAGAGCAACAGGAAAGCCAGGGAAGCAAAGACAAACCATTATATAATGTTATATTTGTACTCAAGAGTAAAACTCTTAAATTTCTAGAGGGAAGATATTCAGAATATCCTTTCAGTTGCGAACAAGGCCCATGCCATCCATGACCTTATTGTGGATGATTGCATTGACTTCATGGTCTTGATGGAAACTTGGCTCACGGATGACGACATCTTGCCCGACTGCAGCCTCCCCGCTGAGCTACACTTTCCACCACCTGTCCTGCCCAAACCATCATGGTGGCGGTGTGGCTCTCATCACCAAATATCACCTTGGTCTTTCCTCCTACTCCTCTGACACCTCGTCCTTTGAGCACCTCATCTTGTTCCACCCCTCTCACCTTTCCTTTAAAATCCTCATTCTCTATCATCCATCCAAGTTTCTCAATGAGATATCCTCACTCCTTTCCTCGCTAAATCTCTTTTCATCCTTGACAATTTCAACCTCCATCTCAACTCACCTTGCCCACCCGCCTGAGTTCACTGCCTTCCCTTAACCTCTCCATCCATATAAACTCTCCTACCCATATTCACGGCCACCCCCTTGATCTTGCCATCTGACATAGCCGCTCTATTCCCATTACCTCAAATCATAGACAAGGCCAGCTGTGATTACATCCTGCTTTCCCTCACCATTCAATCCCCGTCACATCCACTTCTTTCTACGTCCACCCCTGAAAAAAAACTCCCCAAGTCACCTACAATGGCATTTTGAAACTCCCAACTGTCTAGCCTTTGGCCCTCCGTTCACCACGATACTTCTGCAGCTGTCAATCTGCTAAATCACTCCCTCACATCCGACTTTGATGCCCTTGTCCCCAGTAAAATCCTTACTCTCTCCCACCTTGGTCGTCCCCCCGCTACAGCACTGTCTTCACTCTATTAAGTCCAAGGGGATTTGGAGAAACAATCTCAACCCCAGTGTGGCTAGTACCAGACCACAACTAGGTCGAAGTTAGGGCTGTAGAAGCACTTAACAGCTGGATCAACAGCTGAAAGAAGCAGCTGATCCACCATGGAGACTGTGGGTCTATCACTGCAAATTTTATATATATATGTGTAATTTTTCCCTCATCCCAATTTTCAACACTTTTCTCTCCTCTCCAGACACAAAGTGACTGAGACTAGAGTTCTAAAGGCACCAGCAGCCACCTAATACTTGGTCCTTGAACCAATCTTTACGTGAGAGCCTTAACAGCCTATTTAACCACAACAGCATCACAACTGACAACAATCCTGTCTTCAATCGATGTCCACAGATTTACACACTCCAACAAGGGTTACAAAATAGCAAAAAAGAGGGCTCCTGGCCAATCTGTTTCCCTCCCTAGCATAGAGACACAAATATCAATTTTAGCATCCCCCACAACTACCTATTTAGATTGGCTAATTCAGCATAGACTAGGGATTGAACCAGAGACATTTCTTTCTGTATGGTCCAATATCAAACAATGTGACCCATATACATAGGTATTTGTGGGAGCCAGTTTATAAAAACCGACACAAAAGTCTCCATGTTTGTGGGACCCCAATAAAGTGCGCATGTATTAACATCACAGTGCAGATGCCAACCCAATTCCTCTCCCACTGAAGCATTCCCATAGAACAGTATTAGTTTCAAATCATGCTGCAGTACATCTGATGTCTCCGTTAGAGTCATGTGCAACTTGAGTGCAGCTTAAGTGCTCAGATTGTACATCTGGATCCTGCTTGCATAGAATCTCTGCAGACAGCACAGTAACTAATTCAAAAGCAGTTAATCCTATATTCCTTTCAGAGCAACCAGAAGATCAATATGGAAATAAATTTATGCAGTCATGACAAGTGATGTAGCCGAGATATTACTGCTGTTACCAGTCTTGATTAAATACACAATGAGCGGTGACATGCGCTACAGGCAAAATTACATCACGTGAGTTCAAAATAATACCAAATACTGCAACAAATACTGCCACAAATACTGCCCAGTTCATTGCATCGTCACACAGCAACATACATATTGAAAGAATTTAAAGACAAGCCAAGACACAGAGGGCAGGGAAATAAAATTAACAGCCCTGAAAGCTATTTCAGCTCGTCCTGCACCACTGCCCAACTGAAAAGACAAGCCAGGTGACTGGCAATACCACAAGGAATCTGCACGTGCAGTCCATGGTCATTCAACCACTAGATTTTTCCTCCTTCCTTGTATGAAAACATCCAATCTCCACTCAACCCCTTCCAAGTAAGAAAGTTGACTAGGACATCCCACCATATGTTACACCAACTAACCCACTACAGCACCATTAAATCATTATGTGGAAAAATACCAATCCCCTAACAACCAAACTTTCAGTAGGAGCCATCAACATTCGTTTAGCTCCATGAAAACCACTGCAAAACCTTTATGAACCATTATGAATTTTGAAATTTGCATTCTAATCTTGAAAAGGAAGAATGTCTTCAACAAATGTATGAGGGACAAATCTGTGAAAGAAACTCAAATCAATTTAGATGCAGCTTACAGATCAAGTAAAGAAAGACAACAGACCAGAGGATGACAGCTTCAGATACACGTCTAATGCTTCAACAATTAAAATGGACTCACAAGATTGACTGTTTATATCCTCTCAAAGCATAGACTGAGCAGAAGCTGGACAGTGAACAAGTTGTTGTATAAAACATCTCAACAAAAGAAAATCAACACACATCTGTTTTAAATTTTTAATTGTAGATTTTAGTATACATCTTTTGCTCCATGTTCATATACACAAATTCAAAACAAATAATGAATCAGCTGTTTACTGCCTTCTAATAATACAGGGTCTCAGTCTGACGATCAGACTAGAAATGGAAGTAAAGTGCTTACATAATGGTGGTTTGTGCTGAGATACTCTGACAAAGAAATACATTTTAGCATATATGGTGTAAGATTCAGGCATGAGCTACAATTTTGTCAGAATATTTTGTACTGCTATTCTGGACCTGTTTTAATTGCAGCAAAAATCAGAAGTCCTGAAATAATTCATCTTCAATACTGAAATTAAAGAGAAAAAAAAATTCTAATTTTTTAAGTCAATACTTCAGGCTTTTATGAATTCTCCATATTTGCAGTCATGAGACTAAAGAACCTCACGTGCACAATTCTTCTGAGGTGCTAAATCCCAAGCACAGATTCAGTTAAAACCTCCCATCAATTGCTATCAAATTTTTACTCCATTCTTGAAGGAAGGAAAAAAACTAAATGAAAAGATATTACATTAAGCTAATGTGCAATAGCTCATATAAATTGCTAGCCACCTTTACACACTTTAAATGAGTTAAAGTGAACTCTGCATCCAATCCAAACTGAGCATAATCATTTCAGATTGTATTACAAGATGAATCTTTATCTACAAAATGTCATTTTGACAGCAATGTGATACTTGACTCTATTTCATTCATGTACATCAGACTGTTCTGTTGTTAGTCTGAATTTCAGATGTGGGTGGGCGTGTGCACGCCCACACACACGCAGGGGTCTGTCCTGTATTAGTGGCTCCTCAGTCAGCATGCGAACATTTTGCAAAATTTGTATGCAACTAATCACGGATTGCCATGTCTCAGTTGGTTACTTTATACTAGATACACTGGTGCACAATCATTTGTACCAGAAATCTCTCACAAAAGTAAGAATTCCGTGGTTAAGAACCTTTGTGACTCACTGTTAATACATCAGTACAATAATCGTTATTACACATTTTGGGGTATAATGTCAAATATGGACTCAACACCATTTCTCATTTTAGTTGACGATACAATTTTTACTTTCACTAAAGTATACTCACATTCTAATAATGTACCCTAAATATCCTTACGATCAATATAACAAACTTTTAAATATCAGTCTTGGCTCAATGAAAGCACTCTTGCCTCTGAGTCAGGAGGACGTGGATTCAAGTCCCATTCCAGAGACCTTAGCACATAAACTAGGCTGACACTCCAGTGCAGTACTGAGGGAGTGCTGCACTGTCAGAGGTGCCGTCTTTCAGATAATATGTTAAACTGAGGCCCCTCTCAGGTGGACATAAAAGATCCCATGGCATTATTTAAAGAAGAGCAGGGGAGGTCTCCTGGTCGCCTGGACCAACAACCAAAACAAATTATCTGGTCATTTATCTCATTGCTGTTTGTGGGACCTTGCTGTGCGCAAATTAGCTGCTCCATTTCCTACATTATAACAGTGTCTACACTTCAAAAGTACTTATTGACTATAAAGCGTTTTGGGACGTCCTGAGGCCTTGAATGAAATGAAAGTTCTTTCTTTCTTCACAATCTACAGATCTCATTTGTCAATAGAACTTATTTTAATTCCTTCAGTTAAAGTTTGTGAAAAAATTGGATAGATCAGAAACTCATTAAATGAAATACATTTGACATGAAGTGAAGATGATAAACATACACGAAGCTGAAAATTTGACAACTTGACTTTCAACGGGTTGAATGAAAATGAAGTAACAAATTTCACCCAACCATTCCACATTTTCAGAAAGATTTTTTTTTCTATTCAGTTAGTTGTAAAATACAGTATCAATAAGTTTAAAATATCAACTAAATTAAGCTGTAGAAGTATGTCTCCTGAAAGCTTTGAGCAACAAAGCTCCATGGGCTCTAGCAGCCCTCCAGAATCTCACCCAAATAGCAAATCTTAATGAGCAAGCTTGTTCAGTGAGTTTCAATAGTGAGTATCAACCTGGGAGGGGATGGGATATTACAACTAAAAGAGCACCTTTCCTTACCCAACAACCATACTTTACAGCAGGGATCGCTGGATTGTCATCGAGCACGAACCTTGGTTGCTTTTTTCTTGTTCCTGACCCAGAATGCTGAGACTCAAATGGTCTCCCCAACTGAGATCAGCCAACTCAGCACAGGCCAAAGGTCTGTATGGCTCTGTATCATGCCAAGCAATGTTTTTACCCAGTGAGCTATCAGGGAACTTCACAATGTTGTAATAGTTATTTTTATGAAAGGAAGAAACTGTGTTACATGATATGAGAGTACAGCTAAAGTCAGCAACAATTGTTAGCCATATGGAAAATGCTGAAAAATTGACAATAAATATAGTAATACTTGGATGGCTAAACTCCCAACATTTAAAAAGTGACCTGCTACATTTCAAGGCTGCAATTCAATTTTAGTGTTCAGATACCTGTATTAAAAACATACACGCTTCAGATCCTTTGATTTAAAAAGAAAATAAACCCCTGCAATTTATAGCTTCATCAGGGCCCTTTGATTGCTCCACATCCATGCAATACACTCCCAATTCACCTATTATTCTGTATACAAAATGTTTGTTTCATGTCTTTGTATCATTGTTTCATTCTATGTATGTTTGTTCTGTCTTCAGTCTGGTCCTATGTTTTGTGTCGCTGTCTTCGTCCTTGAGCACCCAATGCAATCTTCAGCCAGCCAACCTGGAAATGTTTTTCTGATTTCACCTTTTGTTGCTATAAAGAGACTGACTGCTCTCAATTAAATGAACCACAAGCTCTATAATAAAAATTATTAGCTTTCTTAAAAAGATCATTTTCTGACCTCCATTTAACCATGTTTGATTTCCTTTTCTAGATGGCCGTTCCTGCCATTCCACTAATCATGTGCACAAAGATATTGCGGTGAGAAATATAATGTGTATATCTATTTTCTATTCTCATACAGTTTCTGTGAAATAAACGAGGACTTCTACTTCATCATAAGATGAAAACTGAAACTGCAGACATGCAGATTGTGTAACGCACGTAAGTTTAAAGGTTGGCAAAATAATGTTAACAGGAACATGGCACAGTAGATTACCTTACACCTAGTGGTTGTACTCTTGATATCTACTCTCTAACCCACATGCATTCACAGTTTGCAAGATAGGTTTAAACAAACCTCTACCAAAAACATCACAAAATCCATCTATATATATATATATATACACATTTAAAATTTCAGATTGTCTGAAAGGTCTTCTAAGGATTTTAAATAATTTCTAGGAAATAGAATGCACCCATTTCTTAAGACTGGGAGCCCTACAAAAGAACATTATAAATAATCACGATATTCCTTCTAGTTTCTGTACAATATAGAGAGCTTTAAGCAATGTGTTTTATTAAAGCGTTATAATGAGGGGTTGGTTCTACATTGAATGAACAAAAAAAATCTTTTAACAGCAAAACATATATAGTGTGGAGATTTAAGAATTTCAAACCAGATGCAAATTGGAGATAAAATAGATTGATAAAAAATCTGGTAGAAAAGCAACTGCTTATGTCACAGACTAACGTAGTTATAATATATAAAGGAATCAGATGTGGCTGTTCGTCTAATCTTGTCGACTCTCCTGAAAGAGATTCTTCACATAACTGTAGAAGTGACATTTGGAAGAAATCTTGTCGTCACACTAGAATTCAAACAAGGGTAATCAAGGAAGTGTGCAAAATACAATGCATTCCAATATACTGCATGAGCCATGAAAGGATTAAAAAATACGTGGTGTTAAACGTGCAAACATATCAGAAAATTACAGTATAGAAGCAATGAATTGGGAGGGGAAAATAAATCTGTTCACAACCAATTATGTTTGGAAGTAATGGAATTGAAGATACAATGCAAGAAATATTGGAAATAATGACTATGCGAAGTCAGAATTTCGAAGAATGGAAATGATCAATTATTTTGAAAGGGGGCACGCATTGATGTTGTTCCTTACCCAAAGCTCCCTGCTCGATGGTGATGACGATCTCATCCATTAAGACCATGCGAAATTCCACCTCTTCCTCGGCGCATTTTTGTCGGAGAGCGCGCTCGATCTCCTGCTGCGGGTAATCCTGCAGGATCCTGCGATCTGTCACGAACCAGACCCGGGCGGACATGATTCACACACCAAACGGTCAGCCCAAGAAAGAGGGAGAAATAATTACAGATAGAAAATGGGCTCGGGGAGTGGGAGGTGATGATGGATGAGAAGCGGAGCCAGCCTGAGGCAGCGGTCTGGGATGGAGGGGCGGGCAGGCGGGCGGGCGGGTCGGTGCCGCTTCTCCGCCCGTCCTTATTCGCCCGGGGCGAGCAAGGGAGCCTGTGAAGAAAAACAAAAACGTTACCGTTAAACCGGCAGAAGGTGTCACCCCCGTCCCGGCCGATGGGTGGGTCGGGTTGGGTTGGCCGGTAGGTGGTGGATAACTGACGGCTTATAGCGAGGCCAAGATTTGGGGGGGGGGGGGGGGGAAAGAAGGGGATTATACGGAGGAAGGGAGAAAGAGGGAAACAGTTTCTACTCACTCTCTCCCCTCACACAATTACTTAAAAAGAAAAATCTCGAACCGCCAGAAGGGAAGGGCTCCCCCCGCTGCCCTTTAATAGGGCGGATAACGGTTATTTTCTTTGTTTGATTTATATTGAAGTTATTTTTTTCCTCTCCTCACGGTGTCTGTGTGTGAACAGCTCCTCAACCGCTCGGTGCCCCGCTCTCGCGCGCGCGCGCGCGCTCTCTCTCTCTCTATGGACAGCGCCAGACTCCTGCCCGCTCGGTTTTGTTGTGAGTAAGTGAGGCGACCCGAGGGGGCGGGGGATGGGGAGCGGGTGGTGGTAGGTAGTGAGCGAACCGTTCAGTGCGCACGCGCATAGCATCTATTTGGTCCCTTTTTCTCGTAATTTTTTTCTCTCTCTCGTTCGAGGCGCGCGAACCAGCCGCGTGCCAGGCGCGGAATCACCTCCGCGCGCTTTGTGAAGAAAGAGAAAAGGAGGGGCTAGGGAGTGGGGGGGGGGGGATCTGCAAGCGGCGCGCCTGCGCTCCGTACTCCCCTGCTGTGGCTCGCGACACGCGCGAGGCTTCTCGCCCTTCGCTTCCCCGCGCACGCGCTCTGGGACTCTTTACTCTCGCTGACTCAGTGGCGCGCGCACGTCAATCAAAGCTTTTTTTTTCCTCTTTATGCTTCTGCTGTTGCCTCGGCTGCAAGAGTTTGCGTGTGCTTCGTGACCGACCGCCCCTCCCTTCATTCGTTGGCATCTACACATGCATGGTGAGCTGGAACGTCGACTCTTACTCATCATTCATTTGGATTTTTTTTTTAAAAAGGACCTATTTTGATGCACCCCACTGTAAACAAAAAAGTAAAAGAGCGCCATGTTTAAGTGGGTTTGCAAGTCGCTGCTGGCAATTCCCCAACGCTGACAAGTCTAGATGACAACTAGCGTGTTTGGAGTTTCATTTGTGGGAGGGAGCTCCTCGGGTATGCGCACCTTCTCAGCGGGAGCAAGAGGGAGAAAAATAGTCCTTGCAACGTTTGGTCAATAATACGGATTTGGCATGTGCGCCGATGAAGGAGAGACTGCGAATGCAGAGTCTGGTCGTGGAAACTGGATCTCGTTAGATCTGAAGACACAGAAGGATGTCGTGTTCGCTGCAACATGCCAGAAGAATGAATGCAATCCCTCTTTTTAAAAAAAAAACGCATAATAAAAATAATAAAATAAATACATTGCAAATACATAATCTGCATTTTTTGATTAATGCAAATTCACCCGATAAAATGGTTTCAGTATTTTTTTAATAATTTAACCTTACTATTAGGTGCCTGGAGCGATCTGTACTGCACATGACCTGGGTCAATGTAAAAAGTGTCAATATGTGAAAACCGTCGCTTTGACAGAGTAAAGCATTCAAAAAATGTCGTAACTGTTACTCTGTTTCATCATTTAATAGGCCTCAACCAAAACAAATATATTTTTACAGCCGCTCTTTCCATGAGAACAACTTGTATTTACATAGCGCCTTAACGTAGTAAAACGCCCCAAGGCGCTTCACAGGAGCATTATCGGACAAAAATTGACATGGACCCAAAGGAGACAGTAGGACTTATGACTAAAAACTTGGTCAAAGACACGGGTTTTCAAGGGAGCGTCTTAGAGGAGAAAGATGGAGTGGCTTTGGGAGGGAAATCCAGAGGATGGGATCTAGGTGGCTGAAGGCACCGCTGCCATTGGTGGGGCAAAGGAAGTGGGGGATGCACAAGAAGCCAGAGTTGGAGGAATGCAGTGATTGCAGAGGGTTGTAGGAGGTTACAGAAATAGGGGGGATTTGAACACAGGATGAGAATTTTAAAATCGAGTCAATGTAGGTCAGCAGTCAGAGGTGGTGGGTGAATGAGACTTGATGCAAGTCAGGATACGGGCAGCAGATGAGCTCGTTTATGGAGGGTGGAAGACGGGAGGACAGTTAGGAGAGCATAGCCATAGTCGAATCTAGAGGTAACAAAAGCATAGGTGAGGTTTAAGCAGCAGATGGGTTGAGGCACTATAGTGAGACAATTTGATTTAATTCAGATTTATACAATATTTAATTTTAAAACAACAGAGCACAAAAAGGACTATGTAATTGATGCAAAAACTGAGTGGTTTCAGCTCCATAGCTGACATTGCGGTTTATTTTCAAGAAATTCATATCCTGCAGACTTGAAAAAAAGTCAGAAATACTGTGTAAAATCAACAGACTGGCTCCGAGCTGCTATAATACAAGATTGCTGCCCTGAGATGCACTCGGATCTCAGTAAATTACAGTTACATACTAAACTTCTGAAGATGGAATTTTCTCATACATTTCTTAAAACTGAGGAATCATCATGGCAGCCCCTTCCCTCAATTAAGAATTTATAAAGAAATTGAAATATTGTAAATTAATCGTTGCCGAATTGGATGAGATGGAAGAATAGTGTTAGCCATGGCTCAGTGGGTAGCACTCTCGCCTCTGAGTCACAAGGTTGTGGGTTCAAGTCCCACTCCAGAGATTTGAGCTTTTAGAAACGATAATCCGGGACAAAATTAATAGTCACTTTGACAAGTAATTACAACCCCTCAAATAATGAAGCAGTCCGAGCCCGCATGCAGCAAGACCTGGACAAGCTTGGGCTCATAAGTGGCAAGTAACATTCGCGCCGGACAAGTGCCAGGCAATGACCATCTCCAACAAGAGAGTGTCTAACCACCTCCCCTTGACATTCAACAGCATTACCATCGCCAAATCCCCCACCACCAACATCCTGGGGGTCACCATTGACCAGAAACTTAACTGGACCAGCCATATAAATACTGTGGCTACAAGAGCAGGTCAGAGGCTGGGTATTCTGTGGCGAGTGACTCACCTCCTGACTCCCCAAAGCCTTTCCACCATCTACAAGGCACAAGTCAGGAGTGTGATGGAATACTCTCCACTTGCCTGGATGAGTGCAGCTCCAACAACATTCAAGAAGCTCGACACCATCCAGGACAAAGCAGCCCGCTTGATTGGCACCCCATCCACTACCCTAAACATTCACTCCCTTCACCACTGGCGCACTGTGGCTGCAGTGTGTACCATCCACAGGATGGACTACAGCAACTCGCCACGGCTTCGTCGACAACACCTCCCAAACCCGCGACCTCTACCACCTAGAAGGACGTCATGATGTGGAGATGCCGGTGATGGACTGGGGTGGACAAATGTAAGGAATCTTACAACACCAGGTTATAGTCCAGCAATTTTATTTTAAAATCACAAGCTTTCGGAGATTATCTCCGAAAGCTTGTGATTTTAAAATAAAATTGTTGGACTATAACCTGGTGTTGTAAGATTCCTTACCTAGAAGGACAAGAGCAGCAGGCACATAAGGAACAACACCACCTGCACGTTCCCCTCCTAGTCACACACCATCCCGACTTGGAAATATATCGCCGTTCCTTCATCGTCTCTGGGTTAAAATATTGGAACTCCCTTCCTAACAGCACTGTGGGAGAACCTTCACCACATGGACTGCAGCGGTTCAAGAAGGCGGCTCACCACCACCATCTCAAGGGCAATTAGGGATGGGCAATAAATGCCAGCCTCACCAGCGACGCCCACAACCCATGAACAAATAAAAAAAATTAAAAATAAAGGAAAGTCAGCATGGATTTGTTAAAGACAAATCGTGTTTAACTAATTTGATTGAGTTTTTTGATGTAACATATGAGCGCCATAAGCCCATAAGAGATAGGAGCAGGAGTAGGTCATTCGGTCCCTTGAGCCTGCTCTGCCATTTAATGAGATCATGGCCGATCTGATTTTTACCTCAACTCCACTTTCTCGCCCTTTCCCCATATCCTTTGACTCCCTTGCTGATCAAAAATTTGTCTAACTCAACCTTGAATGTATTCAATGACTCAGCCTTCACAGCTTTTTGGGGTAAAGAATTCCAAAGATTCACGACCCTCTGGGAGAAGAAATTCCTCCTCATTTCCATCTTAAACGGGCGACCCCTTACTCTGAGACTATGCCCCCTAGTTTTAGATTTCCCCATGAGGGGTAACATCCTCTCAGCATCTACCCTAACAAGGGCAATGTGGTTGATATGTATATAGACTTTCAAAAGGCGTTTGATAAAGTGCCACGTAAAAGGCTTGTCAGCAAAATTGAAGCCTGTGGAATAAAAGGGGCAGTGACAGCATGGATACGAAATTGGCTAAGTGACACGAAACATAGAGCAGTGGTGAACAGTTGTTTTTCGGACTGGAGGAAGGTATTCAATGGTGTTCTCCAGGGGTCGGTGCTGGGACCACTGCTTTTCTTGATATATATTAATAACTTGGACTTGGGTGTACAGGGCACAATTTCAAAATTTGCAGATGACACAAAATTTGGAAGTGTAGTAAACAATGAGGAGGATAGTAATAGACTTCAAGTGGACATAGACAGGCTGATGGAATGGGCGGACACATGGCAGATGAAATTTAATGCAGAGAAGTGCAAAGTGATACATTTTAGCAGGAAGAATGAGGAGAGGCAATATAAACTAATGTACAATTCTAAAGGGGGTGCAGGAACAGAGAGACGTGGGAGTATATGTGCACAAATCTTTGAAGGTAGCAGGACATGTTGAGAAAGTGGTTAAAAAAGCATACGGGATACTGGGCTTTATAAATAGAGACATAGGGGGTGATTTTAAATCCCAAAAACGGTTGGGTTGGGGGCAGGTGGGAGTTGAAAATAGTTGTTTTTTGGGTTGCAAATGCAACCCGGCTTTATTTCCGGGTTTAACTTGGGCGCGTAAAATACAGGCTTCCCACTGGGAATGCCAAGTCCAAACATTTTGCGGTTGCGACCCAAAAAAACAACTATTTTCAACTCCCATCCGCCCCCAACCCACCGTTCTTGGGGGTTAAAATCACCCCCATAGTGTACAAAAGCAAGGCAGTTATGTTGAACCTTTATAAAACACTGGTTTGGCCACAACTGCAGTATTGTGTCCAATTCTGGGCACCACACTTTAGGAAGGATGTGAAGGCTTCAGAGAGGGTGCAGAAAAGATTTACTAGAATGGTTCCAGGGATGAGGAACTTCAGTTATGTGGATAGACTGGAGAAGCTGGTGTTGTTCTCCTTAGAGCAGAGAAGGTTGAGAGGAGATTTGATGAAGTGTTCAAAATCATGATGGGTTTAGATTAAATAAATAAAGAGAAACTGTTCCCATTGGCGGAAGGATCGAGAACCAGAGAACACAGGTTTAAGGTGATTGACAAAAGAACCAAAGGCGACATGAGGAAAACCTTTTTTACACAACGAGTAGTTATGATCTGGAATGCACTACCTGAAAGGGTGGTGGAAGCAGATTCAATTGTGGCTTTCAAAAAGGTATTGGATAAATACTTGAAGAGAAAAAATTTGCAGGGCTACGGGGAAAGAGTGGGGGAATGGGACTAACTGGATTGCTCCTACAAAGACCCGGCATGGGCTCGATGAACCAAATGGCCTCCTTCTGTGCTGTAACCATTCTATGATTCTAAAATCTAGGCTGACACTCCTGTGCAATACTGAGGAAGTGCTGCACTGTTGGAGGTGCCGTCTTTCGAATGTGACGTTAAATCGAGGCCCCGTCTGCCCTCTCAGGTGGACGTAAAAGATCCCACGGCACTGTTTCGAAGAACAGCAGGGGAGTTCTCCCCGGTATCCTGACCAATATTTATCCCTCAACCAACATCACTAAAACAGATTATCCGGTCATTATTTCATTGGTGCTTATGGAACTTTGCTTTATGCAAATTGGTTGCCGCGTTTCCTACATTACAACAGTGACCACACTTTAAAAAGTACATCATTGGCTGTAAATAACTTTGGGACATCCTGAGGTCATGAAAGGCGCTACATAAATGCAAGTGCTTCATTCATTAAAAACGCAGCAAATCGGTTAAAAATGAATTAATGAGGGAGGCAGCAGATACTTATTTTTGGATGAAAGAGTGTTATAACTTGTTGAAGTAACAGATAATGTGAAGGTACAGGCTCCAGCCATTGATAGAATTCACTGGCATTGCTTTCCCCTGTACACTTCAATCTCTTCGATGTCACAAAAATTCTGCTCTTGCTTGGAAACCTGCTTTTTAAGATACACAGAAACTGCTGTGTTATTTTCAGTCACAGTTGCAATTGTTCCTGTCACATTTTGAGTATTTTATTTTTAATTGTTATTGTATGTGTGTGTGTTATTTGATACAATAGGTGAGTTCGATGAAAGTTCAAATAACCCCTTACTGTGTTATTAAACAATTATTCTTGTTCCTGTTAAAGAGTTCTTAGGAATTAGCGTGAGCTTGTTGGGAAGGAGAGCAGGCTTGGTAAATGCTGTGACCTGACACCCTCTATTTAAAACTTGGAATATTTGTACAATGAGTATATTGAATTAAATTCTGGTTAAATACCTTCACAGTGACATTTCTTGTTTGTCCAGCCATTGGTGAATTTTCTTCTTCCTCATTGGCTAAATATTCAAGTGTTCTTTTTTTTCTTTCTAATTGGTTATTTTCTGCTTTCATTATTCGCCAATCATCTTTCACCCCAATGTCAACTTTCTCCCCAATCACACCCCAACAAAACAGTTCTCCAATACAACTACCATAACAATTTCTCACCCATTCCCCTATATACTCTCACATACTCACCGATAAATATACCCATCCTATCTTTCCTATCTTTCAATCGCTTCAACAAATACCCGCCTGCGCACATTCTCGGACCTGTTCTCCTGATTTACAGGCTCTGCTCAAGCTATTCTCACTTGCCACAGAAGCCCCGTTTCCACTGCTCTCCCACCTTTAGCACCGGGACTGGAGCTAAGCCAGGAACACAGCAGGATGCCGCTGCAGACAGAAACAGACCATTCAGCCCAACTGGTCTATGCCGGCATTTATGCTTTACACGAGCCCCCTCCCTCCCTACTTCATCTAACCCTATCAGGATACCCTTCTATTCCTTTTTCCCTCATGTGCTTATCTAGCTTCCCCTTAAATGCATCTATGTTAGTTGCCTCGACTTCTCCTTGTGGTAGCACGTTCCACATTCTTACCACTCTTTGGGTAAAGGAGTTTCTTCTGAATTCCCTATTGGATTTATTATTGACTATTTTATATTTATGACCTCTAGTTTTGGACTCCCCCCAGAAGTGCAAAAGTTTTCTGTACATCTACTCTATCAAACCTTATCATTGTCTCAAAGACCTCTATTAGGTCACCCCTCAGCCTTCTCTTTTCTATAGAAAAGAGTCCCAGCCTGTTTAGCCTTTCCTGATAAGTATATCCTCTCAGTTCTGGAATCATCCTTGTGAATCTTTTTTGCACCCTCTCCAATGCCTCTATATCCTTCTCATAATATGGAGATCAGAACTGTGCACAATTCTCCAAGTGTGGTCTAATCAAGGTTCTATACAAGTTTAACATAACTTCTTTGCTTTTCAATTCTATCCCTCTAGATGAACCCGATGCTTGATTTGCCTTTTTTATGGCCTTATTAACCTCCGTCGCTACTTTTAGTGATTTGTCTATCTGTACCCCTAGATCCTTTTGTTCCTCTATCCTATTTAGAGTCTTATTGTCCAAGCAGTATTCTTCGTACCAAAATGCACCACCTCACACTTATCTATATTGAAATTCATTTGCCAATTACACGCCCATTCTGCAAGTTTATCAATGTCCTCTTGCATTTTGATGCATTCTTCCTTTGTATTATCTACATTCCCCCAAATATGAGCTAATCAAAGAGAGTCAGCATGGATTTGTGAAGGATAGGTCATGTCTGGCTAATCTAGTTGAATTCTTTGCAGAGTTCAGTGGTGGTGGACAGGGGAGTATCAATGGATGTTGTCTATATGAACTTCCTGAAGGCATTTAATAAGGTTCCGCAGAACAGATTATGAGCAAAAACAAATGTGCATGGAATTGGAGGTAACTTTGTGACATGAGTTGGTAATAGGTTGGGATGTAGGAGACAGAGAGTAGGGATAAAGGTATGTATTCTGATTGGTGGGACGTGACAACTGGTGTTCCCCAGTGATCTGTACTGTGGCCTCAGCTTTTCACTTTATATATCAGTGAATTGGATGAAGGAATAGAGAGTTGTATATGCAAGTTTGCAGATAACATCATTAGGAGGCACAGTAAGTTGTGTAGATGGGAACAAGAAGTTACAAAGGGACATATATTAAATGAGTGGGCAAAATGGTGGCAGATGGAGTTCGATGTGTGAGGTCATCCACTTTGGATCCAAGAACAAAAAAAGGAATATTTTCTTTATCGCAAGAGACTATTGCACAGGAGCAAAGGGATTTAGGTATCCAGGGACACAAATCACTAAAAACGTGCATGGGTACAAAAAGTAATCAAAAAGGCTAATGGAATGTTAGCCTTTATCTCAAGGGGGTGGGAATACAAAGAGGAGGAAATTATGCTTCAGTTGTACAGAACCTTGGTCAGACCCCATCTGGAGTGCTGCATTCAGTTTTGCGTTCTGCACCTCAGGAAGAATATATTGGCCTTCGAGGGGGCACTACGCAGATTCACCAGAATTATACCAAGGATTAAAGGATTAAGTTATGAGAACAGGTTACGTAAACTTGGCTTGTATTCCCATAAGTTTAGAAGGTTGAGGGATGATCTAATTAAGGTGTTTAAAATGATAAAAGGTATATGGACTTTCAAAAGGCATTTGATAAAGTGCCGCATGGTAGGCTTATCATCAAGATTGCGGTCCATGGACTAAAGGGGGCAGTAGCAACATGGATACAGAATTGGCTAAGTGACAGGAAACAGAAAGTAGTGGTGAACGGTTGTTTTTCGGACTGGAGGGAGGTGTACAGTGGTCCCAACACCACCAGGGGTTGGTGTTGAGACCACTGCTTTCCTTGATATATATTAATGACTTGGACTTGGGTTTACAGGGCACAATTACAAAATTTGCAGATGACACAAAACTTGGAAGGGTAGTAAACAGTGAAGGGGATAGTGATAGACTTCAAGAGGATACAGACAGGCTGGTGGCATGGGCAGACACAGACACGTGGCAGATGAAATTTAACGCAGAAAAATGCGAAGTGATACGTTTCAGTAGGAAGAACGAGGAGAGGTAATATAAATCAGAGTGCACAACTCTAAAAGGGGTGCAGGAACAGAGAGATCTGGGGGTATATGTGCACAAATCGTTGAAGGTAGCAGGGCAGGTTGAGAAAGCGGTTAAAAAAGCATACGGGATCCTGGGCTTTATAAATAGAGGCATAGGCCCCGATATTAGCGGGGAGGTGGGGAGGCGGGGGATGGCAGCAATAAAAAATGTCCGTTTCCCACGCGATCGCGGGTCAATTGGAGCCACTTAACGTGGCTTCCGAGTTTGCCGTCCAAAAGCTGTGCAGTGGACGGACTGCGCACCCGCATCACAGGCTGTCAGCTGGAGGAGCTCTATTTAAAGGGGAAGTCCTCCAATGGCTGCTCCTGGAGCAAACACCCATACACCACAATGGAGCAGCACAGGGGAAAGGCTGCTCCAAGATTTAGCGATGCCTCACTCCAGGTGCTACTGGATGGGGTGAGGAGGAGGAGGGATGTCTTCTACCCGGTGGACGGAGGAAGTGGCCTGCCTCTGCCACCAAGAACGCCTGGCTCGAGGTGGCAGTGGAGGTCACCAGCAGCAGCAACATCTACTGCACCTGGATCCAGTGCAGGAAGTGCTTCAATGACCCAACTAGGTCAACCAAAGTGAGTACACGTACTCATTGTCCTACATTCCGTCTTCCACATCACCGCCCCCACCCCCTAACTCATTCTGCACTGCCAACACTACTCCATCACATCATTCCCTACACCCACTTAAGGCTCATCCTCAACTTACCTGCACTTCCTCAGCACTTCCTCACCTCCCCATTACTCACCCCACCACTACCATTCAACCCAATCCTCATCCAATGTCATGGCTCTGTCTCATACTCACCCTCTGATGCATCTCTTTCATGGTCTGCCGCACCCAAGCCAATGCGTTCATCGGTTGGCCATGTCACCAGCACTCACTCACGCCTCTGTACTTTCTCCCCTTATAGGAGAAGAGAGCCCAGAATGCACGGGAGAGGGCGAGGACTGGACGGGGGGGGGGCAGCAACAAACCGTCGTCCTCACAGACACTGAGCATGAGGTGCTGCAGCTGAGCAGCACCCTCGAGTGCCTGTCTGTTGGGGACGCCGAGACTGGCACCCGACAAACGTCTGGTGACAGAACTTTAACATTCAGCGCACACAATATGAATTGATGTTAACATGCCTTGCCATCTTCAGCACCTCAGTATGCTCATTGCAACATGACACATCTCTGATCATGCTTAATATTGCCTTCTGTTCTCTTACAGGGCCTTCAGCGACCGTTGTGACGGCAGAGGGCGATTCCTCAGAGGACCTGCCGGCCTCTGAGGGTGCACCGTCACATCTGAGCGAACCATCCACCACCACAGATACCTCGGTGGCCCCTAGTCCGCAGTTAGTTGGGGTCGCACATGGTGAGTTACCACACACATGTGAGCACGAGTAGACACTGGTCGCAGGGGCAGCTGTGGAGAGTCCGCATCATTGGGAGCACTCCTCTCCAGGCTCTGCTCAGCTGGACATAGATGCTGAACCCTGGGGGCCATCCTTTAAAAGGAGAATGATCGAGGGGCAGCAGCACATTTACAAGGTGCTGGAACAGGTGCCACGTGCACACTCCACAATCGCGCAGAGGATGGAGGAGTCCAACTCCTGCATGAATGGAATGGTGGTACAGGTACGGGAGGGAACCTCTGAGATATTGTCACAGGGATGTAAACAACTCCCTGAGATACTGTCACAGACACGTGAGGGCATCTCTGAGATACTGTCACGGGTAAGTGCGGGAACGTCTGTGATGGAGGGAAGGCTAGCCTACATTGAGCTTCAAGCACGGCTCACAAATGAGTCCATTCAGGCCCTGACAACGGCTGTTCGGACTCACAGTGAACAGGCTTAAACAGGCAGGCAGATACACTAGCACTGGCCTTATGAGGCTTCAAATATGTCCTCCAAACTGTTGTCCAGCAAAGTGGTAGGAGTGGTGTGGGCCTGGCCCAGGGGAGGGATGATGGCAAAAGGAGACATGGAAGTGGGAACGCCACTCAAAGCGCTCCCACGTCTCACCCGTTGCCCCCCCTCGACCAGTACCCGTGATGCTGCCTCCTCTCCAGGTGGCCAAGTCTGCCCCTGCACAGGTGCAGGTGGAGCAGTCTTTGGAGGGGCCCTCCACGGCACCAAAACCCAGAGGGCATAGGCCCAAAGCACATAATTGGTCAGGGCATGAACAAGAGCAATCTGCCATTACCTCTGCTGCAGCCACAGGGGATGCACCATGTAGAAGTAGTCGGAAGCGAAAGGCGAAGGTTTTGTAAGCACGAAGGGTATGCACAAGGGTGTTGGACGGTTGGTCATGTTTTTTATTTATATTTGCCTTTTGTTAAACTCACGTTAAATATTATTATTGTCACCACTACTGCCACGTCTTGGCCATTCTTGACTGGCTTCTGTAATAAGGCCCTTTCATGACGTTCACCATGAACGCCGACACTTGATACTATCCATTGGGTCACTCTACAGTGGGTGTATGTGTAGTTGCAGGACTGTTTTGTGCAGGGAGGGGTGGGGGGGGGGCGCTGGTGTGGGCACTGCTCTATCCAGGTGGTGTGAGGACTGGGCTCTTCACACTGTCTGATGTTCACATATCAGTAAATCCCTGGCCTCACAAGCAGCCAGGCGAGCCACTGCTCTGCCCATGGGTTGCTCCTGTTCCTCCTCCTCTTCCTCCTCCTCTACCTCCTCCTCCTCAATGTTGGTGGCAGATATGGATGGGGCCTCCTCAAGCGGCACCCCTCTCTGTTGTGCCATGTTGTGCAGGGCACAACACACGACTATAATGCGTCCCACTCTGTCTGGTGCGTATTGAAACGCTCCCCCAGAACGATCAAGGCACATGAAGCGCATCTTGACCAGCCCTATAGCATGCTCAATTGTAGACCTGATGGCATTGTGGCTGTCATTATATCGATGCTGTTGCTCGGTGATGGGGTTCCTCAGAGGTGTCATGAGCCACGTGTGCAGGGGGTTTCCCTTGTCCCCAAGGAGCCAGCCCTTAAGGATGTTCAGTGCGTGGAAGAGGGGCAGGATGTTGGACTCCCGGAGGATGAAGGAATCGTGGCAGCTGCCAGCAAATCTGGCGCACACGTGAAGGAATGTCTTGTGGTGGTCACAAACAAGCTGAATGTTGATGGAGTGATACCCCTTCCTGTTGATGAGCAGTCCTGGCTCATGTGGAGGTGCCCATATTGCTATATGGGTGCAATCGATTACACCCTGCATCCATGGGAAGCCAGCCACAGCGTGGAATTGCACTGCCCTCTCCGTCTGGCTGAGGTCGTCCATGGGGAAGTTGACGTAGTGCCAGGCCCTGCGAAACAAGCCATCTGTGACCTGCCTTATGCACTTGTGTGCAGACAACTGAGAGTCCCTGGCGATGTCCCCGGTGGCACCCTGGAATGATCTGGAGGCGAAGAAGTTGAGGGCAGTCGCGACTTTGACAGCAACAGGTAAGGAGATGCTGCTCGGCACAGTCGGGAGCAGCTCAGCATGAAGGAGGACACTGAGCCTCCTTATGCACTGCTCCTCAGAGAGGTCCAGGAAGCTGAGCCTTGGTCCGTAGACCCTGTGGCGAGGGTAGTGCCTCCTGTGACGTCGCTCTCTCTGTTGTTGCCCTCTGTGCTCTTGTGCAGGTGCCTGTGGCGCAGCATTGTGTTGTGGAGCTCCATGTGGGGAGGTGGACGCTGTGTCTGGCAAGGCTGGTGATGTTGCTCGTCCTCGGATGTAGTGGTGAATGCAGCCATGGTGCCCCCCCATCCTGACGGTTTGAGTTTGAGGGGGTCCTCAAAGTAATTAAATATATTTGAATAGCAGAGTTTTGGGTGGAAAGTAAGAATTTTGAGTGAAAACACAAAGGTCTTGCAGCCAAAACTTTGTCTGAAGTGACAGAATGCCCTGCTGCAATAAATGATGTTTTCTCCTAATCTGTCAAATAAGCATGTGCATCTCCCACTGGCTGCTGGCTGAAACAGGTCTGTTGCGACACGGAGTATTTCCCACAGCACGGAAAATACGCTGAGGATGCTTCAAAATCGCACCCCTGCCAAAATGTCGAGACAATTAAGTACTTCAAGGACTTCAACTAGCTGACAAACTATGCAAAGTATCATCCCGCTGGCTTTAATTGCCGGTGGGACTTCCGCATTCGGGAGGCGCGCGCGCACCCGGACGCGTCACTGGGGAACCCGGAAGTCAGCGGGTTGGAGCCGGGCTCCGAACCCGTTCGGGATTTCAGCGATTTTCGAAGCCCCCAACGCACCCACTCCTTCACCCGAAAATCGAGCCCATTGAGTACAAAAGTATGGAAGTCATGATGAACCTTTATAAAACACTGGTTCGGCCATAACTGGAGTATTGTGTCCAGTTCTGGGCACCGCATTTTAGGAAAGATGTGAAGGCCTTAGAGAGGGTGCAGAAGAGATTTACTAGAATGATTTCAGAGATGAGGGACTTTAGTTACGTGGATAGACTGGAGAAGCTGGGGTTGTTCTTCTTGGAACAGAGACGGTTGCGAGGAGATTTGATAGAGGTATTCAGAATCATGTTGGGTCTAGACAGAGTAGATAGAAAGAAACTGTTCCCATTGGCGGAAGGGTCAAGAACCAGAGGACATAGATTTAAGGTGAGGAAAACTTTTTTACACAGCGAGTGGTTAGGATCTGGAATGCGTTGATGGAGGCAGATTCAATCATGGCCTTCAAAAGGGAACTGGATAAGTACTTGAAATGAAAAAAATTGCAGGGCTACAGGGATAGGGCCGAGGAGTGGGACTAGCTGGATTGCTCTTGCATAGAGCCGGCGCGGACTCGATGGGCCGAATGGCCTCCTTCCGTGCTGTAACCTTTCTATGATTCTATGAAAGAGTAGATACAAAGAAAGTAATTCCTCTGGTGGGGGAATCCAGAACATGGAGGCACTATCTTAAAGTTATAACTAGGCCATTCAGAAGTGAAATCAGGAAGCACTTTTTCACACAAAGGGTAGTAGAAATCTGGAATTCTCTCCCCCAAAAGGCTATGGATGCTGGGTCAATTGAAATTTGCAAGACTGAGATCGACAGAGATTTATTAGGTAAGAGTATCAAGGGATATGGATCAAAGATGGGTAAATGGGGTTGAAGTACAAATCAGCCATGATCTAAATGATTGACGGAACAGCTCGAGAGGCTGAACGACCTACTCCTCTTCTTATGTTCCATTCATCTCACTTGTTGTTTGTGGGATCTGCTGTGCGCAAATTGACTGCTGCCTTTGCTTACATAACAGGGCTTACACTTCAAAAGTAATTCATTGGTTCTGAAACGTTGGGATATTCTGAGGATGCAATAAGGTGTTCTATAAATGCAATCTTTCTTATGTGGGAATGAAAGGTTGAGGGCTGTTTTTTCTCCCATACTGTTCAATTATGCCTCCTGGTGGTAGGAACAAGGTGCAGCTTTGTTAACTGTAAATAGCCATAAGTACAACCACCCTGTGGGAAAAGGACAACATGAGTAAATGTCACCACCCTGTCCATATGCCCTGATGGTGTATTCCTCACACTTTTTTGACCTATTAAACTTTTTGTTGCCAATGATCTGTACATTGCTAAACAGGCAATTTAATATGTTTTTATATTTTTCACTCCTGCTTTACTTTTAACAAGTATTTTATTATTACTTCCCATAACCTTTTCTAGTCCCAATGTATTTATATTATCTTTATCTCTTTTTGTACTCTGACCTTTGCTCATATCTCCTCTTTTCCTTATCTTTAGGTTATTATTTTTCCCACCCAGCTTTATTGGTTTAAAGCCCTTTCTATAGTTTTATTTATCCTTTCCACCCAGTTTAGGCTCAGCTATCCCTGCAGTACAGTTCCATCCTGCCCCAGTACTGGTGTCAATGTCTCATGAAATGGAAACCCTCCTTTCCACACCAGTCTTTCAGTCACACATTTACCTTCTTGATTTGTTTATCCCTATGTCAATTAGTATGTGGCTCTAGAGATGACCACACTTGAGGTCCTGCTTTTTAATTTAGAGCATAGCTCGCAATACTCCCTCAGCATGACCTCCTCTCTGTTCTTTCCTATGTTGTTTCTGCCAGGTTTCCGCCCCTGCCACAGTACTGAAACGGCCCTTATCAAAGTCACAAATGACATCCTATGTGACCGTAACCATGGTAAACTATTCCTCCTCATCCTTCTCGACCTGTTTGCAGCCTTTGACACGGTTGAACACACCATCCTCCTCAAACGCCTCTCCTCCGTCGACCAGCTGGGTGGGACTGTGCTCGCCTGGTTCCATTCTTATCTATCCAGTTGTAGCCAGAGAATCACCTTCAATGGCTTCTCTTCCCACTCCCGCACTGTTACTTCTGGAGTCCCCCAAGGATCTATCCTTGGTCCCCTCCTATTTTTCTACATGCATCTCAGCGACATCATCCGAAAACATGTCAGATTCCACATGTACGCTGACGACACCCAGCTCTACCTCACGACCACTTCCCACAATCCCTCCACTGTCTCTCATTTGTCACATTGCTTGTCTGACATGAGCAAAAATTTCCTCCAACTAAATTTTGGGAAGACCGAAGCCATTGTATTTGGTCCCTGTCACAAACTCTGGTCCCCAGCCACTGTCTGAGGCTGAACCAGACTGATCGCAACCATGGCATCCAATTTAACCTAGAGATGAGCTTCTGACCACATTTCCGCTCCATCACCAAGACCGCCTACTTCCACCTGCATAACATTGCCTGACTCCGCCCCTGCCTCAGCTCACCTGCTGCTGAAACCCTCATCCATGCCTTTGTTACCTCCAGACTGGACTATTACAATGATCGCCTGGCCGGCCTCCCATCTTCCACCCTCCATAAACTTGAACTCATCCAAGACTCTGCTGCCCGTATCCTATCTCGCACCAAGTCCCGTTCTCCCATCACTCCTGTGCTCATTGGCTCCCGGTCCGGGAACGCCTTGATTTTAAAATTCTCATCCTTGTTTTCAAATCCCTCAATGGCCTCATCCCTCCCGATCTCTGTAACCTCCTCCAGCCCTACAACCCCCTGAGATCTCTGCGCTCGTCCAATTCTTGCCTCTTGTGCATCCCCGATTTTAATCGCTCCACTATTGGTGGCCGTGCCTTCAGCTGCCTAGGCCCTAAGCTCTGGAATTCCCTCCCTAAATCTCTCCGCCTCGCTACCTCGCTCTCCTCCTTTAAGACATTCCTTAAGACCTACGTCTTTGACCAAGCTTTTGGTCACCTGTCCTAATACCTCTTTATGTGGCTCAGTGTCAAATTTTATTGGATAACGCTTTTGTGAAGCGCCTTGGGAAGTTTTACTACATTAAAGACGCTATATAAATGCGAGTTGTTGTTGTTGTCGTTGTTGTTGTCGTCGTGACATCGTCGTCGTCTCTAACATGGACCTCAACAACTGGTTCTTCCCCCTCCCTTTCCAACTGCTTCGAAATATCCCTTACCCTGGCAACACACCCTTCTGACTCTCGATCATGACTGCAGAGGATACTCTCTATCCCCCCTAATTATCGAATCCCCTATAACTATAACCTTTCTATTCTGCTGCTCCCAACCTTGGACTGCCTCCTGCTCCACAGTGCCTTGATTAGCATTCTGGCAATCCTCCCCGCAGCCTTCTTCGTTATCCCCATAGGTAGCAATTGTATTTGGTCCCTGTTGCACAGGACCAAATTCTGCAGTTCCTCCTTCCCAGCCTCTACAAGGTTCTCCCTACCTTGCTAACTGTCAGCCACACACTCCTCTTCCTGTACCTGTACCTGTATCTCTCTAAGTGATGTAACTGCGTTCTGGAGTCTCTAATTCATGCTCCAGCTCAACGACTGAGCTGGAGTGACTCAAGACATAAACATTTCCCACAGGTGTGGTCATCCACGAAAGTCTCACTGAGATCCAATCTTGCCACCCTGTCTATGTCATCTTGTAGAATCTATGACTAAGTTAAACATCTGTCTTCTGCGTCCTCCCCAGGGCAGGCTCTAACAAGTCTTACATGGGATTCTTGAGCCATTTACTAGGGAAGAGTAGCTGAGATGGTTTCCTGTTGTCTTCCTCATGGTTTTTATTGTGGGACTAACCTCTCCTAGGTGGGCTGTATCCACAGATAAAGACCCCCACCTACCCTTTACGATGGGGGGCACCTGCTCCCATCGGACACAAATACCCCTGTTGGACGTCAACCCAGTATTCAGAGCCAGCACTCCTCTCCACCTACCAGGGCTGTCTGGAGTGGGACCCAAACCCAGCCCTTCTGACTCAGAGGTGGGAAAACAACCACTGAGCCAGTGATCACTCTGTCCAGACGCGAGTACCTCAAAGGATGTCAACCCAGTTCAGAGACCATATTCTAGTCTCCACATGCCGGGGCTGTCTGGAGTGGAGTTCAAACCCTGCACCTTCTAACTCAGTAGCAGAATACTACGACTAAGCCAAAGGCTCACTCCATTAAACAGATTGAGGTCAACAATGAGGTCTATACCCTTTAGAATCACAATGTTTAAGGAGATTACCAGTATGGTGGAATCACCGATGTGAATTTTCATCATGTTGAACTATTTCTGTCTGGGTGAGGAGATGAGTGAATCTATAACTGTAGTGGCACAATGTCACACTTTCTCACACTGCTTGCCAACACAGTACGGTTGATAAATAACATTCTAATCTGCTTTATACTATAACTGTGAGTCACAGTAAAAGCCCCACCCTCCTGAAAGCACAGAGCCAATGAATAATGCCTCCAGAAACACCTATACTGAACAAAGATACAGATTAATTTATCTCTCCATTAAGAGAACTGGAAGAAATAATTTAAAAATAGAACAAGACCCTACGGATCAGGAAATATCATGGCTGTGCTTTGAAACTGAAATTATCCTGACATCAAGACAATTGTAGCAAAGGCACAACTCAAGATTTGGCCTGCTCTACTACTGATAACATTCTGCAAGCACCATGCCACTTTCCTGAAGAAATTTAACAACCAAACCTGCAAAATGCTAGAGAATGATGATTTCTACAACT
Source organism: Heptranchias perlo (assembly GCF_035084215.1). Taxonomy (NCBI): domain Eukaryota; kingdom Metazoa; phylum Chordata; class Chondrichthyes; order Hexanchiformes; family Hexanchidae; genus Heptranchias; species Heptranchias perlo. The sequence goes on from NC_090356.1 coordinate 19,513,304, forward strand.
TCAACTAAATAAAAATGTTTGGCCAACTTTCAGTTTTGAAACAACTGACGCTGAATATGAACCAAAAAGTTCAAACTGGAGAATACCTCAGAGTAAATCTATCTAATGAGAAGGGAAAACAAACAATGTAGCCTAGTAAGTTTCAAGACTACTGTGATGCATGTTACTTGTCTAACAAATGTAATCTAGGTGAACATAATCTTTGGAAGAGTGGATGAACACTATACATAAATCCAGAACAAAAAGAAATGGTAAAGAATGAGTGATATGCTAAACTCAAAACTAGATGGCAACGAATCAAAAAAGAAATCAAACTTAGAAACCCAAAGCTTGCGCAACAATACACTATCCTGTATTCAAAAATACATTCATTAAAATTCAAAGACTGTTTCTCTGTGACTCCAGCCCTGGGCGGGCCCGCCATCTCCTCTCATAGCTCCTTCACATTCCCTGAATTCAGGAGAAAAGTTGGATTCTGGTCAACTCCATGGAAGTTCCCCTCTACAGTGTAGCATATTCATGTTTACACCCTGTACCCTAAGGGTCTTCCTCATCCCCTTCTATCTGATCATACAGTTCTACCTTCCCCATATTATAAAATGCTGGTGTCATCACATTCATATTCTCAAGGACGGCATTCACCAGTAGGAGTACACAGCTGACTCTCTTGAGCACCACACGAGGACAACAAGCCACCTTGGCGTCAACAATACTCATAGAATTGTTCCAGCTGAATATTGAGTTACAAGGAGAGACTCGAGAAGCTGAGTTTGTTTACACTAAACAGAAGAACAAGAAGGGATCTTACTGAGGTATTCAGGACTCTTAAGTGTATCAACATATTGAACACTGAGAAACTGTTTACTATGACCCCAAGAATGACAACATGAGGGCATGGGATGAAGCTGAGAAGAAATAAGATGAATGGACAGATCAAATATAACTGTTTCACACAAAGCATGGTGGTAGTTTGGAATGGACTAAGCAAGAAGGCAATCGGAGCTGATCCCATCAATCACCGTAAGAGGGAGTTGAACAAACATCTGACAAGAAAATCAATTGAGGAATATTGGTAGTGAACTGTGTATTGTGTTTTTGAACTCTGGGGCTCACCAGATGGACAAAAATGGTCTTTTTCAGATCTATACATTCCTATGTTAACAGTCATACTTATCTTACTGCATCAGTTTATATTAAATCTAATAAACTACAGTCAGTTTGTCATTAACTGGCAATAAGATCTGATCCTTTTTCAAATCAACTTTGGACATTTGAATCACTCACACATATCTACTGCGTGGGACCAAAGATTACATGAAGAATAATTACTCACAGACACTAGTCCGGTTTCAGCTAACCCCAGCCTGCCTACACTAATGGAGTTACCGTTAAGAAAGAAAGCAATTTCAAACCAATACCAGAGGAAAATTAGAGTGATGACAAATTTCAGACTCACTTGTCCACTGAAACTCCTTAGTCAAAAAAAGGAGTTAGAGGACTACCTCAGCAACTTGCCTGTTTTGCAGAGTCCTACTGCCCAATCCTTAGGGAGGGAAAGAAGATTAGTTAATTTTGGAAGAGTTGAGTGTCTATTTGTTCTTCCTATCCAATTTTGTAATGCTTATGATACCCGATTTTCCAGTTGTCAGCCCATTGTAAATGTAATGGCCCTGATCCGTTGTTAATAAGGTAAAGTCTTGGATAATGTTGGTGCTGGATCTATGCTGCCCTCTGGTGGGAGTAAATCAACAGAAAGAATTTATCAAAAATAAACATTTTGGACTCAAGAACTTTTGAACTGACGCACTCATGAGATAAATAGAGAAGAAGGTCATTCCAGCGCATTTCAGCTGAAACATCAAGAAGGAATCTATTGTCCACTCATCACTTCATCCAGCTGTTTATGGCGTCAATCTTGGCTCAGTGATAGCACTCTTACCTCAGAGTCAGAGAGTCTGGGTTCCAGTCCTACTTCAGAGACTTGACCACATAATCTAAGCTGATACTCTGGTACAATATTGAGGGAGTGCTGCACTGTCGGAGGTGCCATATTTCAGATAAGACATTAAACTGAGGCGCCTATCTGCCCTTTCAGGTAGACATAAAAGATCCCTTGGCACTATTAGAAAAAGAGCAGGGAGTTCTCCCAGTGGCCTGGCCAACATTTACCACTTGATCAACACCACCAAAACTGATTATCTGGTTATTTATCTCATTGCTGTTTGTGGGACCCTGCTGTGCACAAATTGGCTCCCATGTTTCCCTCCATTACAGCAGTGACTACACTTCAAAAGTAATTAATTGGCTGTAAAACACTTTGGGATGTCCTGAGATTGTGAAAAGTGCTATATACATATGCAAGTTCTTTCTTAAATAATTCCAAAATTATAAAGTTCATTCCACATGTTAATCACACTTTGTGCAACAAAGAACTTCCTGACTTCAGTCCTAAATATGCTATTCATCACTGTGACTCACTGTGTACTGTCATAGTTTAATTTGAAGTAATATTCTGGATCTACCTTTTCTATACATTTTATTATCTTACATATCGCCGAGGCTCATTCTCAGTCAAGGCTGAAGGACCCAACTTTCTCAATTTTTTCCTCATAGTTCAATCTACTAATGCTAGGGATCAGTCACATGCTTCTTTGCTCTTCTGTCTCCAGGGCTTGAATGACTCCTTAGTGGCCAAAACTGGAAACTGCACTCAAAGGGCAGTCCAACTCGAGCACTGTACAGTTTTAGTATGACATCCGCTGACTTGCGCTCTATTTTCTCCATGATTGCACTGTAATTCATGTTTGTACAGGTTCTTGCTCCTATTAATATTTCTCTTTGATTCAGAAGCTAATTTGCATCCATAAAGAATTAAAATGGAGCTTGCAAGGTTTAATAATGTCAGCTGTATATTAATTGACTATATAAAATACTTTGTCACAGTGGATTTCTGATAAGAGTTCATAAATTCATATATGCCTCTGTTGGCTGTTTGCAAGAAGTGAAACTGAAGGATATCTTGGAAAGAAAGAAAGGAAGGGAAAGGGAAAGAAGGAAAGAAGTAAAGAAAGAAAGAAAGAAAGAAACTAACTTTCATTTATATAGCACCTTTAATTACCTCACGACGATCCATAATGCTTTACAGCCAAAAAGTACTTTTTGAAGTGTGGTCATTGTTGTAATATAGTGAAACAAGAGCATCACGGGTGGCTGAGTTGGTTACGACAACTCATAAATTACCTGTATAGACTAGGTTTGATCAGTCTGTGCTGGGTTAGCTGATCTCAGCTGCAGTGGTAAAAGAGCACCACAATTGGCCTCAGTGCCCTTGGGCTAGGGACAGGTTCCTGCTCCCGATCTCCATCCAGTGACTCCTGTTAGAAACTGCATGTGTATGGGCATCAGCTGAGAACAGAATTAGGTTTGACTTTAATGATACCCTGAAGGCCAAATGTCTTGTTCATACTCACTATCCAAGACATGAAATCTGACCACTTGGGTGAGTTCCTAGAGAATGAGCAGCAGCCATGGAACTGTACCCAACAAAGGCCTCAGGAGAGGAGGAGGAGAAAAATAGCAAAAAAAAATGGAGAGCTGATTCAAAAGATATATAAAAGGCGTGCTTCACTTCAAAGAACAATCTGGTAGCTTACTACATCATGTTCATCTTGCAGTAAAGGTTCCTGGGTGCCATACTCGGTCGAATGTGGCCTTGATATTGAAGGCAGCTGCTCTCACCTCTCTTCTGGTAGTCAGCTCTCATGACCATGTCCGGATAAAGGCTGTGATGAAGCGTGGAGCTAAATTATTCTGACAGAGCCCAAACTAAGTGTTGGTGATCAGGTTACTGGTGAGTAGATATCATTTGATGGTACTATTGATGACTCCTTCTATCACTTTATTAATGATCGGAAAGAGGCTGATAAGGTAGTAACTGGTCAAGTTAGATTTATCTTGCTTTTTACGGATAGGACATATCTAGACAATCTTCTAGATTGTGAGATTGTAGCTGTAATGGAACAGCTTGGCTGGGGGATGGCTAGCTCTGGTGCACAGGTCTTCAGCACTACAGCTGGGATGTTGTCAAGGCCCTTGGCCTTTTCTGTGTTGAGTGCATTCAACCACTTCTTAATGTCATGTGGAATGAATTGAATTGGCTGGGCACTGGCATCTATGATGGTGGAGACCTTGGAGTAGACTGAGTAGGATCATCCACTTAGAACTTTTGCCTAAAGATACTTGAAAACACTTCAGCCTTGTCTCTTGCATTCACATGCTGAGCTCAAACATGTTTGACGATGAGGATATTCATGTACCCTCCTCCTCCTGTTAATTGCTTCGTTGTCCACCACCATTCACGACTGGCTGTAGTAGGGCTGCAGAGCTTTGCTTGATCTGTTGTTTGTGGGAGTGCTTAGCTCTGTCTATAGCCTGCTGCTTTTGGTGTTTAGTGTGCAGGTTGTCCTTTGTAGTAGCTTCACTAGGTTAATACCTCGGTCTAAGAATGCCTGGTGCTGGTGATGCTCTTCTACACTCCAATTGAACCAGGGTTTGTCTCTTGACTTGATGGTGATCAAGGAATGAGAGATGTGCCGGGGCATGATGTTACAGATTGTGGTGATATACAATTCTGCTGCTGAACGTGGCCCACAGAACCTCATGGATGCCCAGTTTTGGATTGCTAGATTTGTCCTTAGCCTGACCCACACTACATGGTAGAGGATGTCTTCATGGTGGAGGCAAGAGTTTGTCTTCACAAGGACTGTGCAATATTATATATATATATATATATATATATAATTCCTATGTCCACATTTATAATTGCATGTGGAAGCTTGTTATGCTGTAATTACATTCTCCCACCAGTGCAGTTGCTGAAGAATTACCACTAGCAGGAGGGTGTAATTAGAATGTAAAAATTTAGCTGGGCAGTTTCCATCAAGAATGTGGACATAGGAAATTATAATGGAAATATAGAAAAATAAGGACAGAATGTATGGCTTTAAAATAGCAATTGTATTATGTCTGCATGCCCTGGTCCAATTATTCCCTGTCCTCTAATTCCCCTTTGCCTGAGGGCCATACTTGGTCTTAACTCCCCAGGCTCAATGTCATGGGAGATTGATCAGTACCAGTATATATATTTAAAAATTATATGTCATGACCAATGCCGCAGATCAACTGACAATTTAAAACCTACAATTAAAAAATCTGTCCACCCATCTTGCATTGAGATAGTACCTAAAGCTCCAATGAATTACTTTTCAAGTACAGTTACTGTTGTTATGTAGGCAAACATTTTGCACACAGTAAATGACCAGTTAGTCATTTTTTGATGTTATTAGTTGATGAAAGGATGTTGGTGAGGACACCAGAAGAACTTAGTCCACATCACCTCATGGATGCCCAGTTTTGGACTGCTAGCTCTATCCTTATTCTGTCCCACACTTCATGATAGAGGTTGTCCTCATGGTGGAGAGCAACCTGGGAGAAAAATCATAGGGGCATTAAAAAAAATGTGCTTTTTTCCCATTTTTTTGCACACTTTCATTTATTAGTTAGAAAAATATTGGAGATGGGGGAAAAAGGCTATCTGACTGAGTGGGATGACTGGAGTGGTAGGACATGTGATAAACTTTCTAGGAATACGTCAAACCAGAGTTGGCAACCCTATGCTTTCTTTTAAATTTTGTCTGGGCCTCGGTTTAACGTCGCATCGAACAGACAGCATCTCCAACAGGGCAGCATTCCCTCAGTACTGCACAAATCATTAAAAGCCAGTAGACAGATACAAAAAGCAATCAAAAAGGCTAATGGAATGTTGGCCTTTATGTCAAGGGGGTTGGAATACAAAGGGGAGGAAATTATGCTTCAGTTGTATAGAGCCATGGTCAGACCCCATTCTGGAATACTGCGCTCAGTTTTGGGCACTGCACCTCAGGAAGGATATATTGACCTTGGAGGGGCTGCAGCGCAGATTCAGCAGAATCATACCGGGGCTTAGAGGGTTAAATTCTGCATAAACCTGGTTTGTATTCCCTTGAGTATAGAAGATTGAGGGATGATCTGATCAGAGTGTTTAAAATGTTAAAAGAAGTTGACAGGATAGATACGGAGAAACTATTTGCTCTGGTGCAGGAATCAAAAATAAGGGGACGTTATCTTAAAATTAGAGCTAGGTCATTTAGGAGCGAAATCAGGAAGCACTTTTTCACACAAAGGATAGTGAAAATCTGCAATTCTCTCCTCCAAAAGGCTGTGGATGCTGGGTCAATTGAAATTTTAAGACTGAGATTGACAGAGTTTTATTAGGTAAGGGTATCAAGGGATATGGATCAAAGATGGGTAAATCAAGTTGAGATACAGATCTAATTGAATGGCGGAACAGCTCGAGGGGCTAAATGGCCTCCTCCTGTTCCTATGTTCCATTCATCTCACTTGTTGTTTGTGGGATCTGCTGTTCACAGATTGACTGTTGCCTGTGCTTACATAACAGTGTTTACAAAACGATGGCAGATGGAGTTCAATGTAGGGAAGTGTGAGGTCATCCACTTTGGATCCAAGAAAGAAAAATCGGAATATTTTCTTAATGTGAGAGACTAGGAACTGTGCAGCAGCAAAGGAATTTGGGTATCCAGGGACACAAATCACTAAAAGCTAGTGCATGGGTACAAAAAGTAATCAAAAAGACTAATGAAATGTTGGCCTTTATCTCAAGGGGGCTGGAAGACAAAGGGGAGGAAATTATGTTCAGTTGTACAGAGCCTTGGTCATACCCTATCTGGTGTACTATGTTCAGTTTTGCGTACTGCACCTCAAGAAGGATATATTGACCTTGGAGGGGTACAATGCAGATACTCTGGAATCACATCAGGGATTAAAGGATTAAATTATGAGACCAGGTTGCATAAACTTGGCTTGCATTCCCATGAGTTTAGAAGGTTGAGGGGTCTAATTAAGGTGTTTAAAATGATAAAAGGATTCGATAGAGTAGGTCAGAGAAACTAATTCGTCTGGTGGAGGAAATCCAGAACATGGAGTCACTATCTTAATATTAGAGCTAGGCCATTCAGGAGCGAAATCAGGCAGCACTTTTTCACACAAAGAGTGGTAGAAATTTGGAGCTCTCTACCCCAAAAGGCTGTGGATGCTAGGACAATTGGAGCTTTCTACAACAACTTGCATTTATATAGCACCTTTAACATAGTAAAATGTCCCAAGGAGCTTCACAGGAGCGTTATCAGATTTGACTGAGATAGATAGATTTTTCTTAGGTAAGGTTATCAACGGATATGGAGCAAAGGCAAGAAAATGACATTGAGGTGCAGATCAGCCATGATCTAATTGAATGGCGGAGCAGGCTTGAGGGGCTGAATGGCCTACTCCTGATTGGGGTTTTGAACCCATAACCTTCTGACTCAGGCAAGAAGGCTACCAACTGAAAGATATTCTGCTATTCAATTGCTCACCTAGCTGTACTACATATATCAGAATCACAGTGCTCAAAAACCAGTTGAGTATTGGTTACCATAGCAATGGTCACATTGTTACCTGGTACCAATATTACTTTATAAACAGAAACATGATGAATTCCTAAACCTATATAGGTTGCCATTACTGGCATTGTTACATATTTCATTGACAGGGCTCTGGACCAATCACATGCTAACTACAGCTGATGAAATTGCCATAAAATGGCACAAGTGAAACAATCACGTGATTACTGTTACCCAATGAGATTGCTTTAAAACACCACTCAGATTGCAAACTTGCATGAGCAATATTGACCAATGAGATTGCCAGAAAGTGTCAGTGAGGAACGCATAATAATTTTAAAATCTATATTGATTGATTTTTTTTCCTGGTTATGAGTTACATTAAAGGAATGTAACTCATAACCAGGACAACCCTCTTACCCCAGGAATTAATCTAGTGAACCTTCGTTGCACCGCCTCTAAGGCAAGTATAGTCATCCTTAGGTAAGGAGACCAAAACTGTACACAGTACTCCAGGTGTGGTCTCACCAAAGCCCTGTACAATTGCAGCAACACTGCCTTATTCTTGTACTCCAATTCCCTTGCAATAAAGGCCAACATACCATTTGCCTTCCTCATTGCTTGCTGTTCCTGCATGTTAATTTTGTGTGTTTCTTTTATAAGGACACCCAAATCCCTCTGAACACCAACATTTAATAGTTTCTCACCATTTAAAAAATATTTGTTTTTCTAGTTTTCCTTCCAAAGTGAATAACCTCACATTTCCCCACATTATACTCTGCCACCACCTTGCCCGCTCACTTAACTTGTCTATATCCCTTTGCAGACTCTTTGCATCCTCCTCACAGCTTACTTTCCCACCTAGCTTTCTCGTCAGCAAACTTGGATACATTACACTCGGTCCCTTGATCTAAGTCATTAATATAGATTGTAAATAGCTGAGGCCCAAGCACCAATCCTTGCGGCACCCCACTAGTTACAACCTGCCAACCCGAAAATTATCCTGTTTATTTCTACTCTCTGTTTTCTGTCCGTTAACCAATCCTCAATCCATGCTAATATATTACCCCCAATTCCATGAGCCCTAATCTTGTGTAACAACCTCTTGTGTGACACCTTATTGAATGCCTTTTGAAAATCCAAATATACTACATCCACTGGTTCCCCTTATCTACCCTGCTAGTTACGCCCTCAAAAAACTTTAACAGATTTGTCAAACACAATTTCCCTTTCATAAAACCATGTTGACTCTGCGAATCATATTGATTTTCTAAGTGCCCTGTTACTACATCCTTAATAATAAATTCTAGCATTTTCTCTACTACTGATGTCAGGCTAACTGGCCTATAGTTCCCTGTTTTCTCTCTCCCTCCTTTCTTGAAAGCCGGGTTACATTTGCTACCTTCCAATCCACAGAGACCATTCTAGAATCTAGGGAATTCAGGAAGATCAAAACCAATGCATTCACTATCTCTGCAGCCGCCTCTTTTAAAACCCTAGGGTTTTGCAGGATTGGAGATTTGGGATAGACTATTTTTAGAACAATTTCCTCTTTGACAGATAAATTCTGAATCAGAATACCAAGGTCTGTAGGTGCCAGCAGTCTAAGATCTCTAAATTAATGGGAACATGAATTTATACATTAAATGTGGTCTGTGAGGCTCTGTAGTATATACTTATAAAGCCCACAAAGACAAAAGCGTGGACGCTGCTGTTTTAGGGTCATTAATAGAATATAAATTAGAAGGGGAAAGTTCAACATTTTCTTCCTATCAATATAATGTCTTCCATCTGATGCGAATGAACACATCACACTTGACCTGATTGGCTCAATTATTATTTTTATAAAATACCGTACCAACAAATCACAAGTGAAACAATATGGAACAGACAAATAAACAAGTAACAAGTAGGAATGAAAACCATCAGTATTCAGCAAATAGCCACCAATAAAAGGAAGGGGAAGCAATGAAATTTCTTCAAGATTTTTTTGGAATGTTTTTTGTTTGCCATCTTGTTTTCTCACCAAACTGAGGATTTAATACTAGTTTCCAACATAAGACAGACAAAAAAAATACAAAGTTCACAAGGAAATGAAAACAATTACATTTACTTTTTCCTTTTAATAATGTTTTGTCCCCAAGAAACCTACGGCTTGAATACATGGAGTTTCCATAGCTATCGTTCCATGAGCTCAGCTAAGTAGAAGAGTACTGAAGTCCCAATGTACAGTGTGATTCCCAGGAAGCATTCTGTGCAGTACAATTCCCAGAATTCAACATAAGGCTACTTCTCTTCTGAATCTATTGAACACAATATTTTGGAGCTTGGGAGAGGTGCATGAAACCAGAATTTTTTCTATGATTAACAGCAAGACTGGGATCACGCCAGGACTTGATCCTTGTAGGTCCCACCTCCTTCCCAGCAATGGGAAAGGCTTGAAGAATGAGAGCATTAATAGAAATGAAACCATCAAAAGGACTTTATCCACCTGGAATGCGTTACAAAGCTTTATTTATTCGTTTATTTTTTCCAGGAACCAATCAAAAAACACTTACTTCGCTGTCCCTGAGCATATTTTTGATAAACTTCTTTCTGAATCCTTTCAACGGCATGTGCACCATATCCCATTCCCACACCTCAACAACCCCCTTGCAATAGTGTAGCCACCAACTCACTGTGAGCAATATCATAGGAGATCTGTATATAGTATATTATATAATGAATAGACACATTTATATATGGAAAAGACTTGTGTTTATAAAGTGCATTTCACACCCTCAAGAGATCCCAATCACTTCACAGCCAATGAGTACTTTTGAAGTATAGTCACTGTTGTTATGTAGACGTGAAGGTGAGCAATGGAATAGAGGAAATATTTAAACACTGAGAGTAGAATATTATATAATAAATAAAGTTTTGTCCGTAAGTAATGCTGTGCGACTAGTTTTTAAAGCAACATTAATTACTGATTTTCTGTTGCAATAAAAACAATAGAAATAACAATTTGAGGTGAAGAATCTTCCTCTTTTTTCTTATACATCCAGTACTAACAAGAACTATATTTAATATTTTAGTCTCCTCTACAATGGGGAGACCAAACGCAGATTGAGTGATTGCTTTGCTGAACACCTCTACTCAGTCAGCAAGTGTGACCCTGATCTTCTGGTCGCTTGGCATTTTAATTCTTTGTCTCATTCCCACTCTGACCTCTCTGTCCTCGGCCTCCTATACTGTTCAAATGAAGCCGAACAGAAGCTCGAGGAGCAGTACCTCATCTTTCAATTAGGCACTTTCATCTTTCGATTTGGCACTTTACAACCTTCTGGACTCAACATTGATTTCAATAACTTAAGATCCTGGCCACTGCTCCCATTTTTTCAGGCAGCAGGTGCTGGTAATGGTTCTGCTGTTGCCATTTACAGCTCCTCTAGACCCATCTTTTGTTTCTTTACTTGTCCTACTACCACTACTACCACAATCCTTGCCTTGCACCATCATCCCTATTGTCATTTAATCACTCCTGCCCTGCACCCTATCATAGACCTTCCCTTTTGTTCCTTCCTCCCTTTTGCCCTGCTCTGTACTTGCTTAAAAACTGTTCAATCTTTAACTTCTTCCAGTTCTGACGCAAGGTCATCGACCTGAAACATTAACTCTGTTTCTTTCTTCACAGATGCTGCCTGACCTGCTGAGTATTTCCAGCAATTTCTGTTTTTATTTTATAATATTTAATAACCTTCTTTCGCCTCCCCGCTAAGAACACAAAAACTTCTGCCCTCCCTCATCAGTTTGTACCGCAAGTAGGACGTTAACCATACGTTGAATGAATCGGTGAGTGACAGCAGGGTTCGCCCGCACTTCTTTCCGGGACTCGGAAGTATCGCTGCGTGCCTGGTGCTGCGGCCGGGCGGGCGGAGCGCTACGCTGGGTGGCAAGTCCCGGCGCTGGAAGTAGTTCCGGGTATAGGCCGAGCCTGTCGCTGATACGGACGGGGATTGGAAACGGGTCTGGCAGCGGGAGCGGCACGGTCAGCGCCCAACACCCCACAACCATAGCGGGGGGCCTCTTCTAGGGCAACGGCCGGAGGCTGAGTGGGAGCGGTGGAGAGCCGCAGAGGGTGAGTCTCATAAGGGGCAGAGCCCGGGGAGTGGCGCCTAACTCGAGCCTCTGAGGGGGGCCCGCCGTGGGGGGGAGGGGGACAGAGACCGAGCCAACGCTCCTCAGCTCCGGCTATAACTAACTATGGATACCGAGGCCTAAAATAGACACTGAGGCCCAAGTTAAGGAAACAGACCGCTTACTAGGGCCTGGAATGGAGGCGGCATCCCGGGGCCTGGCGGTGAAGCGGGTCCCGCAGGCCTGACGGGGTCTGTAATGGGAAAGCCGGGATAGACTGGGGGAATGAGTGACACTGGAGCGGCGGGGCATGGGCCGCCACGATTACTGTCTAATGATTAGTAATGCTCATTTTATCAGTAATGTGCTGCAGAGAGGAAGGGGAAAATACCCATCTTGTTTACTCTGCTTAGTTTTAAGACTTGAAATGGTGGAATTTCAGTATAAAATGCTATATTCTTTTACCCAGATGTTGTTTATAAATGTTCGTATATGTGAGAGCTTTGAATGTGTGTGTATATATAATTAATTCTGTTTATGGATAATCCAGTACAGTCACTTGGATTTTGGTGGTAATGTAATGATAGGTGTGTAAAATATTCACACTGTGCCCTCTTGGATTGTGAAAAACACCTAACAGTACAATTCTGGATTTTGCCCTTTCCAACTTGGGTTGTCTGAGTGGGTTTTGAGCTGCGGGGTGAAGTACAGGTCTTGTTGGTCGTGGTGGTATCAATTAGATCAATTTGAGATGAACTAGAGCATTGCAAATTGTGAAATTGTTGTATTAAATGCATCTGTTTCTTTTATAGTGTATTTGTACCAATACACTAAATAAACTGGTCAGTTTCTGATATGAACTGTCAATGAGCAACATCTCCTTTGCACAGTACTTGTCACACCTGACTTGCCCAATGTCTCTGGAATAGATGGCAACTCACTGCTCTTTCAGATGGTAGAAAGCTCTCATATGTGCAGTCTTGTGAGTCTCTAATGCCATTGAGACAACAGTTGTGCAGCGTCTTATGTTGTGATTTTACATTGAGGAGCATGTGTGAAATTCTGTAGAGACCTAATTGCAAACATTTTCACTCCAGTTCTTAATTGTGGTGGTGTATCTTGTCTACTTCAGGAGAATTGAGTACTTTAGCTAATGGACTGAATAATGATTTAATTTGCATGTGATGGCATAAATAATACTAGGGAGTAATTTTTTGGGTCATTCCCTGACATGATTTCCCCATACACTGAACTGTTGATTTTGTTGAGGCAGCAAACAGATTGAGTCAGCCTGTTCTGTTTTCAGACCTGGTGCAGCTGTCTGAGTGACACTGAGACAGGTCTGAGAACCAGTTGCCTGCAAGCTTTCAGTTAGAATATACAGAATTCAAAGGGAGATGGATTTTTAAAATAAAAACGATTTAGCACAATTCTATTTTTAATGGGTTTGAAGCCATTTTATTTATTTTTGCTCCTTTTTAACCCTGTCCCCCTTGCCTACTAAAGGTGTTTGCTGCTACTGAGGTATGATTTTATGGCCATTATTCAAGTATGAGTCTGTAATTAGATTATTTGACTGAGCCCAGTCCTGGCATTAGTTGATGTCTACCCATGCGCACTTTCCAGCAGAAGTCACTAGATAGTAATCAGGAGTGGGAACCCTGCCTAATTTATTTTCATTGAGGCCTATCGCAGTACAGTAATTCCTACCCACTTTGGATCAGCTAACTCAGCATAGCCTGAGAATCGAACTTTTGTGTTTGTACTGTCTTGATTTTTGTCGTTATCCAGTGGGTCACGTGGAGATCCTTAAAAGAGCTCTTTAAATACTCTCAATTCTTCAGTATGTTCTCTTAAACATTAGGTAGTAACTTGGATTTGGTAGTAAGTTTCCTGCATTGGTATTTTGCATGGGATGTCATTGTTTATGAATTTGCAAAACTGATGAACATAGAGAGAAAGGAACAGAATCTTGTAGTGGTCCATGCACATTTGTATTTCAGACATACATATATGGTCATAAAATATTTTTTCTATGGTTGAAGTGTTTTATTTTTAGGCCCCCCCCCCCCCCAACCACCCCCTGGAAACAGACAGGCTAGTTTTCTGAAACTTGCATCTTAAATTTATGATTCTTTCCTGCTTAATGTACCTTGTGGCTGTTACTTGACAAAGCTTTGGGCTCTCTGATCTCCATCCCACTGGCACAACTGAGAAGACAGCCAGATCTAACTGACTCTGAAATTTGTTCCAAACTGTCAAGACTCAACCTACTTTGAAGAAGGGATTCCACAACTATTTTGTGCTTGTGATTTTGGCACATGGTCTGAGACAGCTTGCTTAACAACACCTTTGAATGAGCCAGTTGGTCAGTGAATGTGCCACTTTTGGAATGCAATGTTGCATTCTCAATACATTGTATTAAGGAAGCTTCAGGTTTTTTTTCCTTTTCTAAACAACTATTGGGTGCCAGCCATATTGTCTAGTGGTTCTGTGGTCTTATGAATGAGTTGCTGGTACCAGGCCTGTCTTCAGTTTGGAGAGTGCTTCTAAAAGCTCAAAGACTGTAGTGAATTAAACTTCTCTTGTCCTTTTTACCCCCCCTTCCTTTGATTATTTTGAGTTTCTAGGTGATCAGAACTTATTTTTTCAACTTTTTTTCTGCTCATTCCTTTGTGAAGAGCCTTGCGGCATTTTATTATGTTAAAGATCTCATAAAAATGCAAGTTGTTGATCAGTGTAATGTGAAGAATATACCATTATTTTAAATAAATCAGGTTACTTCAGAACGTGTGGAAACTGAAGCTGGAAGAAAATGGCATTTGAATAGTTTGAGGGGAACAGGGGTAGTTGCTTGTCATGTTTTTTTTAAATTTTTAAAAAATATTAAAATTGTGCAACATTTAAGGAGGTTTCTTCAGCAAAACGAGTTTTCAGCGCTAGGTTCATAAAAACTGGAGAATTATTATTTGGTCACTAATGAATTCATGCACCATGGGCATTATATGTGTGCTAAAGCCGAATTAGAAATGCCATTTACGTTTCTTACAATATTTGGAATACCTCCAGTGCAGCGTGCTCAGAATTCTAGGGCTGATGAAGAGGAGCAGCCCTGTTTTATGTTGAAGTTGAACAGTAGGTCATTTTTTTTTGTTGCCAATGTTCTCCCCTTTTTTCACACGTGAGCATAGACAGTAAAGGGGCTATTAATTCATCAGCCCAGCCTAGGATAACATCCACAGGTGCATTTTCTAGCAAGAGTGACTGAATAGTGAAAAGGAGTGGGGGTCATGGCTGAATATTTTTCCCCTCTCTGTAATCTGGAGCCACCAGTACCAATTGTAGTGCCCAGTCTTTGCCCAAGCTGAGGTAAGCTACCTCAAAACAGACTGGGGAATTGAACCTGAGACCTTCTGGTCCGTGCGGCACAGCTGTGCAGTGCCTTACCAACTGAGCTGAGCCAACGGAGTGCTCAGCAAGTAGTTTTAATGAGATTATGGGTTCCAGATGCTCGCTTCAATTAAAAATGTACGTTAATTGGTGTCATTTTGTTGCTAAGTGTGTCGCTTGGCAGGCAACACCCCCACCACCCCCAAAGCCATACATGAGTGTGGCTTCAGGGGTATTTTTATATTTGTACCTCTTGTGTTTTTGTAGCATTTTGCCATGAGAATTGCTGCATTCGTGATGATTTGCTCTTCATGTATTTGAGTTCACTCTATACGGAAATGAATATATAGCAGCTAAAATCTCGGCACACAGCCAGGATTTAAATTAATGGGATTTGATTGTACAAGCCAAGTGAAGAGGTTAAAGGGAGCCCCTTTTACTTTTTAGTTGGTGTGAATTGGATTGTAATATGTTTTTTCATCTAAGCCTACAAAATACTATCCTGCAGCTGAAAAAGAAAGCATTATATTTCTGTTCTTAAAGCAGTAGTGTCAAACTATCAAGGAGATATTGACTGGATCTGAAGCTGTAATGGTGCACTCTTGGAACTGAATCGATCTCTCGCAGACTCTAATCTCATATCTTCGCCAGATGTGTCCACAGTAATCCAAGGCACTGTTGGTGATTGTCTAGCTGGTCTGGCTCATTCATGGGACCTGGAGTGATAGACTTATTGGGGGCTGGGATTCTTCCCACTCTGGTCCATATATTCCTGGTTAAATTTCAGCAGTACCCCTATGCACACATGGGGGTTGATGAGCTTTGGCTCTTGTTAAGCTGTACCTAAATCTCTGGGTTCATGTAACTGGATGGTCGTTCAGTGAGTGCGCGCTCCAAATCGGGTCAAAAGAAGCTGCTCATGTGGATTTCTCAGCAGTTTAAGCATGGTGATGGACTTCTGTGTCAGATACTAAGCTGACAAAAAAGGCGGTGAGCTCTTGACGAAGATTTCAGAAGTGACCGACTATATCTATAATGCCTCTAAATCGAAGGGTGAGGTTGTTTGTGCACACTCGAAGACTCTTCTGTAATTCAGAGAGCAACAGCTTTACCCGATGCTCTTGGAATGACATTTTTAAAATGCAGTTGAGAATGAGGACCAATCTGGGTGGAATTGGAACTCTGATTCTGCATGTCCCAGTAATCCAGCAGAAATACAGGAAATGTGCCCTAAAATTAAAATGCAAATTTTTTTCACAGTGCTGCAGTGTGCTTGAGCAGCGGGCAGTGGTCTCAGTTCTACTGATACCAGTTAGCAAGAATTGTGTGATAGCTCAGCAGACAGTGACAGAGTTTGAGCCCCAAGATGTAATCATACAGAGCGTTTGATATATTATACAAACTCATTCCAATCAAATCACCTTTTCCGGTGTCGGAATACTACAGTTTTCCAAGTGAATTGTTTTGTCTGGGAACGGTTCAAAACTAATATGAACTCTCCTCAGGAGCTAAGGCACCCGAAATGGGTGACTGGCTGTTGAGAACCCAGGAAACAGTGATAACCAAAGCAGCAGTTTAAGGTTCTACTTCAAATGAAAATAACGTTGGAGATGCAAGTGGGAGCAAAGTTAGGGCTTTGAATTGCACAGTGTGATGAGGTGACAGCAACTGAGCAGCTCAGATCCAGGACTTTTTAACCATTTGCAATGTGAGTGAGGAGGAGTGACAAAACTGATTGAAGGGGCCACCAATGTCCCAAGTCCATACAGTTGCATAGGTGCTTGTACCTTGCCAAGTGGCTAGTTTTCAAGTGTGCACCTAGACAGCGAGTGTCAGAAGGCTATTTAACCATGAGGGCTGAGTCTGATCCTGTCTTCACCCAAGATTTGCATAACCATTTTCCAGCAACAGTCTCGGAGCAATATCCCTGACCTTTTTTTCCTTTCTACTGCTTAGGCCAATTTTAGTGTCCTTACTGCTGCTTCGGCTGAGTCAATTAATGCACCGTAGACCAGAATTAGACCTGGGATTTTTCTGTTCAGTATGAACATGTTCCTTTACAAACCGAGCCATCAGAGGAGCCCCAATTGATACTGCTTAATCCAGTGGGGGACACAATGACTTGTTTACCAAGAATTTCTACAAAATTGCATATTTTTAGAAAGTGGTATTTATTCTTTTAAGTCTTTGCCCCACACAAGTAATTCAGCCATTCGACTAAAACAAATAGGGAATATTCTACAGAAACTAGTGCCAAGCATTTAACATCTCACCCACAGCATGTACTGTTGAATAACATATTGAATACCACTTTATGTGGAGATATATGGAGTTGATCAATGCACCATAGCATCCTTACATGTCTGGATCACTGCATGATATTGGGTACCTGTGTTCTCCATTGAAGCAAGTAGTTTAAATTGAGAAATGTATCAAAACCAATTTTTATATAAAGTTTAAAAGAATTATAGCACGTGCAAGGAGGGAATACTTCAAAGTCTACCGTAAGTCCTCCCACCTCATTATGCATTTTAAGTATACATTTCCAGATATAGACATTTCTTAACTTTCTGGGAGGTGCCATAAAATTTGTTGCTGAATTTCACTCCCATGGCGACCTGCCATTGGGCCCAAAAACTGCTCTAATAATGTTGGTTGGAGGTGAATTGGATTGGGATTGGTTTATCGGCTAGTGTTATATACAATGAGGGTGAATTGGATGAGGTATTGAACAGCATTATATGCAGTGCGGGTGAATTGGATCAGGTTTTAGTGTATTCAGTTATATACAGTGGAGTAAATTGGGTGATGTTTTGGTGAATTGACAAGCATAATATACAATAGGTACATATTTTGGTGTATTGGAATTTTAAGCATTGATCAGTTGCTTGTCTCTCTGGATTGGAGTATTAAAAGACTTGTAATTATACAGCCTTTATTGTATATTACAAATGTATCAAAGCAAGTGCAGTGACTGTTAACGTAAGCAAAATTAGTGATGTACAGTGAAAGTTGCCTGTAAAGAAAACTTTTGGCAATGAGTTTAAATAAAAGTTTGAATTATGATTTAAAGAGACCATCTCTCTACAGAAGGTCTTTGAGTGCTTTCATAGGGGAAGCATCCTAGTACTTTCCCACATGTGGCACTGCCAAATCTTTTAGCACCAGCATCCTATATTTGAAAGAGATTTTTGTTATAAAATGTTAATATATGTCCACTTCTTGAGATTTTTTGTACTTTCACAAGTGATCAAGACGCAAGTTGCATTTTTATTAGGCTGTTTGAAAATTCATGTGGATTAATTATAATGGGACTTATTGTTTTCATGCAATAAAAAGAAAAACTGCAAGTACTGAAAATCTGAAATGAAAACACAAATTGAAAATACACATCCGATCTGTCAGTAACCGAAAAGACAAGTTAATGTTTTGGATGCAAACCGTTTGTTAGAACTGAGAGTCTCCACCCAAAGTATTAACCTGTCTGTTCACTTTCAGATTGCCGTGCATATTCAACAGTTTTTGTTATTATTTGTTGTACACAATGAGTATTGGGCAAGTGCGACAAGTATACAGCAGCCCCTACAGAGCGATCCATTCAGCTTGCGGTGTGGTATTGAGGATGAGTCAAAAAGGTTCATTGTATCTGAGGTCAGTTCTTTATGGAGCAGTAAACAGAAATCACAACAGTCAATGGGACTCTATTTAAAGTTGGTGACATTTAGACAGCAAGGCCAGTAGCTAACAAATATTACTGGCCTGAAGTAAAACAAAATATTCTTACTGTGCGTTCTGTTCAGATGCATTTTGTGAGAAGCTTGTAAAGGCGGTTACTTCCATATGAGAGCACAGTAGGATTGTGCATTGAAATGTGTCCATCAGAGCAATCATCATGCCACTAGTCTGCTAATCGTGCTAGTCGCAGTTTAGCAGAGTGGTGTTCAACTTGACAAGTAGTTATTTAATTTAAAACAATTGATGGTCAATATTGATTGATCTGTCAGTTGTTGATCTTTTTTCTTATTTTCTTTCCTCTCCATCTACCTTGAAGGTGTTGATTCCTCTGAGGCCATGGTTCTGTGGGTGCTGATCACACTTTGGTATCTCTTGCTCCAGGTTGCACTGAGGCCAATTGTGGCATTACCAATGACACTCGAACTGATGTCCATCAACTCAGCATTGACTAGGACTGAAACTGAGACATTACTAATTTGTACAGCTCAGCTACTCACTGCCTTAACCAGTTGGGCGTTGTGGGAGCCTGGAAACCTCTGCAGTATTGGACATGCTGCCATCCATTTTGTGTGATGGTCACTGGTCATTCATAAACATGAGTGGCATCTAAGGATTGAGTTACAAGTGAAGCACTAAGTACAATTCAAGTTTTCACTTTCTCTCTTCTCCCCCCCCCCCCCCCTTCCACTCTTCCTTCTCTTTCCCTGCCCCCCCCCCTCTTCATTTAAGTCACCAGCCAAGACAGATAGATAAGTGACCAACTTCCAGAACATCACTCTGTAACTAACAGTGACTCTTCCTGGCAGAGATTAGCTCTACATAGGGAGAGTTGCAGGCATGAACCGTGTCCCACTACCGTGTGCCTTAAACAATGGCACTGTGACATTCTTAATTATGACAATAATTTGGTTGTCAATGATCTGGATGAGGGGACCAAATGTAATATTTCCAAGTTTGCTGATGACACAAAACTAGATGGGAATGTGAGTTGTGAGAAGGATGCAAAGAGGCTTCAAGGGGATATAGACAGGCTAAGTGAGTGGGCAAGAACATGGCAGATGGAATATAATGTGGAAAAATGTGAAGTTATCCATTTTGGTAGGAAAAACAGAATTGCAGAGTTTTTTAAACGGTGAGAGATTGGGAAATGTTAATGTTCAAAGGGACCTGGGTGTCCTTGTTCATGAGTCACTGAAAGCTAACATGCAGGTGCAGCAAGCAATTAGGAAGTCAAATCGTATGTTGTCCTTTATTACGAGAGGATTTGAGTACAGGAGTAAAGATGTCTTACTGCATAGGGCTTTACATAGAGCCTTGGTGAGACCGCACCTGGAGTATTGTGTACAATTTTGCTCTCCTTATCTGAGAAAGGATATATTTGCCATAGAGGGAGTGCAATGAAGGCTCACCAGACTGATTCCTGAGATGGCGGAATTGTCGTATGAGGAGAGATTGAGTAGACTAGTCCTGTATTCTCTAGAGTTTAAAAAAATGAGAGGTGATCTCATTGAAACATATAAAATTCTTACAGGACTCGATTGGGTAGATTCAAGGAGCATGTTTCCCCTGGCTGGGGAGTCTAGAACCAGGGGTCACAGTCACAGAATGAGGGGTAGGCCATTTAGGACTGAGATGAGGAGAAATTTCTTCACACAGAAGGTGATGATTCTTTGGAATTCTCTACCCCAGAGGGATGTGCAGGCTCAGTCATTGAGTACATTCAAAAGAGATCGATAGATTTCTAGATATTAAAGGCATCAAGGCATATGGGGATGGTGCAGGATAATGGTGTTGAGGTAGAAGATCAGCCATGAACTTGTTGAATGGCAGAGCAGACTCGAGGGGCTGGATGGCCTACTCCTGCTCCTATTTCTCATGTTCTTATGTGAGCCCTGAATGTTGCAAGAGAGATCATTGCTGTGATTCTGGGGAGTTTAATAGTCACTGGATAGTAAATAGTCATTTTATCATGTTTATATAGATGTGACTATGGAGTGGGAGGATACCAACAGAATCAATACCGATCCTTAAACACATTTATGTCCAAATAGCACTGGAGTCACCAAAGGCTGGGACAGCATTAGGGTGGGTTCAGTTGTCCTCAGTACATGGTTGAGGGATGATTCCCCTGCTGATCACAATACATTGACCCTCTACTAAAATGTGCATGTGTGTGGACACTAGGAGAGGACAGGAGTCTTGGCTGTGATGCCCTCTGTGATTAAATAGCCTGTTGGCCCTTATTGTCTATGCTGCCACATGAAGAAGGGACCCTTTGGCAATGGGGGAGAGCTATAGGTGCCTGTGGAATTGTATTCCAACAAGAGTTAGCACCTTTAGATGAGGAGGGGGAAATAAATAAAAAAGAAGGTTCTCAGTGCACATGGCCTAACCTTGCTGCTGGCTGAATGAGAATATGGGGTTCCAAGAGGGACTTGTAAATAAATAAAAGTACTCGAGGCAGACACAAAGTGGTGTAATTGAAGTTAATTATAGGGCCCTGTATCTCAGTCACTTTACTGGAAATTGCAGGTGCATAATCAGGTAATATTTATTAGAATCATGTGTTTGCATTTAAGTAGTTCACATTGTATTATTTCAAAGCTTGCAGGTTTCCACTGCTGGTGGTTTCATAAGTACTCTTGCATTGAAAGGCATAATACAACTCTACTTTTACCCATATGCCTGAGAGCTGTTTCCTTTTTAGAATGTACCTCTGTTGCGTGTGCAACTGATTTTCCATAACTTAATTTTTTCTCAAGGGAGTTCACTGAAAGATTCAATCTAATTGCTGTTGTGGCAGAAAATTAATTCCAAAATTGCTGTACTCTATTGGCAATGACGACTGTCCAGGTTGAGTTTAAAGACTGCAACCGTTCCACTAGTTTGTAGTATAATTCGATAAACTGTGACCAGGCTAGCCTTTATGGTAGTAAAGGGAGTGAGGACTAACAATTACATGAGGGTTTTACCCACATTACACTTGAGGGAGCTACATTTGTGGAAATTGCATCATATTAAATCACCATCAGCTCTATATACAGCTCCTGCAGATCTGTTTTTAAAAGCGCACACATCCTCGTAAATGTGGAGCTTGGAACTGTGGTGCATGCTCGATGCAATTGCAGGTGCTACTGTTATGACTTGAAATTAGTTTTTTCATTTTCTCCCCATCTCCCCTGAAGGTGCTGATTCATACTGGTGTACAATTCCACAGGAACTGATAGTTCTCCAGTATCTCGCCCAAGTAGCCATTCTTCGTGTATGAGCCTTAATGATGAGTGTTTGGCAAGTTATTCATCCATAGAGAGTTCACGGCCAAGCTTGATACTGTCTTCATATGGGCTTTCTCCAGCTGACTGATTTTTCCCTCCCTAACCCAGGGCTGCTGAGGTCAGTCATAATACACCAATTGTTGCCCTAGCTGAAATCAGTGAACTCACCCCAGAATGGAATCGAACCTGGCGCCTTTCTGATCTGTACAGCTCAGCACCACACTAGGCTGTACAATTACCAACAGAATCAAGGGAGTGGATAAGTACTTTTAATCTCTATGTTCGGGGCCATTATTTTATGGTGACTAAGTCAAATTCCATTATTGCGTACAATTTTAGGATTTTTACTGGTGTTTTGCAGATCTCATTATGCCCACTAATTTATGGTGACTTTTACATTTTGAGATTTTTACTTATCTGTCCTGGAATGGATTTTGGGGTTAATTTGTTTTATGTTGCAACGAAGTTAAATTGGGATCATATGAAATTAACTCCTACACATTTTTGAGGATGTTGCAGCACCAAATAGAGTAGTAAACAGAATTCTGTATAATTGCAATACCATATCAGTTTGAGGTCGATGGGGGTTGGGGGTGGCTTATTTGTATATTACAGATGGTTTGCATCTACATTGGTTGGATTGGTTTCATTCAATGAGCATTGCAGGTGGCCAAGATAAGCAGGCAGTGTAGTTGCTGTGGGACCCACACTAAGGAAGAAGGCTCCTCGTATCAGGCCGCACCTTTGATTAGGAGCTCAGTGAGCCAGTCCTCAACACAGAGAACTGGTGGATGGAGCAGAGGTGACATTTTCCTCTCTCGCTAGGGAAAGATAGTCCAAAGCAGATTTGTGTCTGAAATAGTTAATAAGACATGGAGGTCTGGTTTTCTAAGTTAGTGCCAGTCAGCTCAATGATGCTGACTTGTAAAATAAACCAATTCATCTCACTGAAGTGCTTGTCGGTCCACATGCTGAAAGATAGGAGAGAGGCACATGTGCGAGATCACAGTACCCAGTAGACACAAGAATCATGCTAGCGTTTATCTAGATATTGAGTAATATACTCTCCAGAACATAGAGGATGGTCTGCTCATGGAAGTGACTATGAACCTGAGAAAAAAATATCTATTGTGGACCCAAAATTTGTAAGTGACTGAATAAATCAAATTCTGTTCTTAAACATGAGACTATTGGTTTGTTTGTACTTTTAATTAATATTTTGAAAGGTTTTATTCCATGATTCTGTCCATTTTTCTGTAAAAACTGAGTATGTTACAATGGCATAAATCATGTATTCATGGGGTCTAATTGTTATAATAAAACAGGTGTGTGCACATTGGACTTATCTTAGTGCGGTGGTGTTTCCATTCTTGTGCCAAAACGATGACTGGCATGGTAAAATCCATTGATACGGACACACTTATTATTTGTAAACCGAAATATTGTAAAGGTCCCTTTAGGATACCCTTTGTTTCAATGCTTGTTTTTTTAACTGTTCCCGGTTACTTCTGACCCATGAGTATTTTGTGCAGATTTTCCCTTCAGTTTCATCACAAGCAAACTTTGAATAACAGCTGTAAGTTCTGTACCAGACACTATATAGCTACACCCTCAAAGGGAGGGGACTGAGAGGCATAGTCACTTGTACAACTGTCTCACTAAGGAAGGAACGAAGAATCAGACACTTTACAGATATCATTCCAGAGGAAGAGATTTGGGATAGTTGTGGCTTTAAACAGCATTGTATCAGGGTTATGTGCTTGAAGCCACAATTCTCTTTCCCTCTCTTTCGCCCCACAACCTCAATCTTTTCAGTATATTAAAAAGCAATAATATTCCTGAATATGGTCCTGGGTGGCTGCAATTCAGTTCCATTTGGTCTTGAATTGGGACAGGTTCAGTATTAATGCTTGTAACAGTTTCAAGTTTATACAAATGTTGCTGAAACTGGGCAATCATTGCCCTTGACAGCCCAGGATGAATGCTGCCTGTCTATTCAGATTACTGTTGTACTGGCTATTACATATTTTTTTCTCATCTGCACTCTTCATTCTTCACCTTGTAATTCCAAAGTCTTATCTTCTACTTTCCCTACAGTTCCTTTCCTATTTCTGCTGGGCATTCAAGCACTGTCCACAATTTGGGCCCCCTGTACAACTGCTGAAATTGGTGGCTCTTTGTGTCACTTAAGTGCATAACAATTGGATTCATACAGTAATGTCACAGATTGAAAGTTTTCTAATAATTGTGCTTTGGCAGTGTTCAATATTGAGGCTAATTATTTTGGAAAGAGGGACAAAATGTGTCGCATAATTGTACATTAATGTTCAAAATTTGAGCCTGCAGGGGTTGTATAAGCAGAGGAATTAGACTGGACAATGGAAAATTAAACACTTCTATGTCTTAAGGTGCACAGGCAATCTATCTAGTTGCACAGTTGATTTAGCTGTAAGGGAGGCATAGATGAATGCAATAATCTTGAGACTGCATTGGTCTCAACTAAACCGGTGTTCCTTCGTGACCAATCCTTGGATTCCTTACTTGTTGGGGAACTGGTATCAATACTTAGTGCCTGCACCAGTTTGGAATTAATAGCAGCCGGCACAGTAAAGCAAACCAACCTCTGTCTGGAAAGCTGTACAGTGGCCCTTAGTTTCCAACAAGCTGGATTAATGGTCTCCCATAAAGAGACTTGTTGCCGCAGCTCCCATTCTCAGGCAGTCTGTGTGTTTGTCTCTAATTCTATATGAATGTGGGTCCATACACTGATTCCCACCTGAATATGATTTCAATTACTATTCACCATGAGCCCCTTGTGTGTATTCTTACACCCATATCATCGGCACGTTAACTTAGTTACTGCTACTGTTGATGTTGCATTAACAGCCATTGCTACAGTGCTACATTATACAGAATTCCAGTGTTATTGAGTTTTGCCTCCCTCTTCTTCTGAAGGTGTTGATTGATGCTGGAGTTTGTTTCCATGGGCATTAACTGCCCTCTGATAGCTCACCAATGTAGCCATTAATTGTGTGTGAGCCTTTACGGTGAACGTCAACAGGCTTTTTGACTGTTGACAGACCTCACAGCTGAACCTTATGCTTTGCTCACCTGACATCCAACACGTACACTTCCAGAAAGAGTCTTTGAATAATAAGCAGTAGGAAAACTGGCCGTTTCTCTCTTCCCCACCCCAACAGCCCAGGGTGGTGAGGCCAGTTGTAGAGCCTGCTACCACTTCCCTGACTTAGATCAATTAATGAAGTGCAGGCTAATAATCAAATCTGAGATCAGCCTGGTCTGTATGACTCAGGTACTTCACTGGAAAAACTTACTGAGCCATTGTTGATCTGTTTTATGTTTATATATAGAATTAAAAGGTTACTGTTTATTTTTATACAAGCCAGCTTGTTTTATTTTAAATCATATACACTGCTAAAAAAGACCAGGACAGCTGTGTAATATGCAAGGTATCTGACACAGTCAGTGATGGACAGTTGGATGGTTGTAGTTTAGTAATAAATCCATTAAGGCCTTGTGAAGATTTGTTACTGAAAGTCTTTTGTGTGTTTGTATTGTTTTGTGAGAGTTTTCTACTATGGCCTCCTATTATCTACACAGCTGTTAGAACTCGTGTTACAGTAGGCTAGATGTTAGCCGTTCATTTTTGGGATCTAAGTTCAAATCCAATACAGAAATTCCTTTTATGTGTAGTGAACAGTGAGGAGGATAGCGATAGGCTTTAAGAGGATATAGACAGGCTGGTGGCATGGGTGGACACGTGGCAGATGAAATTTAATGCAGAAAAATGCAAAGTGATACATTTCGGTAGGAAGAATGAGGAGAGGCAATATCAATGAAAGGGCACAATTCTAAAAGGGGTACAGGAACAGAGATATCTCGGGGTATATGTGCACAAATCGTTGAAGGTGGCAGGGCTGGTTGAGAATGCGGTTAAAAAAGCATACGTGATCCTGGGCTTTATAAATAGTGGCATAGAGTACAAAAGCAAGGAAGTCATGATGAACCTTTATAAAACACTGGTTCGGCCACAACTGGAGTATTGCTTCCAGTTCTGGGCACTGCACTTCAGGAAAGATGTGACTGCCTTAGAGAGGGTGCAGAAGAGATTTACTGGAATGATTCCAGATTAGTTACGTGGATAGACTGGAGAAGCTGGGGTTGATCTTGGAAGAGAGGAGATTTGGTAGAGGTATTTAAAATCATGAAGAGTCTAGACAGAGTAGATAGAGAGAAACTGTTCCCAATTTTGGAAGGGTCAAGAACCAGAGGACATAGATTTAAGTTGATTGGCAAAAGAACCAAAGGTGACATGAGGAAAAACTTTTTTACACAGCGAGTTGTTAGGATCTGGAATACACAGCGAGTTGTTAGGATCTGGAATACACAGCGAGTTGTTAGGATCTGGAATACACAGCGAGTTGTTAGGATCTGGAATACACAGCGAGTTGTCAGGATCTGGAATACACAGCGAGTTGTCAGGATCTGGAATACACAGCGAGTTGTCAGGATCTGGAATGCACAGCGAGTTGTCAGGATCTGGAATGCACAGCGAGTTGTCAGGATCTGGAATGCACAGCGAGTTGTCAGGATCTGGAATGCACTGCGAGTTGTCAGGATCTGGAATGCACTGCGAGTTGTCAGGATCTGGAATGCACTGCGAGTTGTCAGGATCTGGAATGCACTGCGAGTTGTCAGGATCTGGAATGCACTGCGAGTTGTCAGGATCTGGAATGCACTGCGAGTTGTCAGGATCTGGAATGCACTGCGAGTTGTCAGGATCTGGAATGCACTGCGAGTTGTCAGGATCTGGAATGCACTGCGAGTTGTCAGGATCTGGAATGCACTGCGAGTTGTCAGGATCTGGAATGCACTGCGAGTTGTCAGGATCTGGAATGCACTGCGAGTTGTCAGGATCTGGAATGCACTGCGAGTTGTCAGGATCTGGAATGCACTGCGAGTTGTCAGGATCTGGAATGCACTGCGAGTTGTCAGGATCTGGAATGCACTGCGAGTTGTCAGGATCTGGAATGCACTGCGAGTTGTCAGGATCTGGAATGCACTGCGAGTTGTCAGGATCTGGAATGCACTGCGAGTTGTCAGGATCTGGAATGCACTGCGAGTTGTCAGGATCTGGAATGCACTGCGAGTTGTCAGGATCTGGAATGCACTGCGAGTTGTCAGGATCTGGAATGCACTGCGAGTTGTCAGGATCTGGAATGCACTGCCAGAGGGGGTGGTGGAGGCAGAGTCAATCATGACTTTCAAAAGGGAACTGGATAAGTACTTGAAAGGAAAAAATTTGTAGGGCTACAGAGTTAGGGCGGGGGAGTGGGACTAGCTGGATTGCTCTTGCATAGAGCTGGCATGGACTCGATGGGCCGAATGGCCTCCTTCCATGCAATAACCTCTCGATGATTCTATGTTGGTGGAAAGAAAGAACTTGCATTTACCGTCAACCGCCTAGGCCCTGTGCTCTGAAGTTCTCTCTTAGTAAAAGTGCTCTATAAATACAAATTGTTATTATATAGCACCTTTCACATCTTCAGGCTGTTTCAAAGCATTTCAGAGCCAATGAAATATAGTCACTGTTGTAATGTAGGCAAACACAGCAGCCAATTTGCACACTGCAAGGTCCCATGAACGGCAGTGTGACAAATGGCCAGATAATCTGGCTTTTCTTTTTAAGTGGAATTGGTTGCGGGATAAATATTGGCCAGGACATAGGCAGAACTCCCCTGCTCTTCCTCAAATAGTGGCATGGGACTTTCACTCCACCTGAGAGGGGAGATGCGGCCTTGGTTTAATCCCAAAACATGACACTACTGGATTTGAACCTAGATCCCTCAGTACCTGGATAATGTGCTTAAGTCTCTGGAGTGGGCCTTGAACCCATGGCTTTCTGACTCAGTGGCGAGAGTGCTACCTCTGAACCAAGGCTGACAGGCAAGGGTCCTATTTAAAATGTGTCTGGGTAGCTTTGGTCCAATTCCTAGTGGTTGTAGGCACATAGCACAAAACTGGCATTAAATGGCAGTGTTGCTTGTGCTGGTGTGGGATGCCGTTAAGGACTGGAGAGCGACCCTTCCTGGAGTAGCTGAGCCTGCAGACCAGAAAGGTCCCAAATTCAATTCCCAGTCCGTGTTCAGCTTTGGTGACGGGACTACTGCAATCATGTTCAGCATGCTTAGGTCAGGACAAGTGATCCCTGCTGGGAGTGTATGTGTGGATGTTGGATGAGGAGCAGATCGAACTCTTCTGTTTTTCTCCTCCTCACCCAGAGTTGCATCGTCTGCTGACTTTCATTGTCAAGGGCTGCACGTGATTAATGGCCAGGTGGGCGAGGTATTAGACGGTGGCTGCAGCCTATGAAACCATTCCCAGTAGAGGGAGAAAATTGGCAAGAATTTAATTTTAAAATGATGGTTGATTGTAAATGGGAAAATGTTGCACTGATCCAATATCTGATCTAAAAAAACTGTAATGTCTTCATATCTGCATAAGATGAACATGAGGCTGTGACCATTCAAACATAGTGTTAAAGATTCTAAACCACCAGACAGTGCTGTTTTGCTGTTTTAATGGGAAAAAAATGAATGGGAGTGACACTTGGTAGCATCGGTTTCTTTTATACTTAAAGATTATTATGTGTCAAAGAATCTCTCATTTAATTTTGATTTGTCTAGTTTTCATTTGATGTTCAGAGATGTATTTTATGCTGCCTGCTTCAGAATAGTAAGTCACAACAAAGAAAGAACTTGCATTTATTTAGTGCTTTGTCATGTTTTTATTTCAAGGGGGTTGGAATACAAAGTGGGGGAAGTTATGCTTCAGTTGGACTGAGCCTTGGTCAGAACCCCATCTGGAGTATTGCGTTCTGTTCTGGGCACTGCACCTCTCGAAGGATATATTGACCTTGCCGTGGGTTACCAGAATGATACCAGGGCTTAAAGAATTAAATTATGAGGACAGGTTGCATAAACTTGGCTTGTATTCACTTGAGTTTAGAAGGTTGAGGGGTGATCTAATCAAGATGTTTAAAATGACTCATTAAAGCAGATATAGAGATGCTATTTCCTCTGGTGGGGGAATTCAGAACAAGTATGCACAGTCTCTAAATTAGAGCTAGGCCATTCGGGAGTGAAATCAGGGAGCATTTTTTCTCACAAAGGGTAGTGGAAATCTGGAGTTCCCTCCCCCAAAAGGCTGTGGATGCTGATCAATTGAAATTTACAAGACTGAGAGCGACAGTTTTATTAGGTAAGGATATCAAGGGATATGGATCAAAGGCAGATAAATGGAGTTGAGGTTCTGGTCAGCCACAATCTCATTGAATGAGGCTGAGGCTTGAGGGGCTGAATAGCCTACTCCCGTTCCTACGTCTATGGAACATCTCAAAATGCTTCACAGCCCGTGAATTATTTTTAAACAGCAGTTACTATTACGTAAGCAAATATATCCCACAAACAACAAATGAGATGGATGACCAATGGTATTAGTTGAGGGAGCAATGTTAGCCAGGCCACCAAGAGAACTCTTTGTTCTTTGAATAGTGCTATGGGCTTGTTAACGTCCACCTGAACAGGCATATGGGGCCTTAATTTAAAATCTCATCCAAAGGGTGGAGTGGAAACCTAAATTATATGCTTAAATCATGGTGTGGGGCTTGAAGCCGCAACCTTCTGACTCAGACTGCCAACAGCTGAGCGAAGCTGACCAGTATTGTAACGTTTACTGAATATATATTTTTTCTCTTAAACGCTCCATTTTAAAGATGTTGTCCATTACTGTGATTCTGTCGAAGGTGAATGGCTTTTTAAACTGGAAGCATATTTGAAACAAAACATAAATGTCTCTAGTAACTGAATATTTCACTAGAAATAATTACTGGGTATACAGTGGCTCACCACGAGTGGATCTGGTGCCTCTTCTCCACACTTCCTGCTCTTTCCTGAGCTTTAGACGGCTTTGCATTGAAATCTCCTTGGCGTAAGTACACTCAAGCTTTCTATAATTTTCAAGATGTCTAAGTCCTTGGAGATGACACAGTGGTGAAATCAAAGACGTTGTGATTTCAGAAGAAAGGACAA
The DNA here is from genome assembly GCF_035084215.1 of Heptranchias perlo. Classification (NCBI taxonomy): domain Eukaryota; kingdom Metazoa; phylum Chordata; class Chondrichthyes; order Hexanchiformes; family Hexanchidae; genus Heptranchias; species Heptranchias perlo. The sequence goes on from NC_090356.1 coordinate 19,543,430, forward strand.
TGATCCTGGCATTTCAAAAGCTCTGTGGCTTTTTGGTTTGAAACTGGGGAGCTTGGTGGCTGACGGTACTTCAAAAGATCCTTGTTATATCTGTAATGGATGTCCTTGAGTTTTGTCTCGTGAGAGTAAATGTGCTGACGAGACTGCCCCTGTTTTCAACATGTCTGCACTCTCTTAAAGTCTCTGGTGGAGCAGATTCAAATTAGGCCAGATGTCTCCTCATTCTACCTACATACAAACACACACACACACACACACACACACACACACACACTCTCTTTTGCTTATGGAGTATCTGGGATATAGTTCAACATCACTGTAATTATATAAAAGAACAGAAGCACAGGACTGTGGAATATCAAGTATTTATTTTTCTAAGAAAACACTTTTTGGCCAAAATGCAAATTATATTAAGTCTTAGTTGACAGGCATTAGGATTTTTTTGTTTGTTACTTACGATCTGAGTTCTTGGAGGACTTAGTTCGGTTTGTAAGTTAGACTGTCTCTGCAAAGTTTTTTTTTTATTCGTTCATGGGATGTGGGCGTCGCTGGCGAGGTCAGCATTTATTGCCCTTGAGAAGGTGGTGGTGAGCCGCCTTCTTGAACCGCTGCAGTCCATGTGGTGAAGGTTCTCCCACAGTGCTGTTAGGAAGGGAGTTCCAGGATTTTGACCCAGCGACGATGAAGGAACGGCGATATATTTCCAAGGCGGGATGGTGTGTGACTTGGAGGGGAACGTGCAGGTGGTGTTGTTCCCATGTGCCTGCTGCTCTTGTCCTTCTAGGTGGTAGAGGTCACGGGTTTGGGAGGTGCTGTCGAAGAAGCCTTGGTGAGTTGCTGCAGTGCATCCTGTGAATGGTACACACTGCAGCCACAGTGCGCCGGTGGTGGATGGGGTGCCAATCAAGCGGGCTGCTTTGTCCTGGATGGTGTCGAGCTTCTTGAGTGTTGGAGCTGCACTCATCCAGACAAGTGGAGTATTCCACCACACTCCTGACTTGTGCCTTGTAGATGAAAAGGCTTTGGGGAGTCAGGAGATGAGTCACTCGCCACAGAATACCCAGCCTCTGACCTGCTCTTGTAGCCACAGTATTTATGTGGCTGGTCCAGTTAAGTGTCTGGTCAATGGTGACACCCAGGATGTTGATTGTGGGTGATTTGGCAATGGTAATGCCGTTGAATGTCAAGGGGAGGTGATTAGACTCTCTCTTGCTGGAGATGGTCATTGCCTGGCACTTGTCTGGCACGAATGTTACTTGCCACTTATCAGCCCAAGCCTGGATGTTGTCCAGGCCTTGCTGCATGCGGGCACGGACTGCTTCATTATCTGAGGGGTTGCAAATGGAATGGAACACTGTGCAATCATCAGCGAACATCCCCATTTCTGACCTTATGATGGAGGGAAGGTCATTGATGAAGCAGCTGAAGATGGTTGGTCTAGGACATTGCTGCAGGAGTTCCTCAGGGCAATGTCCAGGGGCTGAGATGATTGGCCTCCAACAACCGCTACCATCTTCCATTGTGCTAAGTTAGAAATAGCAAAGGGGTTCGAACACGAAAAACAGTTGAGGCACTGAATAAATACATGGTGGGTCTGTGGCAGTCTCTGTAAACATAATTAATTGTACCCCTCCTGAAGGTGTCAACTCTTTCAGGGATACGGTTTTATGGATGGTGGCAACCTTCTGGTATCTTGACCAAATGGCCATTCTTCATCTGTGAGACCAGACTGTGGAGGCCTTGCAGCTGAGCCTGGTGCTGTCCAAACAAATGCACTTTTCAGAAGTTGTCACAGGATAATGATGAGAAGTGGGAACCATGGCTAATTTTTTTTTATGATGTTTATAATAGGCAGGAAGATTTCAGTTTTCAGAGTTAGAATTCTTTAAAACTAAAACTTTTGAAATGTTTTTAGCTGACATTTAAATTTCACTTGTGCAGAAGAGATCATTATCATTCTCAATTACAGTGATAAGATACACGCATGCAAGAGCCTTTACAGGCCTCTCTGGAAAACTGAAGGCATGAATAAAAGGCTTTATATACACTGATACAGTCTATCATTATACTATAGATAGATTATTTTAACCATGTAAAAGTAATACTTTTCACATTTTAAAAATAGCTTCCTGCCATGTGAAAAACCTACTTATTTTTGATTCCCAGTAAATGCCCTTAGTTTAGCATCCATCTTTTACAACAAAGAAGAACCGTGACATTTGTAAAGGTGATAATTTGAATAAGGAAACATTAATATCAGCAATAAAAGACTTGCATTTATATAGCACCTTTCATGACCTCAGGATGTCCTAAAGAGCTTTTCATCATTTCACTTTCAAAATACTTTTGAAGTGTAGTCACTGTTGTAAAGTTGGAAATGCGGCAGCCAATTTGAGCACAGCAAGTTCACACAAACAGCAATGTGATAATGACCAGATAACCTGTTTTAGTGATGTTGGTTGAGGGATAAATATTGGCCAGGACACCGGGAAGACCTCCCTTCTTTGAAATAGTGCAGTGGGATCTTTTACGTCCGCCTGAGTGAGCAGATGGGGCCTCGGTAAGTACTTGTGTAACTTAGGACACTGGTGGCAGAAATGCAGTGTCTTCAGTCCCAGGGCTAGTTGGGAGAAAAATTGATCAGAGTCCCTGACATCCGATGATTCCTGCTGGAAAATAAGTGTGTACGCAGGTTGAGTCAGAATAGGATCAGCCATGACAGTGGTGCCTCCATGGATGAATATAAAGAGAATGGAGTAGATGTAGTGTCTAAATTTACAGAAGGTGTTTTATACGGTGTCTCACAAGAAGCTTATTGGAAAAAATCAGGGATATGATATAAGAGGAAATGTACCCCCGTGGATAGATGGTTGGTTGACGGACAGGAACCGCAGAATTAAAGTAAATGGGTGTTGCTCGGATTGGAGAAACATTGGAAGTGGCGTATCCCGGGGTCAGTGCTACGTCCACTTTTGTTCTTGGTATCTATAGATGACTTGAACTTGGGTATAAGGAACACAATCTCAGTGTGCTGAGGATCTGGCAAACAATGAGAAGGAAGACATAGAAATGTTAGCAGAATGGGCAGACGGGTGGCAGATTCAACTTGATGTACATAGATATGAGGTAATACATTTTGGGAGAAAAAACATGGAATGGGGAAAGACATTGAAGGGTACAAATGAACAAAGAAACCTAGGGGTTCAAATATATAATTCCCTGAAGTACAAGTGCAGGTAGATAAAGACATTAAAAAAAGGTTGATAGTGTTTCAGATTTTATAAGTAGAGAAAGGGTGGTAATAAATTTTATACAAACATTGGTTAGGCCAGTTAGAATATTCTGTGAGCAGTTTTGAGTGCCTGATTAGAGAGAGGACAACAAAGCATATACCGTGGTCTCACCGGGATGGGAAACTATAGTTATGAGAAACGAGATACTGGGACTATTTTCACTGGCGGAAGAAAGCCAAGAAAAGATTTAATAAAGGTTTCAAAAATTATTTAGGATTTTGATGAATTGGTTGGGGAATCTGATGAGGGGTCATCAATTTAAAATTGTTGCTGAGTAAGGAGCGAGGTTAGGAGAAATTTATTTACTGAGAATTGTTGGAGTGCGAAATTCATTACTACAGGGAGTGGTCAAAGCGAAGACAATTGCATCTTTTAAGGGAAAATTGGATATAAGTAATTGAAATAGCAGAAGATACGGGGCTATGGGGAGAAAGTGGGGCAGTAGGATTCGTTTGGATTGCTCTAATAAAGAGCCAGCACAGACAAAATGGGCTGTAAATTTCTACTCCCTGTTTAGGCATACAGATGAACAACGGCCACGGGGGAAGATCTGCAGTCCCCTATCTTAGAAGCTGTATCCAAGGGCGATTCACCACTTTCAAGAAGAGAAGGTGAGAGAATTGGAATTTTTTTTAGATAGCAGTAATGCACTGAAATTGTTTTCACAAACAATCTCAGTAAAACTGCATATTTGGTAAAAACCTGGAGCATGTAGAAGGTTATAATATATTCACGGTGCTTGGGTAATTGTATAAACTGCTTCATCTTCATTTTTGTGGTTTACACTATTCTCTAACATTTTTATGACCCTGTGTTTTCTCTGTAATATTAGCAAATCTTTGACTAAAAAAGTGCCTTGGCCTTACACTAAACGGCTTGCATCGTGTAATTGAGTGGTAGCCTGGGAGGGAATGAGAGAGAGAGAGAATTCTGTATCAGTGAAGAGGACATAATGCACTTTGCAAGTGTGACTACTGCTTTGTAGTGGTTGACTATTGTTTTCTGTCTCTACTCCCTGTTAATTGACTAGAATGCCATGAGTTTTGTGTAGAAAACTAAGTGTTGGCTATGGAACAAATGTCTTATGTACCAGAGTCACAGGCTTCAATTATAGCTATAATTATTATACCATAAACCAGCTGGTGCGGTAAACCTATTAAATGTAATAAGGCTAGCAAAAGTGGAAAGAACCGAACAGTTCACAGGGACTGGAGTCAGCAGAGTACTGCCAATTCAGGTTATTAGTCAAATATAAAAGCATTTTGCTAAATAAAGTCAATTATCCATTGGATAATGCTGCAGCAGAGTACATTTCTGTGACAAGTCAATGCTTCATCACTGATTGGGATCTGGTAAGATTGGAAATTAATAAAATGGCACTTGTAAAACAAAATTCAGTGTTTGAGATGGGTCTATGAGGCCATCTTTGTATATTCTGCTGTTTTATTCCCTTTTCCAAATATATTTTCTTCCTCATGTTCCCTCCACAATACATATTCACCTTTTCCCCTCCAAGTAAGAGTATGTAGTGACATCCAAAATGAAGCAAATGCTGCACTGTAAAAGTGAGTCTGCATTGCATTCCAATCTTTTCTATCTTAGCACGTTTCCCTGAGAGCTCATCGTGGGCAATTTCAGGTGCCAGTCTGAGGGCCAGAACTGTGGTGTAATCTGCTTAATCATTGATCTGCTCTTTTGTTTAATTTTCTCCATCTCCTGAAGGTGGCAGTTTGTGTTGGGTATGGTTCCACAGGTGCTGGTAGCCCTTTATCTTAGCCAAAATGCTTCTCTTCATGTTTAAGCCAAGACAGAGTATCAGTCTATTTGACTGTAGAGGTCATCACACCGAAGCCTGATCCCGTCCTTGAGCAAAATCTGCGTGTGCATTTTTGATCAGGATCAGAGCCCTGGTTCTCTCCTCCCTATCCCCTCCCAAATAGCCTGAAAATATTCATCAGTAATGCCGTACTGTTGCCTTGATTGAGATCAGCTAACAGAGGGCAGACCAGTGATCAAATCTGGGACATTTCTTGCTCACACCACCCCATCTTTCATTTCCCTGCGTAAGCTGCTCTTGATTGTTTTCTTTGATTTGTGGGTACAGAGCTATGTTTCTGAAAGGTACCTCGCTCTTTTTTCTGAGTATTCTGTAACCTAGGATTAGCAGACTCTCGATGAATATTTTGCCAATTCTTAGAAAGTTGGATTTATAACTGAAATGTGCACCACCTTGCCACTGAAAGCCTTCCTCCCCATCCTCCATGTCACGCTGGAGGAATCCCTAGGAATAGGCTGTAGTACTAGCTTGCAATAATTTATTTGACTAATGCCTTGCTTAAGGCTCAGAGTAAATTATCTTGAGTAATGTGAAATTCCTAGTACTTTAGTGGAGATGGTCTTTGATGATACAAAGCAAAATATGCCTCAGACCTTAATCTGGAAAGAGTGTGAGAAATAGCTATGTAATAACCTTTTATTGAATAACTGGTGATGGCGAGCAGCATTTGGAGGTATTCCTATTGCTGTGATGTACAAATGCCTAACTTTTGAATTTCAAATTGAAACATAAAGAATTTCTTAGAATTCTACTGTTGCAGTTGGTTTCCCATAAACCTGTTCTTTCGATAACTGACACCCTGCAGTCAGTTGATAATTCAGCCATTTCTTCCACTAAAAAATTTGAATGATCCATTAATGCAAATTAAGCAATGTAACTAGCACAACAAGGTGGGAATTTAGTGCCCAAAAAAAAATCAAATTATCAGATAATTTTAATTGTGACTTCAAATTAAAAGGATTCAACTGTACAGTAATTGCATTCCATTGACACTGATCCTTTTTGATTTTGTTATTTTTAGGAGGCTCAGGGTTTGACTGCCAAATTATACAGGTTTCCTTTGTCCTGAATTACTGCAGTTCTGAATTTTGCTATTAAAGTTTGCCAGCGAGCTTTGTAAATGCGCGATGACGCTCAGAAGAACACTAGGGCTTGTCTGTCCTATGGCAGTGAGCCTCTCTGAGTGATAAATGACTGGTGGGTACGTAGTTACTTAAATGACGCATTTCATCCCTGCACTGTTTTCTCCTAAGATTGTGCATAGTTTTCAAGTATGATGTTTTTAACAGTAATAAAAATGTTAAGTGATTGGCATAGTAAATAAAAATTGCCATGGGTTTGTGTTGACCACTGGGTATTTAAAGCACCATTGCACGTTTTAGCCAATTGTCCATTGAAATGTGGATATATTTGATTCATATGTGTACCTGAGTCCCCAGGTAGGTGGAGATTTCCATTCCTGACCCATGTGTGTAGTGCATTACACGGAGAGTCCTACCATTGTTGGGGTTAAGGACAATTGCAGCAACCTGGGGATATACTGAATTTGAAATTCAGCCAGATTCAAAAAAACAATGTCAGTAGAATCGGAAGGTGCTTGCTACGTGGGCTTGGTTTGGGGCATCATGCCAAAGTGAGGAGACTGGACTTGGCAAAATGTGATGCAGGTACAGATATTGCATGACTGATCCCGGGTCGAGCACCATCTGATGCCGCAGTTTATATGAGCAGCCTACCTATAATTTTGAATGGCTCAGCTTGGATTTGGTATGGAAATGGCGTAACCTGTTATGTTCTGCGCAATGCGCTGCCAACATTCACGTTGCTTCTTGCATAATTCAGGTTAAACTGAGACGAGCGACTTTCTTGCGTTCCCTTTTGCCTTGTGAGGCTAAAAGAGATCTGTTTTAAGTGACTGACGTGGTTTATGATTTTTTGTTTGTTAACAGATCATCATTACACTGAAGTGGTGGAAATGCCTGTTCACTGTGCTGTCAGTGTGGCCTTTCCAATGCTTGTTTCCCATTCATCAATTGAAAGTTAACGGTTGTTTTAACAATCTATTTGTTATATAGCTGTTTTACTGCTGTTACAAGTTACAGTCAGAACCCAGCTGGAGTAGAAATGAGATCTTGGGTAGTTGAGTGGTATGCCATTGGAAGTAGGGTCTGAAATTAAATTTCTGGTTTTTACTGTAGAGAATGAATATTTTTATTTGTGAGTCTGAGATGCTTGATATATCAGCCATTAGGGTTTTCAAGTAAGGGGATTATTGTGTTGGATTGTCAATTATTTGTAACTCTGCCTAATAGAGTGGATTTTCGTTTAAAGGTCCACGTTTGAATCATAGACTTGAATGATATTCTAACCTGGCTGCCTTCACTGTGAGGTTTGTTGAACCTTGGCTGGATCTCTTGCTAGAGTGCTGAACGGTACCATTCTGGGCAAAGGGAGATTCTTCCCTTCATTTAAAAACATTGATTCTTGCTGGGATATGGTATAATTTGTGCAGCAGCCTTGTAGTACTTCATCCTGGTGGTTAATCACGTGTGAGGCCAAAGGATGAGGGAGTGTGGGCTGTGCGAACGTGTGAGGCATTATAACCGAATCAATCCTATCCTTCCCTAATGTTCACACTTGGACACTTTCCAATGTGAGTCATTTGATAGCAATCAGGGTTGGAAATTTCTTTTAAAAAAAAATAATAGTTTGAATTGACTGAGAAAGTCTTGCCTTCAGCAACAAATGGTAAAGGCACGATCCCTGGTCTGTGCTGAGTCGCCGATCGTCTAGTGACCAAACAGCTATGGTGCACACTAGTGTCTCCAGTCCTTTCCTGATGCGGATACTAGTACAGAATTTTATTTAGATGGTTAGGGAAAACTCTAATAGTTAGTGGAGTACATTTGAAATCATTATTTTGTGCAATGGTCAGTTACCCCAAACAGTTGAATTGAGTTCAAGCTTTGTCAAAATGACCTGAACGCATTACTGTACAAGGCACCCTCACCATAATCTGGAGATGGTAATGTGCTTGACACATCTGTATAGATATTAATTTTGTTTGTTTATATTGAGCTTTGTGATTATCAGAAATAATTGCAGGTTGTGGTTTAAGCTCATCATAGTTGGGCAGGGGAGGGAGGAAAGACGCAGTAATTTGTGTGGGCGTTGTGTTGTGATACTGTGACGTCACCACCTGGTAACTGTGGTAATCCACTTGCAAAACAGTCCAGGCAATGTATTGCACGATTTTATGCAATGTAAGTATGAAAGGGCTCTGGTGTTTATATAGTTCTACATTGCAGTGTATATGACCTAAATAAAGTACTTTCATTTATATAACAGCTTTTACTGCCCCATGTTATCCCGAAGTGCTTCAGATCCAATGAAGTACTTTTGAAGTGTAGTCACTGTGGTAATGTAGGGAAACCCATGACCTTCTGACTCAGATGAGAGTGCTATCACTGAGCCAAGGCTGACACCTATTTAAAGCTTTGTTGAGAGATTTATTTTATAGTTCGTTTAAAAGTAATGGGGGTGGATTGGGAAGGTACACTGTATCATACAAACTAGAAGTTTCCAGGTTCAATCTCTAATCTGTCCTGAGTTAGGTAATCGTAGTAGGGTTGCTACACTTGGGTTCAGTGACTTTGCGCATGCGGAAATCATTCAGGGTTCTTACTCCTAATTGGTATTTAGTGACCTTTGCTAGAACATGTCCCTGTATGGGTGTTGGGTGAGGACAGGGTTAATTTTAGCTGCGATGCCTCCCTATAGTTGAATAGCCTGCCATCACTCACTTTCCAAGTTCACAAATGAATCTGCACCAGGGAAGGTACTGAAGGTGTGCAGTAAACTGTACACCAGCATTAGCCTTCAGGAAATGAGGAGGAAAAAAAATTCTTCCAATGCCCCATTTCTATCTGGCAACTGAAACAGCAGATAGGTGGCATGGTCCCAGACATCTGGTGTTGCTGTTCTGTGTCGAGCCATTAGACGATGAGCAAGTCGCACATCTCCCAGCATGGCTGCATTGCTAATCCTATGGAACTTGTCACAGATGACCCTGTTGTCATGACTGGGAGGTTTTAAAGCTGGAAAAGAGCCTAAAATGGGTATCTAGCAGGTTGCCCATGAGGGGGATGACAGCATGTCAGTATTTCCTTTTACCCCCTGATAATCTGGATGGGTACTTAACTCCAGGCTGCACGTAATTGGAAATAAAACATCCCAAGGCTGCAAATCCTCCTTGCAGCTAGTCCACTGTTTAGCTGCAAAACATTTTCTAAGATTTAGTCTGCAATGGTTTCTTATTTGCTCTTTCTTGTCTGACTTTTATTAGCTTTAAAATGGCTGGGGTGGCTTGCCATCCAGCACTCTGTAGATCCCTCTGCCATGAGTTGGGAGTATGAAAAGTGAATACAAGGTATTTTGCATATCATTTGGCAGCGAGATATGTAAAGGATTTTGGCGACCCCTTTCCAGGACTGGAAAATTCTGTATTTACTTGAATAATGCTGCACTATTTCTGTTAATATAGAAATGAATTCATGTGGGATTTGAAGGAATCTCTTATAAATGGTTAGTAGAAATAGAGCTCTTTAAGACCAATTTAGCAATCCTTGTTACATCATGGATTGGAACTAGCTAAAAACTTTAGCACTCGGACTTTCAAAGCAATTTTTCCACACAATTTATCTTCTTCCCCAGAAGCTGTGGACTTTTGCTAGGATGCGATTCTGTCGGTGCCAGAAGCTCTCTTGAGCCTCGTCCAGGTGGGCATTCTTCACGTGTGAGCCTAGACCTTGAGTTTTTAGAGACTGTTCAGTCATGAAGCCATTAAAGCCAAGCCTGATGTGGTTCTCACCCGACATCTACACGTGCACTTCCTGGAGAAATAGTGATCAGGAGCAGGAACCTGGCTGATTTAATTTATTCCCCCTACTTTGGGTTATTGAAGCCAATTATAGCACCTAGCCGCCATTCTGAGAAGAGATTTAAATGCAAGATCTCATGTTAGGCTCATTGCTACACCAAGTGGTGCTTTTATCCACAAGGCCATTGAGGGAGTTACGAGAATTTTTTTTTTTAAATGTTTTTTTAGTGAGTTGAGTCTTAAGGACAATGAAAGAAAGAAGCCTGAGCAAGGATATGGAAACACATTTTACCGGCCTGAGTAAAGGATAGATTTTACTTTTTGCAGTCATGCTGAATCTTGATAAATAGATAACTAGGCAAAAACTTTCTGCTTTGGGGTCAGATTTCTATAAGCTGCAGGTAAAAATGATAAGTTGGCAAGTCTGACTCACAGCCATTTAATCATTCACTCAATAATTTTATCTAAACACAACATACTTCGATATGAAGTTAGACTTTGGGTGAAATTTGGCAGTCGGTTGACAATATCAAATGTTGCTAAAGCCTCTTCCTGGAGATCTACAAAACTCAAGGCCCCCTCCTCTTAACACCTGAACTGCTTCCCAAAAGAGGGATGTAGATCAGTAGAGGAGTAGGACATAAGCTCCATCAGTACCTTGCATGATCCAGCCCTGGACAGGGATCTAACAAAGCATGGTCACTAATCAGTGCAATCAGGTGTCAGCTTTGGCTTGGTAGTAGCACACTCGCCTCTGAGTCAGAAGGTCTTGGGTTCAAACCCCATTCCAGAGACTTGAGATCGTCATCCAGGTTGACACTTCAGTGCAGTAGTGAGAAAGTGCTGCACTGTCAAGATGTGCCTTTTGGATGAGATAATTAAGTTGAGGCGTAAAAGATTTCAGGTGGATGTAAAAGATCCCGTGGCACTACTCGAAGAGCAGGCAAGTTTTCCCGATGTCCTGGCCAACATTTATCCCTTAACCAACATCATTAAAAACACATTATCTGGTAATTTATCTTATTGCTGTTTGTTGGACAAATTGGCTGCTGAATTTCCCTACCTTACAACAGTGACTACACTTCAAAAGTACTTAATTGGCTATGAAGTGCTATGGGATGGCTTGAGATCACAAAAGATTCTATATGAATGCAAGTTCTTTCTTTCTAAGCAGTATCCTAATGCTACCCTCTTCCTCCAAGCACAACTGTACCTCAGTCGGCGAAAGCAAATTATCTCAATCATCAAGCACTCAGTTCATGATCTGAGTGCAGGCAGAGGCACCTCTTAACTGAGGAGGGAGGAGGCAAAATTATGCCTGGGTAATTTCTGACCACTCCTGGCAGCCAGCTTACAGGTATCATTGCTGCTATATGTGCAGGCTGTGCACCTACTTCCTTCTCAGTTGTCTGGCTAGGCGGGCGTAGAAAGGGGATTTAAGAAATGCAAAAAAGTCCCCCATAAAAATAAAATGACAAGTCAACATCAGATTTCTTGCTACACAACTTGTTGTAAATTGAGATGATGCAAATAAGATATGCACAGATTTAATTTCCCCCGCTCACTGTTAAGCAGCAACATTTTTTTTGGAGCTTTGCTTGGAAGCATAGATCTGGTTTCTGTTTTGTTACTGACTCTTGATCATGCTTCCCCAGTCCAGTTTTTGCTTCCTCTGGGTCCAAACACAGAGGCTTCTAGTGGTAGATGTACACACAACTGCAAAATTCCCAGCTGCATGGAGACCGACATATAACCAAGCTTCTCGGAGCTTCCTCTCGTTAGGCTTCACTTCTTTTCAGAATCAAATGGATTGTGAACTGGATTGTGTTAGCCTTTTATTTTTTTACATTTTTAGTTGAGATATGTGCTTATTGGGAGGAAAGATTTCAAGTGGAACTTTTAAAAATGTTGTCGCCTTGTGTCAGCATCAAAATGCTCCAAATCTGGTACAGTACGAGTTCATGCAGAGTAAAGTTTGGCCTACTCTGCCCCAACTCTGTGCCTCAACCCCAATCTCTGAAGAGTGCACATATTGCACGAGTGTGGATTTTTTCACTTGCCCCACAGCACATATCTTGAGGTTGGCCGTTTATGCTTAATTAGTGCGGGTTTTATGTTGTGTTGTGGACCTATGCCTCCTACAAGTTGGGTTGAAACTGCCTAAATTCGATCCGCAGAGGATGTTCATATCCAATGTTTGGAGAGTCTCCTCTCTTTAGCCTGGGCTGGATTTGAACCCAGAAGTGGAAATCCAGTATCTAACCCTCTTCATTCAGCTTACTGAGATAAAACATTTCAGATTGAAACTTTTGAGATTTTTGTAAAATTAACTAAGAAAAATTATTGTGCGCCATCTGTTGCTGGTTTTCAAAAACTGAACAGTCTTGCACTTCTCTTCAGTTCAATTGACTGCCTGCAGATAGGATATGAAATGTCATGGAATTCATCGAGCTCGCAATCTCCCAGGACAACTTGATTGAGCTTCTAATAACTCAATGAGTCAGATTAGAGAGGGAGAAAAATATTTTGTCTGTCAAAATTAAGAGCGAGCGCTTCTGGAACCAACACTTTTTGGTTTGTTTTTATGGGTTGGAGGGAAATAATTAACAAACTCCGGCTTTGACCTTTCCCTTCCACGAACTACAATGTGTCTGTAATGGAGTAGCCCACTTCCCCACCTGCATCAAAACTTACATCCCCATCACCCCGCCAAGGTCCACTGGCTCCTTTGCTCCAATGAATTGATGTTAAGATCCTCCTCATAGCCATCAAGTTCTCCTATGGCTCCTTACCTCAGTATGTTCCCGTACACTCCCTCTGTTCTCCCAACACCGCTCAATTCCCTGTTCCCTCCAACCCATAAAAACAAACCAAAAAGTGTTGGTTCCAGAAGCGCTCGCTCTTAATTTTGACAGAGACAAAATATTTTTCTCCCTGTTCCCTTTGCTGTGCTGCCAGTGGCTGCTCCTTTAACTACCCCCACCCCCCCAGTCCTCTGGAACGTTCTTCCCAACATCTCTGCCTGCCTTCAAAGGTCTCCTTATGACTCTTTGCGTTCACCCCCAATCCCTCTTTTTCCCTTTTCTCCCCCACCTGCTTGGTGTCTCCTGTTTGTCCACCATTTTATATAGTGCTTAGAGATGTCTCTCTTGTAAATGTTTTGGAAGGACGAGTTTTTTTTAAGCCTATTTTTCCTCCGTCGGTCTAGACATGCCAGTTATTTAGCTGAGAAGTGTTCCAGCTCAGCATCTTGGAATCCAGTATTCAGGATTTGTTTTGTAATTCTGGTAAATCTGCTTTGCAGACTCTAACACGTTTTGCTACCGGAGAGGACTTTTGCTGTCAACTAGTAAAGTTATTACTGAAGCCTTGATGTCTGAACAAAATTAAATTTGAGCCCTGCTTGTGATGTAGCACAGTATTCATTCGGCAGTGTCCTAAATATTTATACCTAGACTCCATTTAACTGGTTGTTCGTTGCCTTCATGTGAGTTGCTGCCATACAGACAACTTGGATGTATTTTGATAAAAGCCCGTAGACTGTGATGCAGGAGACACAATGATTCAGGCAGCAAATAGAATAAAATGTGTAGTTTGGAGACAAAGTACTCCCTGCTCAGTTTTCTCCTTTCTTTCCTAAAGGCACTAACTCGCTGGCATCTGGTTCCATGGATCCCACAGCCTTCAGGTGCCTTGTCTTCGTATGTGAGCCTAGGCAATGACAGTTGATTTGCTATTTGACTGTGTAGGGGGAAACATATAAACATAGAAAATAGGAGCAGGAGTAGGCCATTCGGCCCTTCGAGCCTGCTCCGCCATTCAGTATGATCATGGCTGATCCTCTATCTCAATACCATATTCCTGCTCTCTTCCCCATACCCTTTGATGCCTTTTGTGTCTAGAAATCTACCTAGCTCCTTCTTAAATATATTCAGTGACTTGGCCTCCACAGCCTTCTGTGGTAGAGAATTCCACAGGTTCACCGCCCTCAGTGAAGAAATTTCTCCTCATCTCAGTCTTAAATGTCCTACCCTGTATCCTGAGACTGTGACCCCTCGTTTTGGACCCCCCAGCCAGGGGAAACCTCCTCCCTGCATCAGTCTATCTAGCCCTGTCACAATTTTATATGTTTCAATGAGATCCCACCTCATTCGTCTAAACTCGAGTGAATACAGGCCGAGTCGACCCAATCTCTCCTCATACGACAGTCTTGCCATCCCAGGAATCAGTCTGGTGAACCTTTGCTGTACTCCCTCTATGACATGTATATCCCTAGGTAAGGAGACCAAAACTGCACACAATACTCCAGGTGTGGTCTCACCAAAGCTCTGTATAACCGCACTAAGACATCCTTGCTCCTGTACTCAAATCCTCTTGCAATGAAGGCCAACATACCATTTGCCTTCCTAACTGCTTGCTGCATCTGCATGCTTGCTTTCAGTAACTGGTGTACAAGGAGACCCAGGTCCCTTTGTACATCAACATTTCCCAATCTATCACTGTTCAAATAATACTGTTTTTCCTTACGACGTGGATAACTTCACATTGATCCACATTATACTGCATCTGCCATGTATTTGCCCACTCACTCAACTTGTCTAAATAGCCATTGAAGCCACTTCATGATCCCACCTAGTTGTCAGCAAACTTGGAAATATTACATTTGGTTCCCTCTTCCAAATCATTGATATTTATTGTGAATAGCTGGGGCTCAAGCACTGATCCCTGCGGTACCCCACTAGTCACCGCCTGCCACCCCGAAATAGAGCCATTTATTTCTACTCTGTTTCCTGTCTGTTAACCAATTTTCAATCCATGAAACAATCATGGGAACATCAAAGCTAAGCCTGATCCTGTCCTCGCCTGTTCATTTTCCAGCTGGGATATGTAGCAGGAATCCTATCTGTCTTTTTTTTCTTCCTCGCTAGCTCAAGGATGCAATCAATTATAGCACCCCGACTGTTCTGGCTGAGAACAATTAACTCAATGAATCATTCCTGTGACTTCCTGGTCTGTATGACTCAGTCCCATACCAAGTAGTGCATTTACCCACAAAGCAAGGAAGTCCCCAAAAGCTTGTTGAAACAATTTACGAGCTACAGTTCTGTTTAATTTTGATGAAGCAGTGTGATTTTTGCTCGGCATTGAGCGCTGGGTTCTGTTGTCAGCCTTGTTTTGGGTTCTGTGCAATTCATTAATCAGCATGCTCTCTTTGTGTTGGCATCTTTGCAACTACAGTAATGAGTCCCAGGTACTGCAGTTAACGACAAGTTTTATCATGTTCTTAGTAGTAACTGCCCTAATTGACTGCAAATTCTTTCCCCATTCCACATTAGTAATTTGTTTGTAACTATTGCCTCAAGATTCAGGTAATTATAGTAATGCTAGACCTGGGCCCAAAAAAAATTGTTTTTGGTCTTTTTGAGGTGTTCTACAGGCAAAACTACTATAGCATTGTTTTCACTAGGATTTCGTTAAAGCATAATGGTGGGTGTGTGAAAACTTTGTACAGTGTCACCTTCAACAGCCAGTGGTACAATTCTAGATTTTGCCCTTCCAAACTTGGGTTGTTTCTTGAGAGATGGTTTGAACTGTGTAACAGTAGGGGGAAGCACTAGTGGTTATAGCTTGGTTACCAATTTAAAAAAAAGTTTGAGGTGTTGAATTAAGAGTATCCCACATTAAAGCATGTTGGTATAAGTGTATTTTCTTTTCCCAAAATGTATTGGTACTAATACCAGTGTCAGCTTGACTCAGTTGGTAGCATTCTCACCTCCTGAGTCAAAAGGTTGTGGATTCAAGACAAACTGCAAATTTAAGCATATAATTTAGAGTAACACCCTAGTGATGGAGTGGTGGTTTGTTGAAAGTGCTTCCTTCAGACGAGACATTAAACTGAAGTCCCATCAGCCGATCCTAATGGTTCAGATGGACAAAAAGAATCCATTTCAAGTAGAACAAGAAGTTCCCTATGCCCAGGGCAGCATTTGTCCCTGAACTAACACTACTGAAAACAGATCAACTGGCCATTCAGCTCATTGCTGCTTGTTGAATCTTGCTGTGCATAAAATTGCTGTCAGATTTGCCTACATAAGTCACTGCATTTCAAGGTGATTCATATGTATGTGAAGTGGTTGGAGAGATGTAATAAAAGTGCTTTACAAATGCAAATCTTTGTTTCTTTTAGTATGCTAAATGAGCCTTGTGACATTGTAGAACATCAACCCACAGTATTGTGTTATACATGCAATTCTTTTTTTGCTCGCCTACTTTCTTGCCTCTTCTCTTCTGAAGGCATTGACTCCTTATTGGGACACAGCTCCGTTGATGTCAGTGACCCTTGGGTGTCTTGCTCAAATTGCCATTTTTCATGCATGAGTTTTGATGGTATTAGCGGACTATTCAATTGCAGGGGGGCCCAATGTCCACATTTTTTTTGTATTCGTTCATGGGATGTGGGCGTTGCTGGCAAGGCCAGCATTTATTGCCCATCCCTAATTGCCCTTGAGAAGGTGGTGGTGAGCCGCCTTTTTGAACCGCTGCAATCCGTGTGGTGAAGGTCCTCCCACAGCGCTGTTAGGTAGGGAGTTCCAGGATTTTGATCCAGCGACGATGAAGGAACGACGATATATTTCCAAGCCGGGATGGTGTGTGACTTGGAGGGGAACGTGTAGGTGGTGGTGTTCCCACGTACCTGCTGCTCTTGTCCTTGTAGGTGGTAGAAGTCGCGGGTTTGGGAGGTGCTGTCGAAGAAGCCTTGGCGAGTTGCTGCAGTGCATCCTGTGGATGGTACACACTGCAGCAACTTGCCACATGCATTTATAAAAAGCGTCACTGGTTATTGAGCAGGGATGGCAAACTTGCTGTATTTTTTCCCTTGTTTCCTTTCTTTTCCTAGTTCAGCAGCTAAGACCAATTAAAGCATCCCTATCACCAGCTAACTTAGCCCATGCCAGGGATGGAACCTGGTACTTTCCTGGTCTGTATAATTCAGCTACTTGCAATGTAAACTTGCTGAGCCGTTGTGGGAGCTGTTTCCATTTTCTTCCTTCTGTAATTTATTAATGCACATTTAGCCTGCAGGGTAATATTCACCTGCTTTGAGAACTGTACTCTCCTAATTAAATCCATTTCTGGTCTTAAAAGTTTTATTCTTGTATTCTGCTTGTTTTTATGTAAGAATGTGGGGAGTTTTTCTGTGTTGCTCACGTGGAAATGTCCACTTTGACACTACATTTATGATTTCTAGTGACTATTCGTTACCCCTACTTGCATGATTCCCTCATGCTGAAGCAACAGGATATGTATTACACAGTGTTGTTACGCAAACCTAATGGTGCGTGTGTAAAATTTTCAAACTACGTCCACTTGAGTTGCGGAACACCCCCAGTAGTACAATTATAAATTTTGCCTTTCCAAACTTAAGTTGTGTCTGGAAAAAACATTGTGAACTGTGGAGAAAAAAAAACACTTGGCTGAAGTATTGGTGGTTACAGGTTTTCACTGGTGTGAGCAATTTGAGATAATGAATTAAAAGCATCATACAAGAAGTATATCACACATTAAAGTGTGTTGACTGAAGTGTGAGCTTCCCCCCCACCCCCAACAATTTACCAGTTTAGCTGTTTTTATATTTGGGAGTCCTGTGCTTGTGTCTGGCTCCTGATAAGTGGATGTTATGCAGCTGACGGTAGTCCCAAACTAAACTCACTGAATTTAAGATTGGCTGCTGAGTAGAACTAGTTGAAAGAAAAAGGGTCTTCCCAGTTGCCAGCCTTTAATGAATCTGGCAAGTTTACTTTGGAGGTTGCTGCCACCAGTGTGAGACCTGCATGTTTGGAGCTGGCTGCACTAGCACAGCACTAAACACAGTATTAAGCAGTTTTAGTTAAACAGCACTGGTAACAACAGTTGGGAGATTGAAATTCACACACGTTATACAAAATATTGGGGTGAATTGTAAACACCTTGTTTTTGGGCTTTGACTATTTTATTGAAAACAATGTCTGTAACTCCAGCCTATTAAACTGCATGTAAGCTGAGGCATAAAGCTTGCCTCCATTTTACGAACAAATACATATTTTTGCTCCTCGTTGTTCCTTTTATTTAAAGTGCTGGTCACACTTTACAACTATATTACTTTAACACAACAGTCCTCCATCTTTTTTATGTAGGAAAGATCATGGATTAAAATGTGACAGGAGAAAAGATTCTAAAGTGGTGCATAACTAGAGCTATTAAGAGCTACTAGAGCTATCTTTGTACACCAGCTATTCACAGGTTTGTCAGGCAAGAGTCCCGTTCCATGTTAGAGGAAGTTTTGTGCTGTGAATGTATGCCTACTGAGAACTAGATTGAGACTGTCAACTCATTTCACGTACGACCCTTCTAACCAGGACCCTTATATCTAACAATAGAGTCTTTTGCCATTGGACTGAACTGGATTTGAATCTAAATCCAAGAAGTAAAAGACCAGTATCTAGCTCACTGTGCACCCAGTTCCTACCAAGAACAATTTCTGTACCACTCCATGCAAAAATTTACTCACTAAGTGTATGCAGTCTGTTGACTTTATACTTAAGCTGCATTTACTTTGGCCTTGGAAGAGTTCTTGCGCCACCATTTTCTGATGGATAGACCTTACGCCCAGTAGCAATCCCAATAGAAACTTGTCAGACTTGCTAAATTTTGCTACCAGGAAAACAGTGGCTGAATTTAGCAAATATAGGTTTACATTCAGGTTGATGCATGAAACCTCTGCCTGGGAACTGGTGGCAGAAACATCCCCTGCCCAACCCCATCACTTCAAATTAGCTCAATAATCTTGGCAGTCTCCCCTCTTTTCTACAATCATTCATTTACTATTTTAAGGTGTTGCATGTTAGCGAAGGAATTATTGCTGGTGCCATATTGCTGTGTGAGGGGCTAAAATTCAAAGGTTGGAAATGGATCATTCCATTCAGCCTGTATAGGGTGGTTGGGAAAAAATGTGACATTATGCTTTTCATAGATCAGAAAAGCATTAAAATTGATTTTCAGCACTTGATGCAGTTTATGTCTTGTATAATTGTGTGGGACTGGAGATATCATGTATCATGCAACAGGCATACTGTGATTTCTCCTCCAGCTCCATTCTCCCATTTAGATGCTAATTTCTCAATTTTACCACGTTAAGGGACTGATGCCCAAATTTAAAAGGGTATGAGGAAAGGGCAGGGAATTGGGACGAAGTGGATGGCTTTCAGAGAGCTGGCACAAGTGTGCCAGGCTGAATAGATTCCTTCTGTACTGTAAAATTCCAGGATTCTATAATATTTTCTGCTGTTCTGTAATTGCTTTTTGTTGTCCACAGTAATTGGGTTTACATGTACAATCATCTGTCTTCCAGGTGCTGTTCACTGCTGGTTGGCAGGTCACCTGACGAAGGAGCAAAGCTCCAAAAGCTTGTGATTTCAAATAAAGCTGTTGGACTATAACCTGGTGTTGTGCGACTCCTTACATTTATCTTAGGGTATGTTTACACACCGGTTTTAGCATTGTAGCTGACCACAGAGTCAAATCAGCAATCTGACTTCCCATTGCACTGGCAGCTTGAAAGTGAAACTCTCGGCAGCTAGGGGTTTCACACCCAAACTGCGGATCTTTTACCGCAGCTTGCACGTAGTATCGAAACCCACAGTGATTCGCTCTCGGCTTGTGTACAGTATGAATGCATCCTATAAAATTCAAGAAATTTGGAATGCTGCAGTGCCACAGAGTGGAGACAGATGCACATTCGAGGTTTGTTTTACTCACTTCCTGATCTGAGTTGCGTTGAGCAAGGCTGTGGCATCTTTTAGCAGGGCAGAGAATGAAGTGGAGGGGGAAAGTCGTGCCTGGGTGCTGCTTGGTGCCTCTGGCTACAATGGATATTGATTGCAGTCTGTGGGAGCATGCAGAGTGTTCACTTTCTTGGCTGTTTCAGGATTGGCAGATAAAGAAGAGAATTTTGTAGAAAAAAAGGAAACACCTAAAAATACCCCCATAAAAAGAAAGTTTAAAAAAAGTAGAATCCTCTTATTTGGCCCATTATTAATGGTGTGTGATGTACGCAACCTAGTTGGACTAATTAAGGAAAGTTTCAAATAAAAGTGTAATTGTTTTGATGAGTCATTTATATTGAACAGTCTATGACAGCCTGGAGGACCATAAGGGGCACAGTTCAATTCCTGATCTTATCTGGAGCAGAAGTATGGGTTCTACAGTTGGCTTCTGTGTCCCTGCACTTCAAGAAAAGAAAGTAGTTGTTTTCTGTTCCCGATTACTAACAAGCGACCCTTCCTATAAAGGAGCACTTGGAAGTAGGGGTGAGGACAGGATTGGACTCTAATGCGATGCCTCTTGAAGTTAAATAGCCCATGTGAACATTGACATTTGGGTTAGGTACCTAAGGGCTGCTGGTGCCTATACCCCAGCATTAGTCTGTGCCTTCAGGAAAGGGAAGGAGCAAAATGTTCTTGAATCTTTTGGAACTGTAGATGCTTACAGCATAGAAGGATGTCACTCCACTGATCATGTTTGTGCTCTTTGCTAGAATAATCCAAAACAAATCCCACTGCATCATTCTCACCCCATATCATCTGCTTCAAACATTTATCCAATTTTCCTTTAAAAAATGATAGTGTCTGCCTCAACCACTTCCTGGGACAAAGCATTGCATGCACCAACAACACTGTAAGGAAATTTCTCCTAACCTCTCTTCTTACTCAGTGACAATTTTAATTCAGATTCCCCAACAAGAGGAAATGGTCTTTCATTATTCGCCACCAAAACTCTTCATAATTTTAAAAACCTCTATTAAATCTCAGTCTTGCTGCAATGGATATGGTTCCCATCTTCATAACTGTAGTTTTTCATCCCTGGCATCATCTGTATTCTCTCTCTGACTTTAGTGTTCTTTCTGGGGCCACCCAAAACTGCACACAGTACTCTTAACCGTGGCCCAATCAATGCTTGTATACATTTATGACTGCTACTTTACTCTTATGATCTCAGTCCCTATTTATAGGACTCAGAATGGTGTAGGTCTTTTTTATTGATGACTTTATCTACCTGCACTGTACTTTCAGTATTCAGTGTGTGTGAATCCGAATTGTTTCTGCAGTGCAATCACAGCAACACCTGATTGTTTGGTTTTTGTACTTGTCCATTTTCGGGACAGTATGCAGACAAAGGTGAATTTTTCTTTGGGAGTTACAAATACCTTTCCACTAAATTCTAACAGCTTGCCACTGGCTGTGGGTTCTGTTGATCATTTCCCACATGGTGAGTTACTGGCTTCACCTGTATTGCTGGATGCTTTCCTGCAGGTTGGCAATCTTCACACCCAGAATGATATATGGAAAAAGGGGGGATTAACAGGGGTCTGGGGGCGCGGAAAGCACAATTCTTGTTACGCAATAGATGGGGGACTAGGTGGTACCGAGGATTAGACACTGGCTTTTTGTTTCCCGGACTTGTATTCAAATTGAGCCCATGCTGATGGATTGAAGGTCACCTTTGTCTTCTGGCAGTAAGGACGCTATAGGAAATGAGTTTGCCTTGATTCAGTCCAGTTCCCAGGAGGTCTGGTCACATACCACAAATACTTCCTTTTACATCGCAACCATACACAGCTAGGCCACAAGATGGTTACTGTGGCAAATGGGAAAAAAACTCACAAAAGGTACAACTGGGGTGCTTTTCTGAGATTGGAGCTGAGGCACATTTTTGGGGTAGAGCAGCAGGAGCCTCACCCTGTATATATCTGTATTGTACCTGACCTGGGAGCGCCTGATACTGTCACTGAGTATCTGAAATGAGAAAGTATTCCATTTTCCAGCAATAATGTTCTTCACGTTGATGAGTACAGAATTCATACAAACGCTTCCCCCTAAAACAGTGTGGTAACATTGTTCAAGACATAAAATTAGAAAGAGAGTTTTTTTAATAAGAGCTGAGATACAACTTTTTAATCCTGAGCTGGAATGTTGCTCAGTCACTAATATTTTTACTAACAAATGTTAAAATAGCTCCTCCTGATTTTTCCACTGGGTACTTCAAATGTTTGCCATTCACAAAGTTCTCTGCAAGGAGTAAGCAAATCCAGTTTGGTGACGCCCATGGTATAATTAATGTCATTCACTGCCAGCTCTTGTCTGTATGCCCAGACACATTGGAAACCATTATCTGACTTGTGGGCCTCATTTCGTCCCGGAGTTGAAATTTTCTTTGTTTTATTGCATGATTGAGATGTATCGTAATTACATGTTTTGCAATTTGTTTGAGAACTTTTGATTTAAGACTAAGATTTTGTTGATGAAATGGGGCAAGGAGAATTTGAAAACTTTTTCCTGAATTTTATGCTCATCAAGGTGACTTTCGGGAGCTGAACACCTTCCATTTTGGGCACCCAGTATTGTCATTAAGCACTTCTGGATCAGATATAGCAGGATTAAATGCAGAGTAAAGCTGTCTCTGCTCTTTCAGTTGGTAACACTCTTGCCTCAGTCATTAGAATGTGAGTTTAAGCCTCACAGTGGACTTGAGTACATGATCTAGATTGACACTTCAGTGCAATACTGAGGGAGCTGGCTGCACTGTTAGAGGTGCCATCTTTTGGATGACATGTTTAAACCAAGACCTTATCAAGATTGCGGCCCATGGAATAAAGGGGGCAGTAGCAACATGGATACAGAATTGGCAAAGGGGCAGGAAACAGAGTAGTGGTGATCGGTTGCTTTTCGGACTGGAGGGAGGTGTACAGTGGTGTTCCCCATGGGTCAGTGCTGGGACCACTGCTTTTCTTGATATATATTAATGACTTGGGTATACAGGGCACAATTTCAAAATTTGCAGATGACATAAAACTTGGAAGGGTAGTAAACAGTGAGGAGGATCGTGATGGACTCCAAGAGGATATAGACAGGCTGGAGGCTGAATGGCCTCCTTCTGTGCTGTAACCTTTCTATGATTATCTGCCTGCTTAAGTGAATGTAAAAGATCCATTGGACTATTTGGAAAAAATGCAGAGATTTCTGCCAGTCTGCGGGCAAACGTTTCTCCCTCAACCAGCACCATCAAAAAACAGGTCATCATTCAACTCGTTTGCTGTTTATAGAACTCTTTGTGCAAATTGGCTGCAGCGTTTGCTAAACTTAAGTAGCTGAACTTCCAAAAACTATTGGCTGTAAGGTGCTTTGGACCGCCTTGAGGATGCAACAATGTGTTATATAAATCAAATTTGTTCTTGTATCTTTCCACACTGCCCCTACCTAGATCAATACTCCCTACTGCACCAGTATGGTATTTTCTAATTTAGAGCAATTTTATGCTGTGACTCCATGTCTGCTATGAATTGGGATGAGACAGACCCAGACTCACTTAACATTTGACCGTTACAGCCAGCACATAGATGCTGGACTATATTTGAACTCCGGTCCCAGAGGTGTAAGGTCCACCACCTGCAAAGGGAACTGATTTAAATAACTATGCACTAAAGGTATTAGTTTAGCTGATTCAGTTAAATTAATAAATATGTAATAAATGACGGGATCAGTCAAGAAAAAAATATTGTATTTCTTCCCTCCCAACATGTTGATATTGACAAAAGCAACTACTATAATTTGAAGCTTCAGGTTGTGATCTAGCTGTGTGTTTTCTGTGGGATTGGGTGCTAATCCTCATTTAAGACAAATGATCAATGTCTGAAAATGTAAGAATTAGGCTTTAAATCATTATAATTTGACATTTGTCTGTGAATTTATTACAAACCATTAGTTGATCCCTATATTCCCTATGTTACAATGGTGACTGCACTTCAAATATACTTCAGTGGCTGTAAAGTACTTTGGGATGCCTGGAAGTAATGAAAGGTGCTATATAAATGCAAGTTCGTTCTTTCTTTCTGATCGATGTACCACTCGATTTGATAAATCTGATGTCTATTTAGGATCTGCAAGCTACATTTTTAGCTTCTTCCAGGCTACAATCTGCAAGTCAAAGTGTAATGTCTCTGTTGTGTAGTGGTGGTGCCATGGAACATAAGCTTCAGGTGTGACCTTTACCCCCATCTCCTCCCACTCTGCTGCAACATGGCAAGGCGATAGCATGTCGAGGCCATATGCTTCTTTACCGGGCAGCAGGTGGAATCAGGAGAGAGTAATATCCTCAGCTTGCTTTTGTGCTCCTTACTGCACCTTGTTCGGATTGGGGTTGGCGGAGATAGTTCTTTTGATCGATAGGCCAGAGGTGGTTTGTAGTTTGGAGAGGAAAGGGACAAAATTGGAGGGTAAATAGCCTTAAAGAAAATCATTGTCAACTATATTTGTACATTTAGATGAACTGTACAAGTATTATGCTGTGAAATGTTTTTGTTGCAGAGCACAAGCTGTCTTGACTGCAGTTTCATGACTTTTTAGATAACGGGGTAGTTATTCAGCAATTTATGCAAACTATATGGGTATCAGTTACATCCTCTTGGATTTTCCTAACATTAAATTTGCATTTGTGAGTAGAAATAGCAGTCGGAGTCCTGCTGTATGGAACAAGCTAGGATAGGGAGAAAAAGAATTGCTTGTGAAATGAATCACTTCCTACTCTGGTAATCTGGGAAAATGTGTGTCCCTGTGATGGCTGCTGACTTTTTTGACTAATGTGACTAAGCCATAAAAACACAGAACGAGGCAAATTATTGTCTTTCCAGATTGTGCTAATCTGCACTACATTTTTGCCTAGTTATGTTCTGGGTGACTTAATATGGAGCTGATGTCCAGTACTCCTTGTCCCAGAAACTAACACCAATAAATCTCCACTTGTTCCAACATGTTCTTGCTTGTTGAGGACAGATGGGTGGTTGGTTATTTTGACCTCTGCCAATATGGTTGGAATATGTAGTTGTTAATGAATATAATGTATTCATTGCAGGGTACATGAACTCGAAATATGGGATGAAAATCTCCCTCCCATATACGCCAATCTTTTCTTGAATCCCTACATTGTCACTCTGCCCTTATTGCCCAAAGTGTATCATGAAGTATAACTGGAAAATCCTAATTTTACATCCCATGTTCCAGCACACACACACCACCCCTCTACCTTGCTCCCCAACCCCCTGCCCAATCTACCTCAGCCCTCCCCCCACCCCCTTCTACCTCGGGCCTCAGCACCCCCCCCCTCTCCCACCTTGCTGGTGCTGGATCGCTGATGTTTTAACTCCTGCTTGGATCTTAAGAAACTGCCAGGAGTTAATAAAACAAAACTGCTAATGTTAGAAGTCTGACATAAAACAAAAAATGCTGGAGATTTGCATCAGATCAGGTAGTATCCAAAAGGGGAAAAAAACAAGTTAACACTCACTAGAGATGTTCTGAAGAAGGATTTCTACCTGAACTGTTAACTTGTCTTTTTTCCATTGCTGAGGTAGTGATAGTGGCATTGAAGTAGATGGAATTTGATTGGTAGTCTTGCTAGATCCATTGCCCCATTTGTACCAATATGCAGCTGGTAATCTCTGATGGGGATGCATGGAAAGAGGGCAGGAGAGCTGATCTGTCTGGAAATGAGCTATTGCTGGGTCCATTGTTATATAAAATTAAGATTTAAAAAAAATTATTGCCAGGGCAGCATGTTTAAAATCTTTGCATTTTTAATCCTCGTGTGTGTACGAATACAATTCCTACATGGGGTTAGATGAAGTAGGGTGGGAGGAGGCTTGTGTGGAGCATAAACAGCGGCATAGACTAGAGGACTGAATGTCCTGTTTCTGTGCTGTTTAATTCTATGTAGTTATAGTCCTGAATATATTTTCATTTCTACAGCTGGCTGCAGATCGCTTGTAAGTATTCCTACTGCCTATGAAATTTAGAAAAAAATCATCAATAGATTTTTTAATATAAAGAATGGTTGTGGACTTTGCCTCAAAGTTTTCCCATCACCCTTTACTTTACCCTACCTCAAAGTACAATTCAAGTACTCCACCCTGGCGCAGACTGTGCAATATCTACACTTTGGGAACCTGGTGGCACTTGTACAATGTAAAAGCAGCTCTCGCGGCAACGCTGGTTGCATCTCAGAAAACTCAATTACTTGTCTTTCTGTTTCTGGTGGGTGGGGCTGGAGATTTAATAAAACAGTAGAGCTTTGTATTTTGTTTCCAGTAAATTGTATCAGGCTATTGGTATACGTGGCTGTCTAATCCTGAGCCTTGAAGTGGAAGACTTGCACTCCCCTGCAGGTACAGCTGAGATAACTATGCAAGCCTAGTACTGTGTTGTGAAATTCTAGACACCCTTGTTTGGTTTGCTTCTAATTGAAATTTGTGTAACCTTTCTCACAGGAATCATTAGCAATTTGTCGATTATGGGTAGTTATTTACCTGGCTTAATGAAAAATATGAGCTACAGTAGCACTAGGAATATAAAAGTGCCTCATAAAAGTAAAGCTGATGGAGTTCACACAAGCCTCTGGGATTTGGAGACCAGCTTGTAGGCTTTAACCTGGTGTAGAGATCGCCCAGATAAATTAGAAATGAGGCAAAAAATCGAAGACAGAAAAATGGATTTTCCTTGGTCCCAACAGAATTCAACTAATCAGTTTTCACATGGCATGCACCTGCTCCATCCTCAGCGGTCGTGCAAATGCTCAAAGCCTCCTGCTATGATATGAGATGACTTATTTTATAAGTTGATTTTGTAAGATTAACTCTCAAAATCTATAATTATGCCTGGAAACAGCTTCAAGTAATAAGACTTCAGAAGCCAAGCATCTCGATGTGCAAAAAAAGTCTTCTGGAATCTTGATGTTTTATTGTGTGCTGAAAGTGTGGTGCTTGTCATGTGAATTATTTTTGTTGAAGTGTAACTCACTCTTGAGTGTTGGACCTTCTCCTGGTTGCTGTGACCATTTGTTGTCCGGGGAAGTTTGAAATTCCTCTTGTTTAAATCCTCTGTCTACATTTTTACACACATGTAACAAAAAATCCAACCTATCTGCCTTGCTTCCATGTCTTGGATGTGGGGATGTGAAAAAGGGAAGAGCAGAGACAATGAATTCACTTTACCAGTAAGGGCCAAAGTAAACTGGCAGACTGTTTGACAATCTGATACTGGAGCAGTAGGCTTTGAGCATGTGCACGACTGCAGAGGATGGAGCAGGTACACGCGATGTGAAAGCTGAGTTGAATTCTGTTGGGACCAAGGAAAATCCATTTTTCTGTCTTCGATTTTTTTGCCTCATTTCTAATTTGTCTGGGAGATCACTACACCAGGTTAAAGCCAACAAGCTGGTCTCCAGATCCAAGTGGCTTGTGTGAACTACTTCAGCTTTACTTTTATGAGGCACTTTTATATTCCTATTGCTACTGTCCCCCATTAAACTTCCACCCTGACTGGCAAAAAAAGACCCGGTAAATCCAGTGGCTGTTCCTAAGATCCACAACAAAGGGAAATAGTCAAGTTTATATTACTAACTGCACGTGGTGGCGTCAGAACCACACGTTTGCAGCTGGCTGTGGTTTTAAAATATTTTTAAAATAAAAGCACCTGTGGTTCATGTTCAGTATACCTGTGAAGTGTGTTACATCTTCATAACTCCCTGTTACCGTATCTATTTCTGAAATGGAATTGTATAGGTAATTTACTTTTTGTCATCTCGTAATTGTTAACTTGCTGTTAACGATTTGTTCATATACAGTGGGGAACAAGATAGCACAATAGATTAGATGTTGGCCTTTTATCTCTGGGACTGAGTTCAACTGCAGTTCGAATTTATTGGAAAACATCTCCATGTGCTGGAATAGTATCGTGGAAATTTTGTCGGCAGATGAATTAAGAGCTGTTTGTGGTCCCTCATTAGTTTCTGGGTTCAGGGGTGCTGCACTCAAAGCCACTTTGAAACTACATGCACCTTGGACCATCTGTTATTGCATAATGGATTCAGCCCAGATTTGGAAGTATATGTGTGTGAGATGCAGCATGATTTCAGATACACTGGCATTTTGTTGTAACTTGTTCTGTTTTGATGGGAGTTCAGAGACGACAGGGAATCAAACAGAACATGACGGAGCACTTCGAGTATGTGGCATGTGTGTTGTCTGGTTAAAACTAGCATTCCCTTTCCAGAAACGTGTAGCTCATTGGGTGTGCTACAGTGCTACCCTGAAAGAAATAGCAGAAATTGTGACCAGAACTTGCTCCACTGCTTTTAGTCATTTGCGTGGGAAAATAAACCTGCAGCCAATTTAAAAAAAAATGAAATATTAAATTGCACATATAATCAGTGATCTGAGTAATAAGTCAGTGAAGCATAATGGATGTACAAAATTTACATATGACTGCTGGATCTTTCTATGGTGTTGCCCATGGCCAAAAAAAAGTAATCTTATAACTGTCTCTTCACTCTACATGTATGCCTTTATCACCTCGAGGCTTGAATTCTCTAACTCCTCACTGGCCTCCCAAGTTCTAAACTGCAGCTTATCTGAAACTCTGCCCCCACATCCTACCCACACTAAATCCAGTTCCCCTATCAACCTCGATTGGTTTCCCATCTCCCAGAGCATTGAATTTAAAATTCTTATCCTCATTTGCTAATCCCTTTGTGGCCTTGCCCTCTATACCTCTGCAGCCTCCTCTAGTTCTATGCCAACATGTGCCATCTCCACCTTTCCGATGCTGACCTTTTTTGCACTCCCATTCCTTGCTCCGTCTTCAGTGGCAGATCCTCCATCTCTCTGTCTCACACTCTGGAACACACTCCCTAAACCCCTCCACTCAGCTATTTCCCCTCTTTCTAAAACTGGCTCGAAACAATTACCTCTGATATTGCTTTGATCACCCCCCCCCCACCCCAAACCTTTCCCAGCACTGCCAGTGTTTTCATCTTTTTGGAACATTGTATTATATTAAAGATGCTATGTAAATGCAACTGACATCGTTACTTACTTGTCTCCCACTCTCCAGGTCTTTATAGTTCTCGTTTTGTGCTCCTTCCGTCACATGCTTTTGTTGTTCCTCGCTTTTCTCATTCTATCCCTTTCTGGCAATATTTCCTTGACTTCGTTGGCTGTAAAGCGCTTTGGGGAGTCCTGAGGTCGTGAAAGGCGCAATATAAATGCAAGTTCTTTTTCTTTCTTTCTTTCTTTCTTTCTTGCTTTCACTGTCTCCACTCTCTATGCCTCCTCCCTCTCTCCATTTTCCCTGCCTTGCACTGTCTGTGACATGTAATGAATTCTTCCATGCATAAAATCCATTCATTTAGCCAGGATATACTGTAAATATGAAATCATTCATTATCTGATAAAATAATTTGGCTATGAACCAGGCAGAACTTGATCTTGTTGAGGAGGAGACTTCCTTTTCTCAATTACTGAATAATCCAAAAAGCCTTGACACTGAGGGTCAACTGTTGGAAAAAGCTGAACAGCCACTTTAATGGAGTAAGCCCTTTTCTTTTGCCTAGGAGTCATGATTGCCATGATTTTCCATTTTAGTCAGTCCCTACAAACAAATGGCTTCCCCACAGTCAAACTAGTTTATTGTAGATACAGGCCAGGCTCAGGAGGAACGGCCGAGTCCAGGCCGGAGTTGCCCAGAGTGGGAGTGGCGAAACCCAGAAATGGAGAGGTTTGCTATAGAAGGTAAAAGGCCAGGGTCAGTTGTGGGAGCGAGGGGATTGTTCTGTCGATGAACAGTCTGACCAATAATACATGAACACTTGCGTGGTTGCAGTGGACCATGACACACCAGACAGGGCAAAAACTCAATTAAAATAAATTAGATGGATAGATGACCACTTGAACTGGAAAAATGTCCAATAGTACAATTTTAGATTTTGTTCTTCCCAACTTAGGTTGTGTTTGGAGAGAACATTTTGAGCTACATCTGCGACTAGGTTGAATTACTGGTGTTACAGTCTGTTACTGGTGGAAGTAATTTTGAGGGGATGAATTGAAAACATCACACAAGAACTGGGCATCACGTTAACATTTTTGTGCGATTATTTTTCTCTATGATGTATGGTACTAATACACTAGGCCCAGAGACAGCATTAATAATGTTACCAAGTTATCTAGGTGGGGGCGGGAGGGTGTGAGAGAGACTAGTTAAATGGTTCACTGTTATAGTGAGATTTAATGCAAAGAGAAAGTTGCTTTTATTTGTTGAAGTGAATTATTCTCTCAAACGTTTTCTGAACTGAATTGTAACCTTCTCTCTCATTCTTTTAGAATAACCCTGTTTTCCTCCAGTCTGAAGTGGATTGTGAGTCTGGAAATTGCCTGCAGTGTGGCTTCTCTGTTGGGAGTGGAACGCTTATTGTGTGGATTACAAACAGTTGGCAGCTGGTGGAGGAGTGATTCAGCGCAATGACGTCAGAACTGGAGAGCAGCCTGACGTCCATGGATTGGCTGCCGCAGCTGACTATGAGGGCAGCCATTCAGAAAGCAGATGCTGCCCAGAATGTGGCTGGCAGTGGGGTTACAAAGAAAACCCCCCTTCTGGACCCAAACACTACCCTGGACCAGGATGCACAGAACAAAGATGGCAAACCGCCGTATAGCTACGCCAGTCTCATCACCTTTGCTATCAATAGCTCCCCGAAAAAGAAGATGACGCTCAGTGAGATCTATCAGTGGATCTGTGACAACTTCCCATATTACAGAGAAGCCGGCAGTGGCTGGAAGGTAAGTTACTGGGAAGTTACTTGGCTGGGTACTGTCTAGAGAAAACACCTGCGACTTGGACTTTAAGATGAACAGAGTTAAGAGACAGCACTAACAGCTCCCCGATGGCCTCCTGAGCAAAGGTTATCTGGTGTAACACCAAGTGTAGCACTGGGCTAGAGAGAAGGAAAGAACTTGTATTTACATAGAGCCTTTCACGTGTTCAGGATGTCCTTCACCGCCGATGAAGTACATTTAAAGTGTAGTCACTGATGTAATGTAAATGTGGCAGCTAATTTGTGATCCCACAAAAGCAATGAGATAAATGGCCAGTTAATGTGTTTTAGTGGTGTTAATTGAGGGATAATTGTTGGGAGAAGCCCCCTTCTCTTTCAATAGTTTCATGGGATCTTTCACATCCACCTGGGAGGGCAGAGTGGGCTTTGGTTTAACATCTCAACCAAATGACAGCCACTCCGACAGTGCAGCACTCCCTCAGTACTGTATGAGTTGTCAGCCTAGATGATGTGTTTAAGTTTCTGGAGTGAGGCTTGAACCCACGGCTCAGTGAGAATGCTACCACTGAGCCAAGGCTGACACTGAGGGAAAAAAATCAGCCAAGGTTCCTACTTCTGATTGCTATCCAGCTGAGGATAGGATTTGGCATGGTTGTGCTGCCTCCTGCAGTAGACTAGCCTGTCACTTACTGTTTTGGTTCATAGTTAATTAATGCCTGGGCTGACATATGACAAATGGCCACTTGGGTAAGATGTTGGAGGGTCTTAGTGCAACAATACTCCAGCAAATTACTACCTTTTTAGGGGAAAAATTTGGACCCCCCCCCCCCCCCCCCAAAAAGAACACATTGAATTGTGAGGATGGATTTAAATTAGGGTTTACCCACCTCATTACCCTGGTGTCTACTAGCATTTAAATGAAAAAGTTTAGAACTATGGTTTAATGGAAAAAGTTGATTTAATTACAGATGCTGTAAAATGAACAACGGCTTGTATTTATGTAGCGCTTGTAACTTATTCAAAATGTCCCAAGGCACTTTGCAGGAGTGTAATCAGACAAAAATTGACACTGAGCCAAAGAAGGAGGTATCTGGATGGGTGACTAAAAACTTGGTAGGTTTTAAGGAGTAGGAATTGAAAATTACAGTTGACTGGCAAAGTTTTTTTTGAAACAAGATTACTTCCTTTGATCTTGAGCACTGTCTTCAGCTGCTCAGTTCCTTTTAAATGTTTTTGTTCTCTATAAAATAATGGTAGCTCAGGACATTCTCGGGAGTTGGGCTTCTGGATGTGAACCTGTTTGCCTCTCCAGATAACTGTCAGCTCCTGTGTTTTTGCTTGAGGCTGTCTCGATGTGGAGGCTGGATTGTCTCTTTTTCCATACGCAAATGTTTGACTGCTTTTTCTCCAATCCCATGGATAGTTCATAAGATACAAGCAGATAAAACAAAAGTCATACTGGTAATCCCTTGTCTTGCAAACTGTAGTTCTCAGAATCATGTTAATCAGCAGAGGCATAACCCTAAAGCCTTTGCAGGAGGCTTTCTGTCACAATTGGCGTCAAATATCTGAACCTGGCAATATTCCTGGTTATTGAAAAATGACAACTATTAGGCCAGAGTCTTGGATCCCGTAGGGCTTGTAACAAGATGGGAAAAGTTTATGGATCACTATTCTACCAAGTCAGTCTTATCTTCTGTGATGTCCGCTAAATTCTTGTACTTCCAGCATCAATCTAACATTGGTTTAAAATCTCTTTGGGTTCATATGGTTATTTATCTCCATTGATCCTTCCATGTTCTATTTTATCCAAGCTGGTTGGAAATTGTGCTCCATTGGACCTTCATTGTTTCCCAATTGCAGACAGCTAAATGAATGGTTGAGTGTATTAATTGTATTCAGTTGGTGTGTATCAATTGGGGCTCTATCCATAAATGAGAGAGCTTATCTAGGGTGTGGTGTGTGTAATGTGGAGCTCTGTGAATAAAGGCTTGGAAGCAACTGAAGACCAGGCTCTAGTATTCTATCCTTCACCGGGCTATCCAGCTTGTAACAGAGTGTATCCTACACTGTTACCACCTTGCAGGGAAGAAGTCAAGTGGCAGGCTAAGGATAATTACCCATTCTATGGCTGCTTCCTGTGCATTTCGTACAGAATTCAGTAGCTGCTACATCAAGGCTACCTCATGGTGCATACTTCACATTTTCATAAACACTGCTGCCTAGATTTAACTAGAACTCATCTGGATGCTTTGGTCCTGACAGATAGTGTTATAGCTCCTCTTCAGGAGCTCTCCT
This sequence comes from Heptranchias perlo, assembly GCF_035084215.1. Lineage (NCBI taxonomy): Eukaryota > Metazoa > Chordata > Chondrichthyes > Hexanchiformes > Hexanchidae > Heptranchias > Heptranchias perlo. The sequence continues at coordinate 19,576,431 of NC_090356.1, forward strand.
CCCCTAAGACTCTAGTAATTTGGCATGCTCCTAAGATGTTTGGGGGATTCGTAATAAAAAAAAGAAAATGTACCTACCTTGAAGGCTATCATTTTTCAAATGATACCAACATACAAATCAAGAGCAGGAGTAGGCCATTCGGCCCCTCGAGCCTGCTCTGCCATTTGATAAGATCATGGCTGATCTGATTGCGACCTCAACCCTACTTTCCCGTCTACCTACTATAACCTTTGAATCCCTTGTTAATCAGGAATCTATCTAACTCAGCCTTAAAAATATTCAATGACCCTGCCTCCACCGCTCTCTGGGGAAGGGAGTTCCATTGACTCACGACCCTCTGAGAAAAAAATTCTCCTCATCCCCGTCTTAAATGGGAGACTCCTTATTTTTAAACTGTGGCCCCTAGTTCTAGTCTCTCCCACAAGGGGAAACATCCCCATAGCATCTACCCCTTCTAGTCCCCTCAGGATCTTATATGTTTCAATAAGATCACCTCTCATTCTTCTTAACTCCAGTGTATACAGGCCCAACTTGTCCAACCTTTCCTCATAAGATAACCCCCTCATCCCAGGAATCAGTTGAGTGAACCTTCTCTGAACCGCCTCCAAAGCGATTATGTCCTTCCTTAAATAAGGAGACCAAAACTGCACACAGTATTCTAGATATGGTCTCACCAATGCCCTGTACAACTGTAGCAAAATATCTCTACTTTTATATTCCATTCCCCTTGCAATAAATGACAACATTCCATTGGCCTTCCTAATCACTTGCTGTACCTGCATACTAACTTTTTGTGATTCATGTACCGGGACACCCAGATCCCTTTGTACCTCAGAGTTCTGCAATCTCTCCATTTGAATAATATACTGCTTTTCTGTTCCTCCTGCCAAAGTGGACAAGTTCACATTTTCCCACATTATACGCCATCTGCCAAATTTTTGCCCAGTCACTTCACCTATTTATATCCCATTGCAGACTCCTTATGTCCTCTTCTCAACTTACTCCCCTACCTACCATTGTGTCATCAGCAAATTTAGCAACCATACATTTGGTCCCTTCATCCAAGTCATTGTTATAGATTGTAAATAGTTACGGCCCAAGCACTGATCCCTGTGGCACTCTACTTGTTACATCTTGCCAGCCTGAAAATGACCCATTTATGCCTACTCTCTGTTTCCTGTTAGCTAACCAATCCTTTATCCATGCTAATATGTTACCCCCACACCATGAGCTCTTATTTTGTGTAGTAGCCTTTGATGTGGCATCCAACACTATCCCCACAGGCCCTGTAAGGGTATTCTTTTGGGTGCATTAGTATTAAGTAGTTAATTTTAGTTTAGCTTCAGCTCAAAATAAAGTGGTGCAATGTGGAAAGTCTTGTGACTTTATCATGTGGGAATAGAAACCATGTGGGGCATTGCCCATTTGTAACCTAATGACATTTTCGTGCAGATGCTCAGTGCGTAGTTTCCCTAGAATTTATCAAGCTGGCTATACTGTTATGGTGTGTGGAAGATGCATATTGTTTTAAGAGTAAAGAAGACTGTAAAAGATCTATCTTTCAATAACTCATGCTGAAAAGTGTGCACATATGTGAACTTGTGATGGGGACAGAATCAGGCTGAGCCCTTTTTGGAGGAATAGCCTGCCGACTTACTAGGCCCACACGAGGATTGGCCACTTTGGTCAGGTACAGGAAGGCTGGTGGTACCCTTGGAATCATACTCCAGCATGAGCCAGCACCTTGAGGAGAGGAGAAAAATTTGAGTATTAAAAAAAAAACAAGTCTTAATTGAATGCCACGTTGGAAAATCAGAACTACACACGATGCTTTATTAAAGTGACAATTGTCTTGTTTGGTTAGGTTCATGAGGTGTCATTAATGATGTGTCAAACCAGAACTTGTGATGTTTTTTGTATAAAGGGTGTCAGCTTGCCTCATTTGGCAGCCCTCTCTCCTCTGAGTGCGGAGGTTGTGGGTTCAAGTGCTACTCTGGAACTCGAGCATGTAATCTAAAGTAACACTTCGGTGCTGTATTATTGGAGGTGCTGTCTTTTGTGAGAGATGTTAAACCAAGGCTCCATTTGCCTGTTCAAATGGATGTAAAAGGACCCAGGATACTATTTGAAGAATCCTGGCCAACAGATCGCCCTCAACCAAACAACCAAAGCAGCTTAACTGGTCATTCATCTCATTGCTGTTTGTGGGACCTTGCTGTGTGCAATTGGCTTCTGTGTTTGTCTACATTAACAACAGTGGCTGCACTTCAGAAGTAATGTATTGGTTATGCAATGCTACAAGTTGCTCCAAGAGGATGTGGTAAGATGCTAAATAAATGCAAATTCTTCCTTTACAATGGCTAGTAATTTTATTATAAATGAAGAAAATTGGAATAGTTGGGGGAATCCAGGTTATGTTTATGTGATGCATTGTAAAGGAACACACACAGTGACTCAGGTTTATTGGCAGTTGGCATCAAGTTCTTCTGTGTGGGTTTTTCCAAAGCTGCGGTTCTTGATATTTCGTAAGTATTACAATGTGTCATTTCCACATTTCTTTGATGAAGTGATTGTGTTTACCCTTTAAACAAAAAATTCACACTAGAGGGGAGAGTGTGCATTGAAAACCTTGTCACGGGGTAGAGCTCATGATGGCCAAATGTACCCATGAAAAAGAGATGATGCACATTGATGTATGTCTGTCTCTGAACGCCACAATGACTTAATGAACTATGTAAGTGGCACACAACACTGAAAACTTGTCTCCTCCCTGTGTTGTGATCCCCTTTCATAATATAGTTATGGGTCTGTTTGTCCCCTCCTCCCCTTAAGGCATTGACTGCTGCTTAGTTACAGTTCCACAGGTGCCAATTATCCTCTGATTATTGAACCTGTTGGCCATTCTTCATGGGTGTGGCCCAGACAGGGGTTGTTTGACCATGTGGTGCATCACCTAATTTTTCTGTCCTCATCCAATGTTCTTGCATAATATTTCCAACAGGTGCCACTGCTTAATGAGCAGGCGCCCTAAATGAAATTTCCCCTTACCTAATCCAGTGGCACTGGGACTCAATTGTTGCCCTAGTTGAAATCAACTGAATCAGCACAAATCGGGATCAACCTGGGATCTTGCTAATTTGTGCGGCTTAGCCAAACTCAATCAGCCATTGTGGGGAAGCCTTTGCAAGACAAGTTTGATTGTCTTTCTTAACAATATATACTGCTTTTGTAAAAATATGGTGCAATACTGCTTATGAATAATGGTGTGAAACTCAGATTCTGCCCTTGGGCAAATGAACTGAATCCCTGTGCTACACCAATAATTGCAGTACCTGATTTTGATCATATTACTTTCCACCAACCAAATAGTTCTCTAATGACTCAACAGAAAGGGCCCGACCTTTAGACTCACATAGTGCATTTCTGTTTGCCTTGTACGTCATTGTAACTTGTGTAGCAACTTTACTGTGATCCTGCGCAATTACATTCAAAACACTTAAGCTTGCCTATTGGTTTGCCCCATGCATCAGAATGGTGACCACGTCACTTTGATTCTGCAAAGGAAAACACCTGGTACCATACAAATGATAGTTAAAGGGAGGAATTTCAATTTTGTACTCCTCTCCCATCCAAAACATCTGCCTGGCACCATATGCTGTGCTGCTGGAAGAGATTTTTGGTCCATAATATTAAACTATTTATGCTACTCAAAGGATTTTCTAGCAATCAACTGAAAAATATTTCTCAATAAACCTAAAGTAAAGTCCCAATCTTTTATCCTGCAGTATTTGTCACCACGTATTCACAAATGACTTTAGAAGTAAAATTTGATGGTCATCTAATTTCTTAAGTTACCTCAGCAGCACACCTACTCTTTTCAACCGTGGTGCTGCCCTGTACTATGGGCCTTGGCCCTTCACCTGGGTTTCACCAGATAAAAAATAAAATTACCCCATTCTTTGAGTCATTTAATAAAGGTGGCGATACAGAACAGAGATACCAGGTTTGGCCCCCAGTTGTGTCGTTAATCAGGCTTGACTGTTGTGCTGCCTGTAGTTAAGTAGCTTCCCAGCACACTCTTATCAGGACTCGTATTTGAAAAATGGCCATTTTGGTAAGGTACTGGAGGATGCCTGTGGAATCGTGCATTTACCAGCTAAGCCACCAGGGGAGCTTCCTCATTATTATGGTTAGAACTGCTGTGTAAAGGGTCTGGGGTTTCACCGGGCTAGGACAGAGTCATTTTACCTGTTAGAAGTTTCGATTGAATCTAACCCAGACAGGAAGGAAACCAAAGCAAAATACTGCGAATGCTGGAAATCTGAAATAAAACAGAAAATGCTGGAAAATACTCAGCAGTTCAGGCAGCATCTATGGAGAGAGAAATAGTTAACGTTAAAGGTCATCGATCTAAAACTTTTAACTGTTTCTCTCTCTCTCCATAGATGCTGCACTTGATGTAAGAAAAGTTTACTTTCCATCTACCTGCTTTAAGGTTATGTTAAATCAGTTTGGGCAGCCACAGATCACAACTTTTCAATAATCTGACATGCACTGACATTAAATTGACATTCTGCATGACTTTGGCTATTCATGCAAGTCTAAGGAATTTGTCCATTTGATGTGTTTGTTTTTAAAGTTAAACTGGGCTTTATTCCAAATGGTCTTAGGCTCAAATACAATATGTTCATCTTGAGTTTCCAGGAAATCACCAGTTAGGAAACCTTTTAATCTGCCCATGGACAAATCAGCCAGTCTGACACTGCCAGTAAACAATGACTCCTTGTATCAGTGTTTTTGCTGGTCGGAATATTGAGTTTACTATTGCAAGATTTGCTTATGATTACCCCAGTTGACTTTTTTGATCCTTTTAACATGGATCCCTTTTTGCGCTTTCTTAACAGAATTCCATTCGACACAACTTATCGTTAAACAAATGTTTCCTGAAAGTGCCTCGGTCCAAGGATGACCCGGGCAAGGTAGGTATATAACTTGTTCCTGCTGTCTACTGTGACATTGTTGGCTTTGTGGGGCTCCACATCAGGTGGATGGATTGACTGTCAGCTTTCCTCGCCCCTGATTTTTTTTTTTCGAACTCATTTAACAAGTAAGCTAGCCTAAGTATTTACTTCAGCTGAGACTGTCATATTTGATAAGAATGTGACAGGACAGTTATAGTAAGACCACTGTGGGGTGCACTTAAGTGACAGTGGTGTCGTAATTGTTCAACCCGTACCCAAACCCTTTAAATGTGTCGGTATTTGCAGGGAGTCCCTAGGAATCTCAATATTTGATGTGGGTGTCTGTGCGTGTGTCTTTTTACAGGGGATTCCCCAAAAAGAAAAGTTTGAAAACAACTGTTGTAAGGTATTTGCACCATTAAAGATTGAGATCTGTGTAAGCAAAGTTCTATTGAATGGGAATGTGCCTGGGAGTTTCTATTTGGAAATCAATACTTTCTTACCCCAGGGCACCTAAATATACTTAATTTAGACTTGAACCCAATTGTATCGTATTTTGTGAGGTTGTGTTTCAATTAGTAGCTGTATGTGGCCTTAAATGTTTGTTGTATTACCTGAAAAGTTTATTTTAGGCACTGGGGAATGATGTTCCCTGGCATCACTCGTGCATGATTTTGGACAGAGCTTCTTTCCAACATGTTTCAGCTCGCTGCTGAGCCAAATTTAGGATGAAGCAAAAGCTTTTAATCCTTTTCATTACATTTGTTCTCATTCTGTTGACTTGGAGCACTTTAGGTTACGCTTCGTAATTGTAAAGGTTGGTGCTGTTTGAGGATATGATTAATTTAACATGGGGCCCCTTCAATTTAGCTCCTTACGGATTAATATTGTTAGTTATCCTGCAGCAGGTCTGGCACTTTGAGCAGATGCTATCAGATTAAGATCCTGCTGTTGGCCCATGCACTTTTTGGCAGATGTTAATGTTTTGCTATCGCTATCGGGAATTCTGACACAGTATGTCTGTCGTTACTAAGGGAACGAGCTCCTGTTTTTTAAAATGAATTTGTGTTCTCATCAAGGTGAGAGACCTCAGTGCCAGGAGTTGCAATAGTTCCATTCCAGGCACCCATTATCAGCAACAAGCATTCGCAGTTCAGGTACAACGCAATTAGACGCAGAGTAAAGATTTCTTATAGCCTTCCCACCAATATGACTCAGCCCCAATCTCAGAATAGAACCTCCTATTACTCCAGTGTGACATTTTTCCATTTCCCATGCCAGCCATCCTGTAGCCTTCTGAGTGAGATTACCAATTAGTGCCAGATAGGGTGTCAGTTCTGTGCTTTGGCCATGTTCACTAGGAACTAGGTTGAGGTTACCCAAATTCATTTCAAAATGGAGAGTTTCTCATCTGTGGGAGGTTGTGTCAGGCAGGGCATATGCCCAGCAGTGGCTAAGTGTTTCCCCAGAAGAAGAGGACATTGGAGAGACAGATATCCTGTGCCTGTAACCAGCCTATATCAGATGATCAGCTGCAGAGCCTTAGTGCAGTTGCTCTGACTGATTCCTTGGGCTCCAAGACCTAAAACGGAGAAGAATCATAGAATTTTATAATGCAAAAGGAGAACATTTGGCTGTTATGTCTGCAACAGCTCTCTGAAGGAGGTATCCACTTAGTCCAATTTCCCTGCCCTTTCTCCATATCCTGTTATTTTTTTTCAGATATTTATCCACTTTGCTTTTTAAAAACTATTATGGATTCTGCTTCCACCAGTGTTTCTGGTAGCGCATTCCGTGTCCTAACGACCATTTGTGTAAAAAAAAATCTCCAAACCTTTTATTTTGATGAGCTTATTTTTTTCCACTGTTACCAGCTCACAGACTAGTGGAAATACATTTTCTCCTATTCACCATATCAAATTTTGAACAGCTTAATCAAATCTCCTCTTAACCTTCTCTGTTGTAGTAAGAGAGCTCCAGTTTCTCTAGTGTCTCCTCATAGCTCATCTTATTGTTTCTCTTCTATGCCCTCTCCATGGCTTTGACATCCTTTTTAAGGTAAACTGGACACAATAACGTAACGGCAGCCTAACCAATGATGTATATGGTTTAAAATGTCTTTGTTTTTGTACTCTTCGTCCCACTTCTAAAGATCTGTGTATCTGAATCCCGAGGTCTTTCTGCTCTTTTTAAAATGTTGCTGTTTAGTGCATATATCCTCTTATTCTTCTTCCCCAGATGTATCATCTCATTATTCTCACGTTTAATTTTATATGACGACTTTACGCCCAATTTACTAACCTGCCTGTTTTCTTGAAGTTGCTTACAAGTTTCTTCAGTTAACCATACTCTCTTTTTGTCATCTGCAGATTTTGATATTGTGCCCTCTATATCCACGTCCACGTATTATGAAGAGCATTGGCCCTAATACTAACCCCAGGGACACACCACTATTTTACATCCCTTTTGTCCAAAAAACATCCATTAACCACTAGTCTCTCTTTTCTGCCCTTTAGCCAACTTATATCCATGCTGTTGCAATCCCATTATTACAGTGTGCCTTAATTTTGTCAAACATCTTTTGAAAATCAACATCCATTGCATGTCCTTTTTCGATACACCCTGTTATTTCCTCATAGAAAGAAAGAACTTGCATTTAGATAATGCCTTTCATGACCTCAGGATGTCCCAAAGCGCTTTACAACAAATTAAGTACTTTTGAAGTGTAGTCACTATTTTAATGTGGGGAAGAGCTCTAAGTCAGATTTGCCTTTTACAAATCTTTGCTGGCTGTCCCGATGCCTTTCAAGCTGGTTCTTAATTTTATCCAGTATTATGGGTTCCAGAGCTCACTACCGGTGTTAGACTAAATGGTCTACAATTACCTGGTTAATCCCTTTTCTTCATTCTGTTCTATCCTTTGGCACAACTTCATATCCAAGGATTGTTTGAAAGATTGTGTTTAGAGCCTTTGCTATTTTTGCTCCGACTTCCCTCATCTTTGTAACGTTGTCTTTTTCATTTCTAATTAGCCTTGTTCTTTAACTATTGTTTTACTTTTTGTGTTTATAAAATCCTTTACTATTTCTTTTTATCTCCGTCTTCATATCTCCTTAGCCTTTCTAATTTTTTTGGTTATCCCCCCATATTGTTTTCTTTTGCATTAGTAGCCCTAAATTTGTCATATGCCTTTTTGTAAGTCTCACTTTAATTTAATCTCTCTACTCATCCAAGGAACTCCAGCTTTTGCTGCACCCCATTACTTCTTGTGGGCTATCTTTTCCTATTTGAATAAGTCCCATTTGTTTGTCCATTAGAAAAGAATATTACAATTTTAAAAACTCCTCTTACAATTGAGAAGAGAACCGTCCACAGTTTTCTTGGTTCACTAAAAGTTCATTATTATTCCAGCGTTTTGAATGTTGTGCTGAAATCCTTTAGATGTTTCTGACTAGAGATTACAGCAGGTTAATAACAAAATGTTACTTATTAGCAGAACAGAAATTCACTGCTGTAGATGTTTTATTGCAGAAGCTCTTCCATTTGAATGCTTTGTAATTGAGTTGATTCCTTACCGTTGTTGCTGCCCAATCTGTTCAGTTTGTACTGAGATCGATTTGGCAACAGTGGGACAATGTGCTCACTCAAGATTTGCCCACGTGCATGTTGGCTTTTATTGCTGGGGGATAGAATATAAAAACAGGGAGGTATTGCTGCAGTTATATAAGGTATTGGTGAGACCACACCTGGAATACTGCATACAGTTTTGGTGTCCATACTTAAGAAAAGACATACTTGCTCTCGAGGCAGTACAAAGAAGGTTCACTCGGTTAATCCCGGGGATGAGGGGGCGGACATATGAGGAGAGGTTGAGTAGATTGGGACTCTACTCATTGGAGTTCAGAAGAATGAGAGGCGATCTTATTGAAACATAGAAGATTGTGAAGGGGCTTGATCGGGTGGATGCGGTAAGGATGTTCCCAAGGATGGGTGAAACTAGAACTAGGGGGCATAATCTTAGAATAAGGGGCTGCTCTTTCAAAACTGAGATGAGGAGAAACTTCTTCACTCAGGGTAGTAGGTCTGTGGAATTTGCTGCCCCAGGAAGCTGTGGAAGCTACATCATTAAATAAATTTAAAACAGAAATAGACAGTTTCCTAGAAGCGAAGGGAATTAGGGGTTACGGGGAGCGGGCAGGAAATTGGACATGAATTTAGATTTGAGATTAGGATCAGATCAGCCATGATCTTATTGAATGGCGGAGCAGGCTCGAGGGGCCGATTGGCCTACTCCTGCTCCTATTTCTTATGTGCAATTACTCAAAAGTTACATATGTAAATCATGTGCACATATGATACTATGCAGAAGGATTTTTTTCCCTTCAAGTATTTATCCAATTCCCTTTTGACAGTTACTATTGAATCTGCTTCTAACACCCTTTCAGGCAGTGCATTCCAGATCATCGTAACTCACTGTGTAAAAAAATGTTGCTTCATGTTGCCTCTGATTCTTTTGCCAATCACCTTAAATCTGTGTCCTCTGGTTACTGACCCTTCTGCTGCTGGAAACAGTTTCTCCTTATTTACTCTATCAAAACTTTTCATGATGTGGAGATGCCGGTGATGGACTGGGGTTGACAATTGTAAACAATTTTACAACACCAAGTTATAGTCCAGCAATTTTATTTTAAATTCACAAGCTTTCGGAGGCTTCCTCCTTCGTCAGGTGAACGATGTGAAAATGAAATTTTTCATGATTTTGAACACCTTTTATATAATCTGTTAACCTTCTCTGCTCTAAGAACAACCCCAGCTTTTCCAGTCTCTCCACTTAACTGAAGTCCCTCATCACTGGTACCATTCTAGTAAATCTCTTCTGCACCCTCTCTAAGATGTTGACATCCTTCATGAAGTGTGGTGCCCAAAATTGAACACAACACTCCAGCTGAGGTCTAACCAATGTTTAATAAAGGTTTAGCATAACTTCCTTGCTTTTGTACACTATGCCTCTATTCATAAAGCCAATGATCCCACATGCTTTTTTAGCAACCTTCTCAACTTGTCCTGCCACCTTCACAGATTTGTGTACTCACACCCCCTGGCCTCTGTTCCTTCTTTCCCTTCAAAATTGCACCATTTAGCTTATATTGCCTCTCCTCATTCTTCCTACCAAAATGTATCACTTCACACTTCATCTGCCATGTGTCTGTCCATTTCACCAATCTGGCCAGGATTCTCCTCCTATGTCGGAGTGTTTTATAGGACAGCGGGGGCTATTTAACATTGTCGCTGGTAATACTTTCCATTGGAGGCACCCAACAAAACTCCCCGCTCCTAGAGGATTTCAGTGCCTATTGATTAAGCAGTTCCACAGTGAAAACAGGGTGGTTTTATCAACAGGAATTAATACTTCAAAATGCTCAGTCCTAATGTAACTGAGGTCAAGTGCAACCAAAATCCTCCCTTCCTCCAAAATAAACTGAAAATATTGAGTCAAATATACAGAAGACTCAAAATATTTGATTTAGGTTCCCACCAATTACTGGGGAGAGGGGTGGAGACACTTTTCTTGAGATTAGAGTCTAATTTCATCAGCTTTCTATACAGATTTGGTCCAGTAATGCATCCCTAAGATTAAATAAAATAACGTATGCCTAACACTAAAGAATCAAACAACGGACTATGCAACAGTAACATTAATCCTAAGATGTTTTTACACTTACCTGTAAAATTGTTTCTGTCTAGGGAGTGCAGTCTCCATATGTCTTTGTCCCCCTTGTATATTTGTCAGATCAGCTGTATAATGCAGAGACAGGATTGTTATTGAGTGTAAATGAAGGGACTAGGTCATCATGTTTACAAGAGCAGGCTTCCTTAACCCATTGGCAGATTCGTAGACGCACATTTTAAATGTCTTCTGTGCTGTCGATTACCTCAAGTGGGCCACTTGCACTAAAGAATGCAGCCAATAGAGTTGGATCTGCATGTCTACAATCTTCTTTACTTTAATATAGAAGCATCATGAGGTAATACTGTTATTGAGAACGGTAATAAGGAGGTGTCATAAAAAGAAATTGTCACATTTTGGGATTTATTAACCACACGGACTGCAGCGGTTCAAGAAGGCGGCTCACCACCACCTTCTCAAGGGCAATTAGGGATGGGCAATAAATGCTGGCCTTGCCAGTGACGCCCACATCCCGTGAACGAATAAAAAAAAAAATTCCTGCACAGAAAGGATTTGGAAAAGTTAAGTTTGGATAACATTAAGCAATTTATTAGTTTGCCTTGGTAATCTGTAGACATCCCTCACACCTGTGTCTTGGGGAAGTCCCTGGTCCCGGATGGCTGGCATAGACCCTCTCCTCTGGTTGTGAACACACTTACGGTCAGGTTTTTAAATAGAAAGCTGCTTAGACTCATAAGGTTAGGATGCAGGAGGGTAGTTAGAAGTTATTTTGTTTGTCAAGCAAGAAGACCCACAAATGTAGGGAAGCATAGCGTGTTCATTATTGTGTATTATTATACAAAGACATGTCATAACTGCTCTGTATGCTCATTAGCTGTCTGAGAAATAAAAAAACTTAATGGGCTACAGACTGGGTGCTGGAAGGTGGGATTAGAATGGGCATCTGGATGTTCTTTGAGCTGGCGCGGACATGATGGGCCGAATGGCCCCCTTCTGTGCTGCATCTTTTCTATGGTTCTATGATTCATTCTGACCTTGTCTTACTAAAGTGTAAACAGTCCGGCTACTGAAGGAAAGACGAAGCACTTGTGGAGGCACATGTGAAAGACATTATGTCCAGCTCGTATGTCAAGGGGGACGCATTGTTACATCCCCTAGATTGCACTTGTATAAGTAGATATTGGGCAATGTAAGCCAGCTCTGGAGCGACTGATACCACTGAACCTGAGAAGGTATCTACAGCAGATCCAAATGTGTAACAGATGTACCAGGCACTAGTTTGCACTGCGCTCAAGGACGGTACATGGCGCCACGTACAAAGAGCTCCATTGCTGTTAGTTTTGATTGATGTTCCAGAGTTTGTAGATGCATGTACCCGTGATAGAGGGTAATATCCTGAGAATTTTGGCTGTCTCCAACTTTGTGCTGGTCTTTTTTAGGGTTCATACTGGGCCATTGACACTAATCCAAAGGAGGATACATTGCCCACTCGGCCAAAGAAGAGGCCGCGATCAGGAGAAAGGGTAGGTCTAAATACTGGATTTAACTGGCTGTGAAATTAAGATTGGAGTGTGAGAGATTATCGTTGAAGATTTGTTGTTTGGAAGTGGAACAGTGCCTTGGGGTTGCAACGTGCCACATCATGAAATGTAAAGACATTGCTTTATGTCTGCGATTAGTCACAGGTCTCTGTTTTGTATGTGTATAAGTATATTTACCTGTTGCTCTGCTTTGGAATTCTGTTGCTTTCAGAATGAACTCTACTGTCCTCTGCCCTACCTCTCCAAAGTGCTTTATTTGAATAGACGGTGAATGAAAGATTTTTAGATTAATTTCTGAAGATGCCCTACTTAACTACCAACAGTTACCCGTACATCTTTGTACTGCACTACAAAAGCTTATAAAAATGTGACCATGTGTTGCCAGTAAACTCTTTCTAAAACTGTTCAATTACAGGCAATCCTAAGTATTGTGTCCTTCAAAACATAAATACAGGAGAAATGGAGAAAATTTTCATTGTTACTGAAATGTGGAACTAATATTGGTGGAAACAGCCAAGGCCACCCTATTTCTGGATTGTGGGGTCTCATTTTTGCCATTCATCTGGTCACACCAATACCCAGAAATTTAAATTCACTGTCTTGTCTGAGCGAGACATATTTTGTCAGTTGATGTCTGCTGGAGTCCAGTACCACAGGAATGGTTGCCCTTTGGTTCCTCGTCCAATTGGTCATTCTTCATGCTAGCTTCCTATTCAACTGAGAGAGGGAGAGAGGAGCATCACAGCCAAGCCGGGTACTATTCTCGCTCAATAGGGGACATTTTAGTGGAGCCTGATCCCTGTCCTCACTCTATATACACTTCCTAGTGATCGAACGGGAATACTTGCTGAATCTTCCCCCCCCACTCTCTACAATTGGAGGCCAGTTGTAGAGCCCCAACCAGCATTCTACCTGAGACAATGTAACAGCACAGGCCAGGACTCAAACCTGGGACCACGCGGCTTTCACCAACTCTGTTGAGGGATCTCTGGCCAGACATGTTGATCGCTGGAGTACAGCCGTTTGAGACACAAGTAGCTTATTACTGGATCATGCATTTGTTTAAGGAGTGGGGTGCCTTAACTGGGATTTGTAACACAATTTGATGATCTGCTAATTTAAACACTATATCTTAAAGTACTTCATATATTTTATGGATAATATTAGTCAATCTCCTGTGGCATTGCACACGGGGAGTCACAATTAAGTGTAGTGTTCAGGTCAAGTAGAGTTCAAGAGCAGGGGATAATTGAATTGGACCCAGAAGGGGGAGGACGATGGTGGCAGATGGGGAACAGAGGAAGGGTGGGGGGATCCCAGAGGCGGGAGGGCGAGAGGCAGAGAAGGGAAGGGGGAGATGGTGATTAAGAGGAGGAATACAAAAGGAGAATGGGATAGCTCTATTAGCTAAGTGATGGGGGTGTAGGTGGCGGGAATGTGCTCAGGTATGTGGACTCCCAATCATCAAATTGATGGTCAGTATAGGAAGGGGTGTTGGCTCAGTGTGTGGCTGAGGGGAATTGGCTCCAAACATAGGGTGGACAATCCAATGCTTTGACATCCATTTGTTAACAAGAGTCCTCGTGGGGGAGAGAGAACTTTGACTTTCTTGTCCATAGAGTATGGTACCTTTTTTTTGTATTTGGTAATTTTATTTGTGTCTGATTTAAACCAGGTGAACTTACCTTTTGTTTACCTTTACGAGCATGTCTGCTATTCTCCAAGGAAAGGATTATATTTTTATTTGTCAAATTGTTGGCAGTACTACAATATTAACAAATCCGCCACCAGCACTGTTAAATTGAGATTTAGCTGCAATAAAACAATGGGAGTACAAGTCTACGAGCAACTGAGTTGTAGGTATCTGTCTATTGTAACTTTTTTTTTTAAATAGTTTGACACAGCCAACTTGGAGGTTCAAAACAATAATGGGTGCCTGTAATTTCAAACAGACTATATTGAATGATAAAAGGTGAAAGCAAGGGGCTTGTCTCTATACTACTGATCATTCAGTAGTATAGAGACAAACTGCATATCTATTCTGGGTCCTGACCCAGTCTTAATCTGTTTGGATTTTCCAGTAAGAATAATCAGGATTACTACTTAACTTTTTTGTTTGGGGAGGCAGCCAAAATGGTTTTCATTCTGCAATTATTTTAGGACTCCAAATATAACTTTAACATTTGAAAGGTTTCCACCCCTGATAGCTATCTAGTGACTCCTGCAGGAGAGCAGATCTGTGGATGTCTGGTGAGAACAGAATATGACTCAGCTGTGATGCCCTGCAAGGTCAGATGGCCTACTGAAATGCATTGGATAGTCTCACCATATAAGAATGGTTATTTGGGTGTGATAACAGAGGACAGCCATTTCCAATGCAACTGTACCTCAGCAAGAGGAGTTTATTTTTAAGAAAAATCAAGTATTAAATTTGTTGCATACAAATTAACAGTTGTGTTCCACCCTTACAAATGGCCTGATGTGTTTCACTTTTTAGGTGTACAGTCACTCGACAAACACTTAACTTTGATTCATATGATTTAAATCAAATCTATCTATAATGAAATTTAACATATTGCATGATGGATGGGAGTTTCTGTGCTGTGTATCTTATGACTAACACCCGTGTCCCTGTGTTGTTCTGCCCCTTTGTTACAGGCCTCAACACCCTACAGTCTGGACTCCGAGCCTTTAGGAATGGACTGCATCATCTCTGGAAGTGCCTCTCCAACCTTGGCGATCAACACTGTGACTAACAAAGTACTGCTGCTTTAATTCTACCTTCTTGTCACTGCTTGTAGCTTTGGTTAAATGTTTATTACAGCGAGAAAACAAATTTCCTGTGTACTATACAATAGTGATAGCATTTACTGAAATCCATTTAAAAATACTAGTTAGATCTAATTGCTTTATCCTTTTTTAAAACAAAGTTGGATTTGGATTAGTCATCTTTAACTTGGCATTTTGTTTGGTAGAACACTGCTAAATTAGCACAAACTTGCATTAAAACAGTTTGCAATGGGAATACAGAAAACTTGTGACTGCTTGAAGGTATCAGTCAGTTGTAGGTTTTCTCAGAAATGATTTGACAGGTCTAACCAGTAATTAACTTGGAAGTAAGCAATAATGGATGCCTTTTCTGTATTTGTTTTTTGCTTTCATTATCCACATTTCCCTGCCTCTGCTAAAAGTGTCCTGCATGGGATCAGTCTGGAGTGACTTGGAATAAGTTTGATTACTTCTGTGAAGTACCCAGACTCCATTCAGCACTTCCCCTGATGACACAGTAGAGGTTGAGAATCCCTGTCTGGAGCCAATTTATGTCCTGTCAGCCCCTGGCATGGTGCAGTGTGCCATTCCAAATTAAAGCTTTTAATCTTGTTTGCATCTTGCATTAACCCAGTAGATTCAATGCATACCTGCATGGAACAGGAAGCATTCCTTCTGTGTGTACACACAACAACAACTTGCATTTATATAGCACTTTTAACGTAATAAAACGTCCCAAGGCGCTTCACAGGAGCGTTATCAAACAAAATTTGATACCAAGCCACATAAGGAGGTCAGAGAGGTAGGTTTTAAGGAGCATCTTAGAGGGGAGAGGTTTGGGGAGGGAATTCCAGAACTTAGGGCCTAGGCAGCTAAAGGCACAGCTGCCAATGGTGGAGCGATTAAAATCGGATGCACAAGAGGCAAGAATTGGAGGAGTGCGGAGATCTTGGAGGGTTTAAGGCTGGAGGAGTTTACAGAGATGGGGAGGGGTGAAGCCATGGAGGGATTTGAAAACAAGGATGAGAATTTTAAAATCGAGGCATTCCCGGGCCTGGAGTCAGTGTAGGTCAGCGAGCACGGGTGATGGAAGAACGGGACTTGGTACGAGTTAGGATACGGGCAGCAAAGTTTTGAATGAGTTCAAATTTATGGAGGGTGGATGATGGGAGGCCAGCCAGGAGAGCATTGGAATAGTCCAGTCTGGAGGTAACAAAGGCATGGATGAGGGTATCAGCAGCAGATGAGCTGAAACAGGGCGAAGATGGGCAATGTTATGGAGGTGGAAATAGGCGGTCTAGCTGATGGAGCGGACATGTGGTCGGAAGCTCATGTCGGTCAAAGAGGATGCCAAGGTTGCGAACGGTCTGGTTCAGCCTCAGACAGTGGCCAGGGGGAGGGATAGAGTCAGTGGCTAGAGAACAGAGTTCCATTCTAGGAAATTTGGTTCGCGTATAGATGCCAGTCAGGACAGTTTCTTTAATAAATATTTTTGCTCACTGATGAGGAATGTTAGAGCTGTGGAATGGCAAATTTTCACATCCCTGGTGTTTCTCTCTGGTCTGGGTTTTGCAATGTTAGATCCAGTATAAAGTTCCTTCTATTCTATCTCAACAATTTGTTTCAGCTTCAAACTTAAAAGCGCACACCCTCGGCACAAACTATTTTTTTCATTTCCTACACCAGCCATCTTGTAGCCTATCTGAGTGAGTCCAGTGACAAATTAAAGGCAATTTTGTGCTATGGGCCCAAACCGACTACAAACTGGATTGAGACTACTAAAACCCATTCCATGTTGGACTCTCAGCCAGCAGACAGAGGAGGCTTTCAGGCCGTAACTCTGGCCTGAGTTTGAACTTTGGTCCTAGTGGTGAAAGGTGCATCTAACCTAGTTGCCCAGAGGAGCTCTTTTTAAGCTATTGCTGAGATTTACAGTTGGTTGGCAGAGACCATGGTAAAATTAATCAGCAAGAGATTGAAAAATGAAATTGTGCAGGGACTCCCATGCCCTTCATCACCTGAATTAATCTATATTACATTTGCTGGATTAAAAGGAGACTTCTTTACCTGTAAGGAGGAACCCTTGATTTGGCAATAATGGATTACACACTGGTGAGTGCCTCAGATGCAGGATACCCCTGCTCTTCATGTTCCCCTTAAAATTGAACTGCAAGATGAAAATGACCTGAGTAATGTTTGAATAATTAGCTTTAGTTTACAGTGATATTTAATGATGTTTGGATTTTTCAGAGAGCTTTTAACGCATATACCGGTAAGGATTGTGCGACTGTTCTAATTTTTTCAATTATGTAATGTCTTACAAGAGTTAACACTGGGAGTATCTGAGAAAAGGGGCCTGTGATTAGAATGTAAAAAGCACCTATAGTTCTCTGATTGCTCTCTGTCTGTCTAAATTCTAACAGGCTGGTTGCGTTTAAAACAGGACAGTATGAGCCATAGGATTAAAAAAAATTAAATTTCCAAGTTTTTAGATAATTTAGTGCAAGTAACTTTAGTGCTGCAGCAGAATCTGCTGATAACAATAACCGACAAATATATTCTTCACTTGCAGTATATTTAAACTTATTTCCTTCCTCCCTGCTGGCTCAGTGGTTTTATTACAACTGGTCTCAGCTGGATGAGGGGGAAATCAGCCCGGTTTCTGCTCCTGTCACCTTCTAGTGACGTGTATTGGAAATGGGGGTATTGAGTGAGGACAGCATCAGACCAGGCTGTGATAGCCCCTCCAGTTGAATATCGAGCCAACGCTGTTGAGGCTCACACATGAATAATGGCTGCTTGGGACAAGGCCAGCATCTGCAATAGAGGAGCAAATTGGATAAGGGAGGGGGAACCATTCTCTGATCGAAAAGTACAGTGCATATACTGATTTGTAAATAAAGATGGAACTGCATCGGTTAAGCATTGGTTTACTGTTGCAATACTGCCTGAATTAAGGCATGTCTCCCCCTCTCTCCAGTGCAAATTGAAGTTCATTGTATCCAAAGCAGAATGTAAACACAGTTAGTTATATTTTTGTTTGGAACATGCTTTATTTTGAAATAATTGCCAAACCACAGGCATTGGTGGTTTGTTTTCAAATGGCTCGCCAATAGGTGATGTAACATTGCTCTCGCCTGACTGTACCGGAATATTGTTCGCTGCATGAGTGAACTGTGTGTGGTTTAGTTTAGATTTTTTTTGTCACCGTTGCTTATCTTCCACAGAGCAAAATTTGTATATTCTGAGAAGTAATTTTTTAGTTTGGCTTCTGTTGAGATACTGGTTTGTGTTGACTGTGCCAGACTGCTGGGCATGTGGTTGACTGGTTCGTTATTATAACCACATACCCAGCATTAATTCCAGATGGCACTGGGGTTGTGTTCAATGCATGGAAATTGGATGGGTTCACTTTTCTGCTCGGAACTTTAAGCTTTGTTTTCAACACATGCATCACTTTTCCCAAACTCTATCTTACAGACTTTTGTTTGTTGTTGTTGCAAGTGTAGTGAACAAAGAGGTAACGCTGGGCATTTCGCATTACATAACTGCTCCTCGTGAAGAGACTTTCTAACATACTCATTTAAGGTATGGGGCTAACGAAGAGGCAATTTTTCTTTACCATCTTTTATTTGCTTCCAATTTTCTCCCTCCCCTCCTATAGGGGTTAATTCTTTGCTGTGGTATAGTTCCATGACTGATGTTCAGCTTCCCATAGAACATAGGAACAGGAGTAGGCCATTGAGCCCCTCAAGCCTGTTACGCCATTCAGTGAGATCATGGCTGAACTGTATGCTAACTCCATCCATCTGCCTTGGCATCATATCCCTTAATACCCGTGGCTAGCAAAAATCTATCGATCTCAGATTTAAAATTATTAATTGAGCTAGTAACTGTTCCACACTTCTACCACCCTTTACAAGAAGAAGTGCTTCTTAACTTCTTCCCTGAATGGCCTGGCTCCGATTTTAAGGTTATGTCGTAGACTTCCCCACCAGCAGAAAAAGTTTTTCTCTACCTACCCTATCAATTCCTTTCACAATCTTTAAAACCTCAATCCAATCACCCCTTAACCTTCTATATTCCAGGGAATACCAGTCTAGTTTATGTAATCTCTCCTTGTAATCTAACCCTTGGAGCTTTGGTAACATTCTGGTGAATCTGTGCTGCACCCCTTCCAAGGCCAATATATCTTTTCTAAGATGCGGTGCTCAGAACTATACATGGTCCTCCAGATGCGGTCTAACCAGGGCTTTTAAAGCTGTAGCAAAACTTCCTCCCCTTTATATTCTAACCCTCTAGTTATAAAGGTTAACATTCCATAGCCGTTGTGATTTTTTTTTGTACCTTACTACTACATTTTAGTGATCTGTGTACATGGACCCCAAAACCTCTTTGTACCGCCACTGTTCCTAGCTTTTCACCATTTAAAAAATACTCTGATCTATCCTTTTTTGGTCCAAAATAGATGACCTTGCACTTTCTTGCGATGAAAT
This sequence comes from Heptranchias perlo, assembly GCF_035084215.1. NCBI lineage: Eukaryota > Metazoa > Chordata > Chondrichthyes > Hexanchiformes > Hexanchidae > Heptranchias > Heptranchias perlo. The sequence continues at coordinate 19,595,887 of NC_090356.1, forward strand.
CCATCTGCCACAGTTTTGCCCACTCCATTTAATCTATCAATGACTCTTTGTATCCCGTCTACACTACTTGGTATGCCACCAGCCTTTGTCTCACCGGAAAACCTGGATATATGGCTCTCTACTGTGTTATCTAAGTCATTAATAAATATAGTGAATATTGAGGACCCAGCATGGACCCTTGTGGGACACCACTGATCACTCCCTATTCAAGTACGTACCCATTATCCCTACTCTCTGTCTTCTACCGCCTAACCAATCTCCTAACCAGGTCAATATTTGCCTCCAATTCCATGAGCTTTAATTTTAGCTAACAATCTCTTATGTGGAACCTTATCAAATGCCTTCTGGAAGTCCGTATAAACTACATCCATAGACAGTCCCCTGTCTACTTATTCACTTACGTCCTCAAAAAATTCAATTAGGTTCGCTAGACATGACCTACCCGTTACAAATCCATGTTGGCTCTCTCTAATCAGCTCAAATTTCTCTTAAGTGCTCAGTCACTGTGTCCTTAATTATAGATTCCATCAACTTCTTCATAACAGATGTTCGCCAAACAGGTCTATAATTTCCAGGTTTGCCCCTCTCACCTTTCTTAAATAATGGAGTTACATTTGCAATTTTCTAATCCAAAGGGACAATTCCTGAATTGAGAGAGCTTTGGAAGGTTATGGTTAAAGCATCTGCAATTTTCTCACCACCTTCCTTTAAAACCCTGGGGTGGAAACCATCAGGTCCTGGGAACTTGTCAGTCTTCAGTGCCATTATTTTTTCTAATACTGTTTTCTTGAGTTGGGATAGTTGAGGCTGGGACAGAGAACTTGTTTATGGATTGGTGATTGGATACTATTTTAGTCAGTTCATTGAGGGAATCTCACCATTATACGGTAGAACATACCACAGAAGATAAAGCTTGGCACCACATGTTTTTATTTTGTGACCTTTGTCTATTTTGCCTCCATTTTCTTTTGCCTTTCTTTCTCCATTTTTTATGTGAGATTCCTGATCAGAGTTAAGTAAAATGTAAATCAGATCAAAATCAAATTAATGTGTAAGCTTGAATTGGGGCTTGTGATTAACTGATACTGTTATGGTAAGAAGTCCCCTGAAAATTGCTTTAATTTTATTTGCAATAAAATTGGGAAACCTATAGTATTGCTATATAGAAAAGTTCCACTGGTGAATAAATACACCATGTTGTGCTGACCCTTCAAGAACCTGTTCAATCCCTGAGCTGCGTTTAATTAGCTGATTTCAATCAGGGCACCAGCTAGGGTTGCTTCAATTATTTTCAGTATCTCTGGGTGGAGAGACATGGAAATCACCCAGCACATACACCTTTGCTTGCTATCTAGTGGTTACTGGTGGAAAGTGAGTCAGTGTAGGTATTAGGTGAGGACAGGATTGGGCTTGGATGTGGCACGTTCTGTCCTTGACGAGCCTGTGGACTCTTGCTGCCTAAGCTCGTGAAGATTGGCCTCTTGGGCAATTTACCAGAGGGCTACCTGTGCCCATGGAACTGTACGCTAGCAGGTATTGGTGCCTTCAGGAGAGGAGGGGCAAAATTGTAAGAGCAATAAGAGTTGTTCAGCAAGTCTCCCCGATTATTCTGTGATCTTTTAGTCCTTGAGAATGCACACAACCAATCAGCCAAGTTGCAAATTGAGAATTGCTATTGGAATTACATCACACCCTTAAAGTAACTATTTTCTTATTCTCCAATATATTTTATCTTAGGTCAGAATTTCTAATTAAATTTACACCTCAGTAACTTAACCTGTCTCGTGTTACAATTTAAATTTATGAAAACATATGCAAAATGCACTGATAAATCTGATTTTGGCAGGCAACATTATACTGGAATCTTTCCAAATTTTTGCCTCTCTCCTGAAGGAAGGTGACTCTTCTTGCTATAAGGGTTCTATGAGCGACTGAACCCTTGAGTACCTCACCCAAGGGCCCATTCTTCATGTGTAAGCCCAGTCAGAGTGTTTCAGCAGCCCACTTAACCATAGAGGAGGATACCACATCTGAGCCCAGTCCTGTTCTCACCTGAGGTCCATCCACAAGTTTTGACGCAGGAGTCGCTGGATAGCAATCAGGAGCGGGAACCTTGGTGGATTATTATTTTTTCCCTTGAAGCCAGATGTAATAACCCAGTGGGTGATCCAGCTACCTCAGCCCAGATTGGCAACTAAAATGGAATATTCTGGCTTCTGGTCTATATGGCTTAGTGCTATACCGAGCTGTGTCTTTTACCCACTAGCCTGTTGGAAGGAGGATAATCTCGATTTCTATAAACTGGAAGTTGATGTACCACCAAAACTAACTTAATCCTTCATTTAGCAGTCGGTTCTTTGGAATTATTTTGGTAATTCTACAAAGGCAAGAAAATAATTATGGGAGAGAGAGGAAGGACACTAAATGTGACCCTCCACATTCCGTGCAAGGAGATTAAAGATGAGCTGAAATTGTGACAATGCCCTACTCAGTCTCAAAAATATCCTTCCACTCCTTTCAAGAGTGATGACCCAGTGAAAGAGTACACAACTGATTAAAGAGTAAGAAATCCCCATACTAAAACAGCCCAATAAAATAAATCATGTGCAGTGATACTGTTGGGACTTCCGAGGTAACGCCACACCCCTTAGAATAAATCTGTGTGTGAGACAGAGAATGCTGCACTCTTCTGCTTTGCATAGTTTATCAGCACTTGACGATTGGTGACTAGAGCATTTAGCTTATTCTTGGAAGTGCATTTATTAATAGAATTAACCCTTAATTAGACTAGTATTTGTATGTTTTATAGCCAGGCATTAGTCTGGTGCAACAGTTGGGGATTTTAAGGTGCACACATGGACTCCTTCAGATTGCATAACACGTCCATATTTAGGAAGCCTTGCATTTATATAATACCATGTCATGTCTCAAAGTGCTTCACATACAATGAATTACTTTGAAATGCAGTCACTGTTCTGTAAACTTAGGGTAGCCATTTTACGCACTCAGATCTCGCAAGCAGCAATGAGATGAATTGCCAGTTATTCTGCTTTTGGTGGTGATGATTGAGGGTGGAATGTTGGCCAGGACACTTGAGAGAAATCGCTGCTCTTCAAACAATGCCATTGGATCCTTAATGTCCACCTGAATAGACAGTTGGGGTCTTTGTTTGATGGAACTTCCAACAATGTTGCACTCCCTCTGTACTGTACTGGAATGTTGACTTGGGTAATGTGCTCAAGTCTTGAAGTGGGTTTGAACCCACCACTTTTTGACTGGTGACTCAGCCACAGTGTTAATACTTTCACTAGGGTTTCAGTAAAGTGGTGGGTAAAGTTTTTGCTCTATGTCTGCTTGAACTGTGCAAAACACCCAGCATTATAATAGTAGGTTTTCGTCTTCCAAAATGGGTAGTGACTAGAGAGAACATCTTGAGCTATATAACACTAGGGTGAAGTACTGGTAGTTAGTCCTATCCCTTGGGGTGGCAGTGGTGAAAGTAGCGGAGACAATGAATTAATATTATTACACAAGAAGCATATTGGCACAACATTAAAGGGGGATGGCCTAGTGTGATTTTTGTTTATTGGCGCCAATGTATAAATAGTCTGGTGATGTTACTGCATTGTTGTTTTTCCCTTGGGGATGCAGTCTGGAACACAAATTTCTTGTAATTGTGCTGCAGCCCGACGCTGGCCAAACTGGACCAACACCAGTTTATGTTGTAAAAGGTGTGTGGTCCTAGTTCTGGAGCAGACTTGGGTATTACACCCCACTTCGGGATTTTAGAGTATAACCAGGGAATATGTATCCTGTTTGAGTCTGTAATTTTGTATAAAGGGCATGAATGAAGAGCGATTTAATCCATTAGAATTCAATGTATTGGAGTCAATGGAAAATGACTTTCAATAGAATATATATGGGTTTGAACAAGTTTATACTACAAGCATCGACTTGCTCATAAGTTGATGTGTATTCTTTTTCTGCTTGTATGTATGTTATACATGTCTGTGTAAAAACACAATCTGGTCATTCTTTTCAAAGCTGCACAGAAACTTGCTTGGATAAAGAAAAGTTGCTTTTACATTGCAGCCCTGGGTTAAGGAGAGAGGTGCTATAGTGGCCTCCTAACGCCCCACAGCTGTTTACATTTCCACCTAGCATCATTCTCTATCAAAGGCTTCTGTTCACAAGGCTTGTGAAAAAGTGGGTTTCTACAGCCACTCAGCAGGGCGAATCAGCAGGTTTATAATTCTAACTGCAGTTTGTTTGTCATCGGTTGCAAGAAGTGCCACAAGGTTTAAGCTCTTGCTAAAGTCTCAAAATGATGGACTCTTTGGTTGTGCAGGTAACACTATATAATACGGATCAGGATGGAAGTGATAGCCCTCGCAGCAGCCTTAACAACAGCCTGTCTGACACGAGTCTAGCCTCAGTCAACCTGAATAATGTCGGCTCTGTCCACAACTACGCACAGGTAAGTTCATGATCTTTGCTGACTCACTGGTTCCATGTGATTATAGTACTGGACCTTTAAGTATCTTGTCGAATCTGGCAGTCAGATTTCATGTTAAAAGGGATTATTGGTATTTCTTTTAGAATTAAATGATAGAAAATAATTTGGAATAATTTTAAGTACTTCTGTTTCATTGTTTTTTTAAAGAAATGAATGGTCCCATCTGATATCTAGAATATGAGAATGTGGAACTTACTACCACATGGGGTATTCAGGCGATTAGCATAGATGCATTTAAGGGGAAGGTAGATAAGTACATGAGGGAGAAAGGCATTGAAGGATTATGGTGATCGGGTGAGATGGAGTAAGGTGGAAGGAGGCTCGTGTGGAGCACAGACCTTTTCAGCTGAATGGCCTGTCACTATGATGTAAATTCTATGTAATTCTAGGAATGGTGCAATGTAGTTACTAAGTCCTGAAATGCAGTTTCAGCTGAAACAGAGCAATACCTTTTTTAAAAAAAAAACGAAAATAATTGAAAACAGAAAACTCAAAAGCTACGCAACGTGGTATAAATAAACTAAACCATAAGGAGATGAAATTAAAAGCTGTGAATGCTAGAAAATTCTGAAATAAAAAGCAATGCTGGAAGCGCAAAACAGGTCATTCAGCATCTGGAAGGGAAAAGGCAGGTTAAAGTCATAGGTGAGACTCTTATCAGGACTGAGTTCTGATGAAAGAGCCCCTCAAAGCCTTAACTAATTTTTTCCTTTCAGATTGCTGACAGACCTGTTCTGTTTTTGAATCATGAGTAGGGGTTTGCAGAGAAGTTAAGCACTTCTTGATGCTCAAGTACATCCTGTCCTTTCAGTCTCATGGTTGGATTACAAGATCTGATATCACTTGGTGTTTAATTTCTCAGCTACCTCTCTTTCCCACTCCACGCCTACATGTAGATGTGTAGCCTGTGAATTTTCAATTGGTATGCCGCTTACTAGGCTCTACATTGAGAGGTTGTGTGTTTGCATTTGTACAGGTGACAAACCGGGCTGATACAGTCTCCCAGAGTCTAACACCTCAACAACAACAGCAACAACAATATAACATGCCTGAGAGGGATACTAAACCTTCCTTCTCAGAATACAACTTTGAAGATCTGAGTGCCTCCTTCCGTAGCCTTTATAAATCGGTCTTTGAGCAGTCTCTCAGCCAGCAGGGTGAGTGTGGACTCAATGTCCTACTTGTGCTGTGTTTTGCATATTCTCTAACTAAATACTGGTTTCATACTATTCCAATTACATTGAGCTTTTTTTCTAACATGGAATGTGGTAACCGTAACAATTTAAAAAACCTTTTAACCCAAAGTTGATTTGTGATTATTTAATATTTTCTTTGTATTTTATGTGACTTGGAAGTATTATCTTGGGTGTTATTTTCCACCAATCTATAATTGAAAAAAGTGTGGATTATTTGAAAGAGAGGGAGAATTAATGTCCCATCCCGATTGATCAGGAATGTGGGTTAGTGTTGTGAGAAACAGGTCTACATTTGCTGAGATCTGCGTCCAAATCCAGGGCCAGCAGTTCTTTCTGTAGCAATGGTACTCAATACACTTGCGGATTGTTTGTGTCCTGTCTCACATTCGCCCGATATCCATGGAAAACCAGCCTTGTATATCTCTAGGCCTCTTCACAGCTTATCTAGCTGCTGATTGAGTTGAATTCAGTGCTGTTTCCTCTCCTTTTCTTACTCTCTTACAAAGGAAGGGAGCCAGATGGGTGGTTCATATGGCAAATGTAAGGACTCTATTAATAGAACTGTTCAGTGGAACTGTTAGTCCCGCAGTATCTTTTCTTCCTGTGGGAAGGTGCCAGCTCTTGGCAACTGGCCACGGTGACATGATTGAAATCAGGAGCTCACTGTGTGGGGAAGTGCAAGCACGAATGCATGTCGCATCACTCCCTGATGCAGCATACAGCAGCACTCGAGCATGACCCTCGAGTGCTGTAGCGTGTGAATGAATCTTAAGGTTACATTCTTTGATAGCAAGGAAAGTCTTCAAACACTACCAATTGTGCTACATATGACTAAAGTGCTTATAAAATGGATGCCTGATCGGCAAGTGTGGTCATGTAGATCCATAGTTTATTTTCCAGTATTTAACATATTGTGTAATGTGTACTTCATGTTTGTAAACAGTTTCAAATAACATTGACATTTATCCTATACACTTCATATAAAGTTACAAATTCCAGTCTCCATTACAACTTACATAGAACTTGTCATTTCCAATTTAAGATCAGCAACGGTTTTTGCTTTGAAGTAGATGAAATGTGACATTGGGTGTACTGCACATATACATAATATTTTTCTTGTAAAGTGAGATCAGTTGTACCCCAGAATACCGGATTCCTCCAAACTATCCTTTCCGGTTCCTCCTAATCTCCAAATACGCCATCCTACATCCCCATTGTTAAAATCAAGACTCAGCGCATTGTCTCCTGCTCCAACTCATTCATTCCCAGGATCGCAAACCTGTGGACCTTCTGAACGCCTTGTCTTCCCTCTCCCCTATAATATCGGGGCTTTTAAAGCACAAGCCTGGACTACTACTTGATTTATCTTTTCTTTTTTTCATCTTGAGATGTCCTGCACAATGGATCTTGGCCATTCACCTGTGTTTTTCAGTAACATAAGATGTTCATAGACCAGTGAGTTAGTGTTCATATCTATGATTATTGACCAGAGAATAGTCCATACTTCAAAACAATGCAGATTCATTTAGTGTTTGTTGATACTTGGCATGACTAATGGTTTGTACACAAATATATTAGTGTCTTGATATTCAACCCTTTTGTTTTTAAGGAATGATCAACCTGTCCTCTGAGGCATCACAGCCAACCCACACGTCCTGTTCCTACCAGCATTCTCCCAGCAGTACTGTCAGCACCCACCCGCACAGCGGACAGAACAGCCTGGCCAACAGCCATGCCAGCAGCCTCGGAGGTGGTGGGGGAGGGACGCAGGTGCAACTGGCGCAACATCAGATCCACGCGCAACACACTCACCACCAGCACCATCAGCACCAACATCCGCAGCACCAGCCAAACCAGCAACACCATCAACAGCACCACCATCATCAACAGCAACAACACATGGCCTGCAATATTGGTAAGAATAGTTTACTCTCTCTCTTTGCACTGTAGTTTCAGAATTATCTTGATTATTCAGTGTTTTTAGTCGGGGGTGGGGGGTATTCATGAGTCACAAATATTGAAGTATGCAAAAGCGTCAAATTCCACCCCCCCCCCCCCACCAAGTTTTTCTGCCCCCTCCTGAAAGCATGGACTGTTCCTGGGGATTTTTAAAAAGCAGCAAATGCTGGCAATCTGATGCATGTGCTTTGTAATTGCAGCACTTTTTGACTGACCCTGGAGAAGAGTTCCATAGTCCTCCATTAGCTCATCAGGTGTCAGCTTTGGCACAATGGTAGCACTCTCGCCACTGAGGCCGACTGAGGGAGTGCTGCGCTGTCAGAGATGCTGCCTTTTGGATGAGATGTTAAACCGTGGTCCATCTTCCACCCCCCACCCCCCCCAAACCTCAGGTGGCTGTAAAAGATCCCATGGCACTATTTGAAGAAGAGCAGTGGACTTCTCCCACTGTCTTGACCAACATTCGTTAGAGGCACTGAGCCCAATTTGTCGTATCCCTAATGCCAGCCAACTCAGAACAGCAGACTCAGCACAGACTGGGGATGAATCCTGTGACCTTTCTGTTCTGTGTTGTTCACTACCACACTGGATGGCACCTTTATCTACGGAGGCATTCAGGGGGCACAATTTTTTAATTGAACTGAGCTGAAAACTGGAATTGGCAACACTATTAACCAGAATACCCTTAGACCATTACATTTAGAGAGGTACAAGTTACAGGATTGTGACTGGCCAGTGGGCAAGTCACTGCATTCTACCCCATTGTGTTTTCCATACCCAGAGCTGCTTATGTGTAGGCTTTATACAGACTGTTGTTAGCAAACATCTTTGTGTCTGTAAGGTATAGGATGTAATATATCAATTTTTATTGTGTTCATGGCCCAATAAATTTAATGCTGCTCAGTGGCCTCACTTAGTCACTGATCCTGCTGGGTAGTGATTTAGTGATTATTATTTCAGATCCTGCTGCAGTCAGATGCTGTAGGTGTCAGACAAAGGCCCCTAATATCAAGGACTAAATCCAGTTGTACAAATGTTATGGTTTAGAAGTAGTTTCAGCATTAACCAAGCATGCCAGTATGTTTCCTAATTAATTGATGTAAGGAATCTTACAACACCAGGTTATAGTCCAATAATTTTATTTTAAAATCACAAGCTTTCGGAGATTATCCCCTTCGTCAGGTGAATGAGTGAAAGATTCTCAAATCGCATATCTTATATTAGGCTGGGACAGCATCACACCAATCAAAAGGTGTCGTTTTTGTTCAAACAGGCCAGTCACGGAGAACAGCACGTCCCAGTACACTGGATATACATTGTGTCAATTACACAGACAGAAAGAAAGAGACCCAAATGGCAGAGAGAGCGAGAGAATATTAAAACACATAACTTTTTTTCCCCCTTTTTGCTGGTGGGGTTACGTGTAGCGTGACATGAACCCAAGATCCCGGTTGAGGCCGTCCTCATGGGTGCGGAACTTGGCTATCAACTTCTGCTCGACGATTTTGCGTTGTCCTGTGTCTCGAAGGCCGCCTTGGAGAACGCTGACCCGAAGATCAGTGGCTGAATGTCCTTGACTGCTAAAGTGTTCCCCGACTGGGAGGGAACCCTCCTGTCTGGCGATTGTTGCGCGGTGTCCGTTCATCCGTTGTCGCAGTGTCTGCATGGTCTAGCCAATGTACCATGCTCCGGGGCATCCTTTCCTGCAACGTACGAGGTAGATGACGTTGGCCGAGTCACAGGAGTATGAACCATGTACCTGGTGGGTGGTGTCCTCTCGTGTGATGGTGGTATCCGTGTCGATGATCTGGCATGTCTTGCAGAGGTTGCCGTGGCAGGGTTGTGTGGTGTTGTGGACGCTGTTCTCCTGAAAGCTGGGTAATTTGCTGCGAACGATGGTCTGTTTGAGGTTGGGTGGCTGTTTGAAGGCGAGTAGTGGAGGCGTGGGGATGGCCACCCAACCTCAAACAGACCATCGTTCGCAGCAAATTACCCAACTTTCAGGAGAACAGCGTCCACGACACCACACAACCCTGCCACGGCAACCTCTGCAAGACATGCCAGATCATCGACACAGATACCACCATCACACGAGAGGACACCACCCACCAGGTACATGGTTCATACTCCTGTGACTCAGCCAACGTCGTCTACCTCGTACGTTGCAGGAAAGGATGCCCCGGAGCATGGTACATTGGCGAGACCATGCAGACACTGCGAAAACGGACACCGCGCAACAATCGCCAGACAGGAGGGTTCCCTCCCAGTCGGGGAACACTTTAGCAGTCAAGGACATTCAGCCACTGATCTTCGGGTCAGCGTTCTCCAAGGCGGCCTTCGAGACACAGGACAACGCAAAATCGTCGAGCAGAAGTTGATAGCCAAGTTCCGCACCCATGAGGACGGCCTCAACCGGGATCTTGGGTTCATGTCACGCTACACGTAACCCCACCAGCAAAAAAGGGGAAAAAAAGTTATGTGTTTTAATATTCTTCCTCTCTCTCTGCCATTTGGGTCTCTTTCTTTCTGTCTGTGTAATTGACACAATGTATATCCAGTGTACTGGGACGTGCTGTTCTCCGTGACTGGCCTGTTTGAACAACAACGACACCTTTTGATTGGTGTGATGCTGTCCCAGCCTAATATAAGATATGCGATTTGAGAATCTTTCACTCATTCACCTGACGAAGGGGATAATCTCCGAAAGCTTGTGATTTTAAAATAAAATTGTTGGACTATAACCTGGTGTTGTAAGATTCCTTACATTTGTCCACCCCAGTCCATCACCGGCATCTCCACATCATAATTAATTGATGACATAGTTGCTGATTCTGTGATACTCTTATTATACATCAGTGCGGTCAGTAGAATTTTGGTGTATCGTAATGGGCATATGAAATTTACGTACTATAATCACTTCAACTAAAAATGCCCAGTAGTGCAATTCTATACTCTGCCCTTCTAAACTTGGGTTGTGCCTAGCGAGTGCTTTTTGAGCTGTATAACACTTGGGTGAAGTACTGATGTTTATTTGTCTGTCACTGGAGTTGGGAGCAGTGAACCAATTTGAGACAGTGAATTAAGAGCATCACAGAAGACGAGTATTTCACAGTGTTAAGTGTAGTGACCTGGATGAAAATGTCTTTCCCATATGAAATTGATGATAAGGCTTTTGACAGCATTGTGTATATCAGTACAGGAGTGCTATACGCTAAGATTTTACAGCTGTAATCTTATTAATGGCAACTCTCAAAACTCTGAATTTATCATATCTGTTGAGCTGAGGAGGGTGTCAGCTGGTTTAGTTGATGGTACTCTTGTCCCTGAAGGTTGTGGGTTCAAGCTCCACTCCAGAACTTGAGCGCATAATCTAGACTGATACTTCAGTGCAGTACCGTGAAAGGTGCAGAATTGTTGGGAGTATTGGTCTTTGACTATGTTAAAAAGAGGCTTCATCTGTCTGTTTGGGTGGACATGAAAAAATTCATGTAGCACTATTTGAAGAAGAGCCGGAATTTCTCCTGGTGCCCTGACCAACATTCTTCCCTCAACCAAGACCACTAAAAACAATTTAAAGAGTCATTCATCTCATTTACTGTTTGTGGGAACTTATGCACAAATTGGTTGCTGCATTGTCTGGATAGCACAGTGACTACAGTTCAGGAAGTAATTCTTTGGATGTAAAGTATTTTGGGATGTTGATATGTTATATAAATGTAAGTTCTTTCTAATACAGATGTAGGGCATATCAGATCTGTGCAGGTTGATACGGGTACCTGGTATGGGTACCTGGCAACAAATTAGGTTGTAAATAAATGGAGAGTTTGAACCAAAGCTACATATGAACCCTGAGATTTTTTTGAGAAAAGGATAAATGTTGGTTATATATCTGAAATAAAAACAAAATTCTGGAAATAAACAGCACATCCATCAGCATCTGAACAGAAAAGGCAGGTTGACCATTCAGACGGAAACCCTTGAACAGTTCAGACATGAAGCTGTCTTTTTTTAAACATTTGGTACATCTGCTACGCACTTCCAGCATTTTCTGTCTTTATATCTGAACCCTGATTTGGTTATGGTGACATTTACATGTTTTTCTGTCAGCATTTACCATTATAAGTTGCTGTCAACATTTTCCATTAAATTTTGCTATGTAGACTGTCACAGGCTCTAGCCACTAGTTGGTTCTGTGGAGCGAGTTTCTGAAGTCTCCCTCCCAACTGCATTGTCATCCTTTATAATGGGGAAAAATTTATGTAAACGTGAACATTTTATAAGGGGAAAACACTGTAAGCAGGCACCTGATGTGATGTAGTTACACATCTATGGCCACTAGGTGGTGATGTGGCACCTGGTTTCCTATCTCCAGCCACCATTTTCGTTCTACAGGTATGTTTTTGCCTGTTTAATTTTATTCCACCTGCTGGGACTCTCCTTCAGCTCCCCCTAGCACTGCTCCACTGTCCTTCCTCCCAGACCCTGGAGCCATTCTCCCTCTGAGTTTCATCTGGACATACCTCATTGCTTTTGGCCTAACAGCTTTGGTCTCCCTCAACACGCCATCCTGTCCCTGTCACTCCAGGTCCTCCCTCCGGCCTCCTCTATGTACCTGCATCAGGCACCTTTTGCTACCATGCTTCCTCCCTCCCGCAACCCACTCTGCTTCTACCCTGCTGTCCTCCTGTTTTCTATGAGCTGTGACTTCCACAATCGTCCTGCTTCTTTCTCCTCACTTTTCCTTTCTCACCTGCCCCAAATTGGGTTCTTCAACCAGATTTCGAACATGGCCTGTGTTCTTTCAGCCCAGTCTCCCGTGTCAGTTCCTGCCCTGGACCCAAGTCCCATCCTATTCCCTGCTTCCTGGTGCTAAACTGGGAAGCAGCAGTTTGTTTTTAAAGGGCTTCTAGCACTATAATTTGAGTTGGTGTCTTCAGCAGAGGCCAGGGAAAATATTGAAAACTCTTTTAACTTTTATTAATTAGCTATTTCTTGTGCTGCAGGTCGCAAGGCTCAGGTTCTTGATAGAAAACACAGGTGTCAGGGCCCAATGCAGTGTCATCGCTTACTGCAGAAGTACACAGACTGACTTGAGCAAAGTCTTTAATAGCATCAGCAGTAAATGCTTGAAAGAGCTATTTTTTACTGTTGGAAATCTTTGAGCTAGATTTTTAAAAAATGTTGCAAATGTCTGCATTGACTCCTAGAAGTTCTGAGCTTGGGCGGTGAATGCAGTTATTGGTTGAATATAGTAATTTGACTGAGGTGTGTCTCTCCATTGTGATGCATTTAGTAAGGAGGTTATAATGTCTTTGTAGATCGTTTAATGTGTTTGAATATTGTGGTTTTTGTTGAAATAATTGGTAACATTTGACAAAAATCAAATGGTACAATACCAATAGCCATTTTACACCAGGCCTAAAACTTTTGTAGTCATTTAACAACCTGTATCTTCACAGGATGGTTTGACCTGAGTGATTCAATAGATTGAAAATATTCATATCTGGGTAAATGATGTTGAACAGGGGTTTTAAACTTGACCTCATCCCCAACTTTGGTAACATTGGGGCTGCATAACTGTGAGAACCAAACCCAAAAATGGGCAAACAGATAGTTTGGTTGCAAATACCTGGTGGGGGAAAGATTGTTGTTTGAATCCTTTTTACTTTGAATGTTGTTTTTGAAGTGAGGGGAGTTCCTCCGATGGCTAAATAGGTAAATTCATCACCTGATCTAATAATAAGCCACATAAAATGGAAGGTCCCAGGTTCAATCCCTGGTCTGTGCTGAATTTTCTGATCTCAACCAAGCTGGTGGTAGTTTGTGCGACAATTTACCCTGATATCATTGGCCTAAGGAGAAAGTAAAGAACAAGCTTTAATCTATCTTATCAAATCCTCCAGATGTCTTGAAGTGCATTACAACCAATGAGTTACTTTTAAAGTACAATCGCTGTTGTTATGAACGCAGCAGTAAATTTTCACTCAAGGTCCCACAAACAATAAATAAATTAACCATTAATCTGTTTTGGTGGCATTGGTTGATGGAAAAATTCCAAGCCAAGTTTGTGCTCGCATCCATAGTGCCTCAGACAAGACTGCTACCAACTGAGCCAAGCTGACACTGCATTAAGAAAGAGGATAAATAGCTCAGATTGCTGGTATAATTCAGCAATGTTTTTTTTAATCATATTTGTGATGAGCCTTCAGCATTATGTTGTTCTAATGCTCTTCGTTGGTGGATTTATGGCTGTTGTAGGCATTCCTTCTGATTGGTGCATGAATCTGGACACTCTGAAGGAGAGTTTCCGTATTGCTAGCAGTTTCAACTGGTCTGATGTGGATCTCTCCCAGTTCCAAGGTAGGTTGTTGGTAATGTGGAGCTGTGCTCCCTACCCACTCTGGCTAATTGGAGCTCTCCAAGGTGCAGGTTCCTGCTTCCTGTAAGCAGAAGTAGTAAAATGAAGACTTGCCAATTTAAAAATAAAATAAAATCCAGGTCTGTGAAACTTTTTAGACCTACAAAATGTTATAATTAAACACGTATGCCTGTGTGTTTTAGGGCAATTTCTTTCTGCTGGGGGAGGTTAGACGGTAGCTTTTTCTGCTATAATATCCCTGTATAATTTGGGAGCTTCATCTCTGAGCTACAGAGCAGAAGTATTTTGCAGTAAAGTCTCCTTAACCTCATGCAAGTTTGCATTTAGTTCTGGCCTGACTCTGGTTTTAAAATTGTAGATTAATCTGTTTGTAATGCCATGCTGACCACACATCCACAAACCAACCTGACCCTGTGCACACAATAAAATTGGCTGACTGACTTCGTGCTCAATGTGTGGAGCTAAATTAGGGATTAGCGTTCTTTATTTTATTGAATTTTATTTTTGCCATTTTATTTGGTTAATCCTTTTGTTTATGTTGCTGTAGTTTGCCATTTAAAAAAAATACCTGCTTTGCCTGTCAGGCTGTGGACCCATTGGTTCTTTAGCCTCTTGTTTCCCTGGATTCTCTCCTTAACGCTCTGTCATGCCTTTTATCCGCAGGTCTGATGGAGAGTATGAGACAGGCGGATCTCAATAACTGGTCACTCGATCCTGTTCAGTTTGCGGACTTGTGCTCTTCCCTAAACCAGTTCTTCACACAAACTGGTCTGATCCAGTCACAAGGGAACATGCAGCCCTCGGTTTGTCACAGCACAATGCATACGCAGAAACCAAACCAGCACATCAGTACAGGTATAGACTCCAAAACGTAGAGCTAGTTACAGCTTTTTCATTTATCGATAAGTATTCACACAGGTGAAGCTTTAAAGATGGTTAATCTTTTGTTTGTTAGGCCATGGCAATTCAGTAAATTGTTGCTCAGATTTAACCCCAGGAAAAAGTACCAAGCAGGCCATTATTTTTTAATTTATGTTTATCTTTTATAAGTTTTAATTTACTTTGGAAGGACAGGGAAAGCAGCCACCATTATCGTGCAAAAGAAAGGAGTTTGGTTTTATCTACATCTGAATCTCATTCATTACAAACCAGATTTTTTTAAAAACCGTGTGCGTCTTTGCAGCCTAATTGATAGCACTATCAGTTTGTGCACTGTGTCCCGGGTGTCTATGTAGATTTGTGTCAAACACACCAAGTACCTGCACATAAAAGGCTGCGACAATTTGAGCAAGATGCTTCTGTTCAGCTCCTGAAATCCAAAAAGAGGGGGGATCAAACTTGCAATAAAGGAGCAAGACCTTCAGCCTGGTTATCATTTGATGATCTGTGTTTATAATTGTGGTGAAGCAATAAAATGAAACCCCCCTCCCCACCCCCAAACGTGCTTCATATCAGATAATTTGGTAACAACAGAGCTTTGCAACTCAGCTCAGCCTGGTGACACTCTCCCTTATTCTCTAACTCCTAACCTGCAATTTATGTTTACAGCATTCTGCTCACCAAGTTTAGCAGCTCCTAATTGTACCTGTCTTTTGAAATTAACTGTTCCTATTTTTATTTTTTTACAGCTTCTCTGCTCCCTGTGCTACAGTTTACCAACATTCTGCTTAATTCTTGCAGGTTTCTCCAATTCCCCATGATTACTTTTGTTTGCTTTTACCTACTTCTTGCACATTTTATTTCGCCTTATACAGATCATCTGTTCCACACTAGATCTCCCTCTTCATATTTGCAATACGTCGATCTCTGTTTTGTAGTTCTCCAACTCCAGAGCCCGTTAGTTTCTAATTACATTTGACAGCTTTTTTGCTTCCTGTTTGCTACTGACTAGTTTCTCGCACCACATGCCAGCTTTCAGTTGCCCATTGCAGCTAATGTTCTCCATATTTTAGTCACCATTTACAGCCATCTCTCTTATTGCAAGCACTGGCTATTATTCCCTATGCTCTACTAAACAGCATTACAAAGCTCATAATTAAGAATGTAGAAGTACCAGTCAGTAGCTAATTGAGGCCATTGGTCTATTACAAAAATAGAGCTTGGCCTATCTGGTGTTATAAGTTAGTAACTCCTCTGATGGCTCGTTTGGTTGAGGCAGTAAGTAGCTGTGCCATATAGATCAAGAAGGTCCCAGTTCAATCCCTGTTCTGTGCTGATTTTGCCCAAGGCAGTGGTAGGGGGCTATAATTGGCCTCAGCACCCTGGAGTTAGGAAAAGGAAATTCTGTCAAGAGTTCCTGCTCCCAATCACAATCAAATGATTCCTGCTCGGCCACTCACTACTGTAACGATCTGAGCTGTTGAGTGTATATAGAGACTGACCGGATCAGGTATGGGTGTGATGCAGTTGAATAGCCTACTGCCACGCACACATGAAGAATGAGTGCTTGAGCAAGGTGGATGGTGACCAATGTTTATTCTTTTCTCAACTTCCTTTCCTATTGTAAACAATTTTACAACACCAAGTTATAGTCCAGCAATTTTATTTTAAATTCACAAGCTTTCGGAGGCTACCTCCTTCCTCAGGTGAACGATGTGGAAATGTGATGAGACAAGTAACACTATATTTAAATACAGTATGTGGAATGGAAAGTAAGTACAGTACTTCAACATAATTGGTCAAAAAACAATTTATTGCTCTGACCCTGTTCCAAAGAAGCTGCTTTTTTAATTGAGAAGGGATTTCCACATCGTTCACCTGAGGAAGGAGGTAGCCTCCGAAAGTTTGTGAATTTAAAATAAAATTGCTGGACTATAACTTGGTGTTGTAAAATTGTTTACAATTGTCAACCCCAGTCCATCACCGGCATCTCCACATCATCCTTTCCTATTGGTCTCATTGCTTTGTCTCCACCCAAGGGATCTGGCAGATACTCAGCTCGATCCGAGGTCTTTGCCACTGCCTCTAATCATCCACAAGGAGTTGTGCGAGTGGCCCAGTGATGTCCTGAATTTCTCTTCCATCCTGTTGGGAAACACTGGTCTTCACTCAGGACCTCCTTATAATAATAACAGCTCAGACAACAGAATCTTGTATATGAACATCATGTTGGATCTCCACTGTGCTGTGCTTCACATTGTCTTAATTTCTTAAACTTCACTGAGTGTGTTGTGTGCAATTTCAGAATTAGAAAATAAAGCCTCTCTCCCTTTAATATTGGGTTAGTAAATGGGTCTGAGAAACAAAATTGCCATGAGCCAACGGTAAATATTTAAATTCTGATTATTTTGTTAATGCGTTAATAAAAGCTACTGTAAAAATGTGCATGTGTACAATGCTATGTGCATTGATAGACAAATTTGCTATTTGTGATGTTCTTCCCCAGTTGAAGGCTGTTTAAAAACTCAGTGTTTCTCAACAACCCCTTAGTGTTTGGAATCTATTCAACTTGCTAGGGTTTCCTCCCTTGATCTGATCACTGGTTTTACATGGCAGTGCCAACAAGAAACAATTTTAAATTTGTGTAAATGTTCACTTATGCATGCACCCATTTTGTTAGATCAACTTAAGAGGAAAAACTTAAATCTTGCTAATATCAAATTTCACAACAAATGAAGGAAATTGTGATGAGACAAGTAACACTATATTTAAATACAGTATGTGGAATGGAAAGTAAGTACAGTACTTCAACATAATTGGTCAAAAAACAATTTATTGCTCTGACCCTGTTCCAAAGAAGCTGCTTTTTTAATTGAGAAGGGATTTCAGTGATGGGTAATGGAATGCTTATCTAGTTTTTAACTCTAAAGTCAGGTATACCAACAGAGTAAAGCTTTATTTACTCTGACCACAGGCAATGTGTCCTAAACCATAACCTCAGAGGAGTTCACCCTTGTACACCACTGTGACGTTCTTCCATTTGCCGTGCCTACATTCCCTGCAGCAAGTGAGACGGACAGTCCCAGTGTGGTTTATGGAGAGTTTTATGTGATGGATTTGTGCCACTGGGAAACTGGGTTGAGTCTGCCCAAACTCATTTCACATAGAACTGTTACAGCCAGCAGCAAGAGGAGACTTTTCGTCCATCAGTCGGGGCCAGATTCAAACCCAGGTCCAAAGATGAAAGTGCAGCGTGCTCACCTTTCTTGTGGCATTCTTGGTGTTATTCTAAATTTAGAAATAACTCGTGTGTGTGATAGGGATGAGTAAAAGATTTGGATTATTCTCGTCCCCTTTAAGGGACAAATAATATTACGTCCTCAAATGTTACCTTGTATTGAAAAAAAATTAATGCTGAAGATGGGTTTAATTTAATGCTACGTGCAGTTGGTATGAGTCAGCAAACATGACACAAAAATGGAAAAAGAACAGTCGGCGATGAAATTTTCAAAGCAGCCATCCAGCATGTTTTTCACAAAGTGGGAACAAATGATTGAAAGATTTAATGTTCTTCTGCTTAATTAGTCACATACAAATGCACCAATTTCTTTATCAGTTCTGTACATTTCCTCAAATTGCCCTTTATTTGTTGGGGAACAGGCCAGATATGTTCATTTGTATCTGACACTGATGCCGGATCTGATTGTTTAACACTGTTGGTGTGTTTGTTTGCACTGAAGTGGTGATTTCTCACTCCTGCACCACTTTCTCACACAGGAAGCTTGTACATTGACTCCAGACAAAACCTTCCTGCTTCAATGATGGGGCCCCCTGGGTACCCCCATCTCCCACCTCTCAGTACCCCAGGACCAGCCATGACAGGTAATTGCCCCATGTTAACTGCTTATCCCTGGGGCTGGTACTCTATCATTTTACTCCCTTCTTTCTCTTCCCTTTTGACCTGCATGTTGTATGCATGTCTGGGATCCTGGGTGCATCTTACTTGCATGTTTCTGCCGGAGACTGGAAACGGTTAGAAGTGGGAATGGTTTTGCAGTCAACCTGTTTTTGTAATGCATCCTTAAACAGGGCAGGCACTGGTGAGAATAGGACTTCTGAGGTATCATTTTGCTCATTGTCCAATTTATAAGTGCCTTGTCAGCATGGCTTGGTAGTTAGCACTTGCCTCCAAGTCGGGAGGTTGAATTTCAAGTCCCAAAGTACTTCCTAATCCATTAATTCCTTTGGAATGTCCTGAAGATATGATAAGGGACTATATAAATGCAAGTTCCTTTCTTAAAAAAAATACAGCTGCTCCAGAATTGTATTATAACAGATCCCTGGCTACTTCACTATGAATTCCTGATGCAGTCGCCCCTCTCAAGTTTGTGGTCAGATTAATTCACATTTGATGACTCCCCAAAAGTTCACAACTTAAAATTCCTAGAGGTTGAAACCCTATATTCAATTTAGTTGAACCTGAATCATTTTCCTCCCCAACATCTCCTTTCTCCTCTAATTTTGAGCAAAATATTACCATCCATTATGGAGCCCTGAACTAACTGGTACCTCAGCCTATCTGCATGCAGATCTGTTTTATTACAAATGATTTACCACTGAAGAGCATTTTTCAACCCAAGACTTTCACGCAAGAACTTAGTGCATTCACCAGCGCGTTCAAAAACAGAGGAGACTTGTTCTTAACGCCTAGATCATTAGTGCTGGGATAAAATGCACCGCCAAATGCAATTTGCACACACTGCATAGCGTAAAGAAACGCAGAGGAATAATTAAGCACTGCTATTTGCATTTACAGACTGGCCTTTCTGTGTAATGCTGTCTGGAAGCAGCGTTTCAGTAGTGAAGGGAATAAATTAGTTTCGTAGCGAGCAAGTCAACATAATGGGATGAAATTTATTCTGTTCTGCATCTTTTTGAAAATACGCATTTCCGTTGTACACTGCTACAAACAAATGGGAAAATTCCAAATGCTGCCCCTTAATCCCCACTCCTGTCAACTACAAGTGGTCTATTCCTTCAGAGGAATGCTGTATAGGGTGGCTGGGTAAAATGTGCATTGGCACATCAGTGCATTGGCAAAAATATGCTTCATTTTATTATGAAGTGACTACTACACCATGGAGTTGGAGTTTCTAATTAGCTCACTCAGTGACTACTTTGGTTCAGATACACTGCTGTTACCATACAAACCAGAATGTCCCAGGTTCATTTCTCAGTCTGTGCGGAGGTAGCTAATCATGGGCAGGGTGCTAGCAGGGGGTTGCTTCTAGATTAGCGAAGAGAAAAATCAGGCATCCTGCTCCTGTTTGCTATTCAGTGACCCCTGCTGGAAGTGTGCGCATGTGTGGACATCAGATAAGGGCAGCCTTGAGCTTGATCGGATGCCCCAATGGTGAAGTAACCCACCAGCATTCATCAAGACTCACGTGAAGAATGACCACTTGGCTTAGATACTGGAGGGCGACCTGCACCCATGGATCTCTGCCCAATCATGAATCTCTCCCACACAATATACTGTTAATACTCCTGCCTTTCTGTTTTTAAAAATGGTATACTTCTGTTGAGATTATTTTGGGGTGGAAGAGTAGCGTGTTTTGTAGCTGTATGTTCCTGGATTAAAGGCAGGAAGGAGTGTTAACATGCTGTACATTCTGGGGAGCTCTCATGATGCTGGTTTGTTTTGATATGCCTTCAAAGTAAAGCTGTAGTTGCAGTCACTGCACTGTGATAAGTCAGCTTATCAGTATAAACATCTTTTCTTTCATGTAACCGTATCAAAAATTGTTTGTGCATTTCTTGTGCTATATGCTGAACTCAGCAACTTTTAAAATATTGCAGCTTGATTCAGATTCACCTTGTAAACTCTAATGTATGTACTCTCATGTAAAGCAACCTATTCTCCAAAAGTCGAATCAAATCCTCCAAAAATTCAAATTCTTGCATGAGGGCCACCAAAATTTGCATCTTCATGTCAGCTTGTGTCCACAAATACATTTTCTCTGTTCTCGTTTCAGCCACTGTCCTCCGAACATCTGCTGCTCTACCATTGTGATATTTAAATGGCAGATCTTTCCCTAGACTGCAGTCCTGGTTGCGCTGGTAACTTCAAATCTCCTCTCACTGTACTTACCCTGTTGGTCGGTCTTTGATTTTAAATCAGCAGCGAGAGTCTAAAGCAATGTTGGGAGGGAGGAATGCACTGGTGTGGTGCAGATGCTGCGTCCACTGTCCATGGAAGAGGGAGGCAGGAGGCTAGCAATGACACCTCCTTTTCCCCCACTCCCCCCAAATAAAACAACCCACCCTAACTTTCAGTGGCATTCTAAATTTGTTTTCTTTTATTGGTATCTAGCTGGCCAACAAATCTCTCACGGAAAGACCTTCAGCCCCTCTACGTCTTCATAGTTTAGATTTCTGTGCAGCTCCCCCCCCCCCCCCCCCCCAACCTCTCTGAAAAGTTACAGTAGAGGCTATGTGCTTCCCAGCATCTGCCAGTGCTGTTCTGGGACCATCAGTAGGAGGTGCAAGAGTGCAATAGCTTGGAAATGCTTAGTTTCTGTTTGATGATTCCTCCTACTGGCAATTCACTGTGTAGGAAATCATGGGTGCTAATTCATAGCCCATCACTGAATGGCACACTGGTCTGGTAAACCGTCTTGCTTCAGTGGTGTGTTGTGTATTGATTTGTATATTTTTTAAATCCCCACCTTCTTCACCTTTCTTGCCTTTCCCCCTGCCTGAAAATGTTGACTCATGCTGAAGAATGTGGCTGGGAGTCCTCTTGTTACTTAATGCTTGAATATTGACGGTTATTTTACCATGCAGGCCGAGCGTGATCCACAAAGTGTACTTTCCAGAAGGACGCATTCGGTAATTTGAGGTCCAAGAGCCTTGGTTAATTTGCTTTCCCCTCGCTAGCCCAGGGGCTCTAAGGCCCATTCTACATTTAACACTTAGGCTTGCAGCTGCATTAGACACCTGACCTTACCCTTTCCACAACTTACAATTGAGCCTTCTCTGCCACCTCTTCCTTCTGTCCTTGCATCAGATTCAGTTCACTCCACTAATGAGAAAATTCCCTGCCATCTTCACCAGTTTCACCCTCCAATCCTTGACATTAGACACAAGTCATTCTGCTACACTAGTGAGAATATTCCCTGTCATGGTTCCCATGTCTGTATTTGGCCTGCATCCGTGTTAGCACACTTGTCCAAGGATGCTTCAGCCACATTGCCCTGAATACCACTCCACTTGAAGGAGCTTTGAATTCAATTGTACTAGGGCCAACTGGCAGCACCATTCCAGGATGTGACTTCATGTCCACCACATTGAACAAAATGAGAGAGGTGGAACAGTCTAGACTAGATCCACCAGTGGGTTACTCAGGAAATAGTGAGAGAGAGGGCTTTTTTGGTGGTGCACCAGGCCCCATTTTATTCAGTGTGGTAAATATGCAGTAATACCTTGGAATGGCGGCTTGCAAGTTGACCCAAATACAGTTGAATTCCATGCTCCTTCAAATGGAGTGGTACTCCTGGCGATGTGCCCTCAGCATCCTTTGATGATTTTGCCAGCTTGATGTAAGCCAAATACTGACACTGGAACCATGATGAAATTTTCTCATTACTGTAGTGGAGTGACATGTATACAATGATAGGTTCATGCAGCAAAGTGGGAGATGCTGTTTAATGTAAAACCATCGTTATCTGGGAATGTGTAAATGGAAATAGTTATGGTGACCATGTGTTTTTGTGCTGTCAAGATCTTGAGGTTACATTGCAATTTTCTTGTACACTCCCAACTTAGTGTTAGCTGTGTTCAATATATGCAAATCCCCAGTGCATTTCTTCTCTCTTTGCTACACTGCAAAACTGGTGAGTGGCGACCAGCACACTGGAAATAAATTGAAATTTACCAGTTATAAGTCATTTTCATTCATTGGAGCCTTTTAGTGTTGTAATTTATGTTAATTATAACAGAAACTCAAATGTACCCTGGATTTTGGCCGGAAATGTATTTGATTTAGTCTTAGCAGAAACAAATGTGGCAAGCAAAACCAAATATTTTAAATTCCATTGCATGCTTGTGTCATTCTCTCCTCCGAGTGTTGCGGAAGCCTCCAGTGTAGTGAGATATTTTCCCTTGGCTTACAGTGGAAAAAATGGCCATGCTTGAATGCAAGTTCAGAGTGACTGTTTAAAAGAGAGACAGTGTTGATACCTGTGGTTCTAAAACTTTAGTTTTCTAGTGTGTTTTTCCAAAGATTTTATTAAAAAGACCCAAGGGAGAGGTTAGGAAATTTATTTTACACCGAGAATGCTGGGATATCACATGCCCTACCAGAAACGGTGGTGGAAGCAGAATCTGTATTAGCTTTTAAAAGGAAAATGGATAAATATTTGGGGAAAAAAAGTGCATGGCAATGGGATGAAGTGGATAGCTCTTCGAGAGCCAGCACAGGCACGATGGGCCAAATGGCTTCCTCCTACATTGTAAAATTCTATGATTTAAGAAATTGACAAAGTTGATCCCGGCATATTGTTCACTGGTGAAATCTTGAAATGCCAGTGGGCACTAGTTTAAAAATTAGGGAGTTATGGATAAGAGGAGGAGTCAGGTGGAATTTTTTCACACACAGGCTAATAGTTGTGGAACAAGTTACTAGGAAAAGATTTTGCAACAGCTAGTAGAAATGGATTCAGAAGACAACTCGTGTTTCTGGAGAAAGAAGGGATTGGGGGAGGGGATGCGAGAAGCAGGTAGGTAAGTAGAGTTGATTTATCAACATAGTCAGGTTTTTTGGATGTAATGATGTTTTCCCAATTCTTAAAATTGTTTCTTTTCATAAAGGCACTTGATCCCCACTCCACCTGATCCCCACTCCACCTGTTTCGCCACATATGGTCCAGTATGTCTCACATTCAAGTGGGAGAGCTTGCAATAAGGTTGTTTCCTTCATGCCGCATATACTGATTCAATGTGTGTACAGCCACTAAAAAGAGATGCTGTACTGATTCTATGTGGTTTCTGGCCTGGAATGCAAAGCCATAGTTGTACTGTGTTGCCTCCCCCAAGCGCCCTGACTAAGGTCTGATGCAACAAGTTTGATGGATCGTTTGAGCATAAGCCAGTGCATGGTGGTCACTGGATAGTGATCAGGAGTGAGAGCCCTGGAGGAGGAGGATCCCAAATTTAATCCCCAGTCTTTGCTGAGTTAGTTAATCTGAGGTGGGATAGTTGGAGTGGTATAGTTGGTGCCCCTGGAATAAGAGGAGGAGGAGTTGGGTGGGGGGGAAGAAATCAGCTGAGGCTTCCACTCTTGGTCAATGATTGCTGTCCAGTCACCCTGGCTGGAAAGTGCGCATGCATGCAGATAGCCTGCCAACACTCAATATCTTAGGTCACATGTAAAGAATGGGCACCTGGGGAGGTACTGGAGGGCTGCCTGCCTCCTGTGGAAATGTATCTCAGCAAGGATCAGTGCCTTTGGGAGAAGAGGGAAGAAATGGGTGCAAGAAGGAGTCTCCCTTTATTTAAAAAAAATATAAAATTCTGGTGTAAGTCACTTGTCTGACTCTTTCTTTAAAGGGATGAGTATAATCACAGTGTAGAGTTTCCCAAAAGTAGTGAGCTGCTTCTAATGGACTGATGTATGCATGGACTGTCTGTCTATTGTAAGATGCTGCCTGACTTATCCCTCCCAGTGACTTGAGCTCCAGGATCAGGTACAACTTGGTGTGCAGCACGGTATAACTATAGCTGATGTGGACACCATGCCACTGCTGATAAACCTGCTGATCCCGGTACTTGAGTTTGAACTTACGTTCAACTAAATTGGCCATGCCACCGTTGCAACTGATCTGGGTGCCCAAGTTGAAGAAGCTTGTGCAAAATTTCTAGTCGCAAACCAAATTCATTGCTTACAATGAATGCTAATTAATTAAAGCAGCATTAGTGTCTGCTGTAAGTAGATTTACTGTCAAAGTCTGTGGGATTGGAGGTTTTTTACATGTTGTGAACAGTTGTCTGCCCTCGGCCCAACGGTATAAAACCTACACGCAGCCTCAGTATCCACTGTATAATTTATGGATTTTACATCGTCAACTTATATTACACAATCAATACATTCCTCGCAACCAGTTTTTTTTTCGTAGTCAAATATTGTAACTTTTCGTTATGTTTCTTCTCAGGGCACCATGCAGGAATGAACCAGCAGCACATGATGTCACCTTCCAGCTTCCCAATGCACAGACCGATGTCCCAACACCACAACCCTGCAGACGACATCCAGGATGATTTCGACTGGGATTCCATTGTTTAACTTTTCTTCCTAAGGACAAGCCTGTCGGAAGCCCTTCCTGTCAATGTGACTCAGATGTTCTTTTAGCTTCTTGCTTACTTGTGTCGGCCGATGCTGGCCACAATCGCTGGACTGCTGCCTGGGCACAGCCCCACCATGACTGTGCTAGAGAGCTGTACTTTCGGGGGGGAAACACACACCTTCTGCTTGCAGTCACTACAGAAATGTGGAGTTACCTGTCGGCCGCTCAGCGGTGGAGCAGCGCTAACAAGCAATGAAGCATTTTCTAATTCTGAACAGAATTTTTTTTTGTTTTTTTTTTAAAACCGAAGGGATGTGTAAGGGTTGGTATCTGAGCGACGCCCACCTGAGTGATGTGGCTTGGGTACGACCTGAGGTTGAGTAAGGATGGTACTATTCAGTGCAGAGTTTCTCTCCTGTGTGTGGTTTCATTTGGGAGAACGCTCCAGTAGGAGGAAACGAACACGGATAGGGAACAAGAAAGCTGGCTTCTAGATGGCCTCTCCCTCGTGTAGGCCAGGGATGCAGTCATGAGCTGAGAGGGGAATCTTTTACAAATGAGTTTCTTTTGAGAGAATTTTGTCTATATATGGTGCTGCAAAAAAAAACTCTCAATTTTGTGTTGAAAATCCAGTTGCTGTACCAGGATTAGTATTGGAGTCAATACTAGGATATCTGGGGGAAAGTGTTCTTACACTCCAAAGGTTGCATTGCTACAGCCTGTGTTAACTTTGGATCCCCAGCCTTTGTGCACACAACACCAGCTTCCAAGTCTGAACTGATGGGATTCTTCCCAGAAATCCCACCTGGATGCTTGTTAATAAAGCTACAACATCTCAAGAAGGTAGCACTAAATTCGGGGTTTGCAGGTACCATGTACCAAGTGTTGACGTGGTATTGGTTAGTTCCCCCGAGGTAAACGTAGTTTGATAATGAGAAAAGAGTCTGTTTCTCTCATTGAATGGTAGTGGCTGTAATCAAGAGAAATCTCCTGAGATGAATGTTTAGCAAATTCTGGTGAGTTTGTGGTCTCCAAGTCGCGTGCGTACTAAAATGCAAAGGAATGGAGCACAGACTACAGAACATGCGTATGGTGAGATCTTATGAAATGTTGACCATTACATTTTGCTTTACCAAAAGTTATGTGATCATAGGAGCTAATCTGGTTACTGCCTTTCTCCTTTGCCGGCCATAGTGGAAAAGGTCGCAATGCAGCATATCACTTTGAGGGGTGCTGCAGGGGAAGCATGTTAACCAATGCTGCATTTGTCAGCTTTGCATGTTTAGTGGTGGATAAATGAGAGTTTCATTATAGAGATCCCAATCTGCTTTTAATACTTGTGTTGCAGCTTTTTCACTTTTTTTGGATTTTTTTTTTAATTAATTGGCAAGGAGTGGGGTTTTTAAATATGCACTTTCTGGAGCAGTGCCTACTTGATTATTTCCCCCCCTTTTTTTAAAAAACATCTATTCACTCCTTCAGTAGTGCTTTCAGATTGCTGTACTGGTATGTGGATGCACAACCTTTCTCTGTGTTTACAATTGAAATTGTGATTCAAGTCATACCCATGCTTGTAATACAAACGGGGCTCTAAGCACCCATTACTGAGTTATTGGATGGGTGTTTTCTAGCAGAACACATGCTTTTTACTGGTGCACGGTTTCCTCTTGCCTTCCAGCTTCTCTTTTCTTCCTGTTGCCTCATTTGCACTTGAGGGATTCAGTTCTCATCAAGTTAAGCCTGTGGTTCAGTGTGTTTTTATTCTGTTATATTTTGTGTGCATGCTGATCCAGGACTTAACGGTGTCAAAATGCACAGGCCTCAGTACTGTTCCATACTTGGGCTTCTGCCACAAGAGGCTGCTGAGATATTCTTATGGCTATCTAGTGGCAGAAATCATATACTGCAAAAATTTTAATATGCTAAATCTCCATGAATCTATCAGACATGATGTGGAGACTTTCTGCAGTTCACGAATACCAGCACAGTGAAGATCTGGTCACTGACTTTGCTCACTGTAACACTGCACATAGCAATTTTTTGTCCTAATTCAAGGTATCAAACTGCACATCTCTTGATGTGTACCACGGAGCAGGGATTTAACTTGGGCCATTAATGCTTCCTTCAATCTTCAGTTTTCCCTTAAAGGAGTTATGACTCCTGGGAAGTCATGCTGCAAGAAATCAATTCATGGCGCTTGACAGCGCATTCCAAGTTTAAAATGATTATGAATTCTGAACAAAGACACATTTTTACAGCTGTAGTCTTTAAAAAAAAAAGTGTGGGGGGGGTGGGGGTTACGGTGAGAATTGCCACTGTCAGCTGAATCGTCCCACACAGTGAAATAAACCATGCGATTACTCGTGCTGCTCAATTGAAGTGAGTAGCCACGATGCTGATTTTTGATTTCTGCGCTCTCCTGGTATTTCTGCACTCCTGTCGTCTTGTTTTGTTTCCTAAGCCCTTCATTTAAAATGATTTCAATCTCCTGTCTCTCTTTCCTTTTATTTTTCTTGAAAAAGATCTGTGGCTCCTTGTTTGTTGTACAGGGCAGTTCTGAAAACATGTCTTCTGGCTCTTGCTTCAACTTCACCAGTATTCGCCTGCTGCTTTCCATCTCCATTCTTTTAATCCTGTTCCAGTAGCAAGGAGGGGGACGGCTTTTGCAGAGAGAAGCGTTACCGTACAACTCAAAAGGGTTGGGCATGGGGTTTGTATTTGTCTATTTAACCTTCTCACTGTTGTTAACCGATTAACTGCACTGGAGGTTTGTATTGTTCTGTGTGGCACTTGGTAAGTGAAGTTACACACAGCTTGCTTCAATTCAGTAAAGGTTCTTACTCCCCAGCTAACCGATAGTTTGCTGTCTGTAAGCTTGTATCTTGTGCAGGTCAAGATTAGTGTGTCAGAACTATGTAATCAGGCTTCAGCAGTTATCATGATTGCTAAAAAGCTTAACCCCCTCCCTATGTGACTACTGAATTAGCAGAAATAAAAAGGGAAACTAGAATGCACAGCAAATCTATCAGCATCTGAAAGAGAAAAATAGGTTTAATGTTCCAAATGCGATCCATCACCAGGTCCCTGCTGAAGGCACCCACTTTAAAACTGACTTTGTTCTGATGAAAGGTCCCATGTAATCTGTCTTTCTCTTTCACATGCTGAACACCCCCACCCCCCCGCCCCCCCGCTATGCATTTCCAGCATTTTCTGCTTTTTACTTCACTTTTATATTAGTACTTGATGAAGTAAGTCTAAGCAGTTTGATTATTAACCAGAGATACAGAATAAATACATTTTCTTGAGCTCAGACAGCACCGTGCACTGGATGGTTTATCTTCAGTTGTATGACGGACCTCTTCTCCTGAAAGTGCTGACTTATGTTGGGTACAGTTCCACTGCCACAAGCAGCCCTCTGGTATCTTACCCAATTGGACACTTCAATCTGTGAATCAAGACAGTGAGAGTTGGCAGGCTATCTTACCATGGGGGCTATCACAGCTGAGCCTGATCATGTCTCCACACCCACCCACACTTTGCTACAGGAGTCACTGGTTAATGATCAGGAGCAGAAACCCTGGATGATTTTTTTTTCTTTCCAGCCCCTCCCTCCTTCCCAGGGGGGCCGAGACCAATTATAACACCCCAACTGCTACCCCACAGAGATCAGCACACACTTGGTGGGGGGAGGGGGGGTGGATGTAGTATTCAAACTGAGCCATTTATCAAGTACAACTGCAACACAGTATCCAAAAAAGAGCATTTAAGCCCCAAATGGAATTGTGCCAGCACTTTAGCTCCTGGGGAAGGTTACTGAGATTCCAGTGAAGGGTTAAAACAGACTAAAAGGTGATATCACCAGAGTGACTGAATTGTATAAAACCTGCTGTGAATATAGCAAGATAATGCTGAAATGGAGGGGACAGCTGGTGCACTTTTTGTATTTAAAGTTAATGAAGTTTCTGGGGAAAAAGATTGATGTAAACGTTTGCATTGCAAAGGTCAGTAGAAGTCTCCCCTTTTTTTTGCTAATATATAAGCTAATTTTGTGGTATTAAAAATATATTGCACAAAACCTGCATTCATCCCTTCCTTTATGCTGCTTGGTCTCATTCCCTGTATTGTCAAGTTTCAGCTACAGTTTCAATTATTTTATTGTAAACCTAATACTTTACAGCGCAGGGTGAAGAGATTAGTGGCGAAGTTATCATTGTACCTTCAATAGTTGGCTTGCTTAGGGCCGTAGCTTGAACCTTAACTTCAAGGAAACGGGCATTTTTTACGGCTTAACTCCCAATCAAAATCCTTTGCCAAAGATTCTTTGCTATGTCCTGGTTTGTGGATAAACCTAGGTTGGAACATTGCTATGTAGCTTTCCGCAGAATTTAGTCATTGCTGTTGTGTTAGGGCAAAATTTTGCTAGAACGTTTTATATCTCAGCACTCTCGTTCTTCCCAAAATACACTGCTGCAAAAAGTAATGACACCACCTGGTGAAGGGTTGTATATTTCAACCCTAGTCTTCTGTGCAATGATGCAGTGAATGGTTCAGCCCTCAGAGGGTTGTGTTTGTGAGTATAATATTAAATAGCTGAGGCGCTGTGGTTAATTGCCAAGAATTTTATCCCTTATGCTAGATATTTGACCATTTTGTATGTAATCAGAAAATTTTCACTTATTTTTGCAGATTTCCCATCTGATCTTTCTTTGTGAAAGTTATATTTTGAGAATGTTTTGCATGACAATAGCAGAGATGTGGGCAGGCACATGGTTAAATGCACTTAAAACTTTTGTTCAGCTTCTTGTGAAATTTTAGCCCACTAAAAATTGCCCAATTAACAGTGTGCACAGACAAATTTGACGTTCTTTTCTTAAGGCTATATACTTAAATTTTTTTGAAACAGATTCTGAACTAGCTATCTGATGCATATGTAAACTGTCTGATTTGAAGGGGCTTTTGTTTCAAAATGATGTTGGCCAGAGTTGTGTTGCCCGCTCCTGTAAATTCAGGTTCTGGATTGTGGTGGGTTGTTTTCAGGTCTTGGCTAGCACTGGGTGCGGTGACTATAGCTGGCTGTGCAGGCTTGTGCAAGATGTTTTCTCAGCTGCTGTTTCTCCCATGGCTGAGGCCAAGATCAATGAAATCTTGAGCACAAGTTACTGTCTGCTCACCCTAGACTTGGAATAAAAATTGCATTTGTTAATAAATGGGTGGTAGAGATGCGTCACTTTCAGAGATAGATTAATGCTATTTTAAGCCAATCTGTCTGAAGCTAGGATGAATTAATGACTAGTTTCTTGGGCAGATTTTAAACATTAATTGGTTGGTAACTACCATTCTGCTGCCTCTTCATAGTGTCATTTTGTTACTCCACAATGATTCTGCTTTTTACAAAGCTAAACCTTTTGCTCTGAATCTCTCTCTCTCTCTCCCCCCCTCTCTGTCCCTCTCTCTCTCTCATGCAGCACTTCAGTAACATGTCTCTTATCTCTCAATTCCTGCCTGCTGCTCTCCATCTCTGCACTGCCATGCTCCCTTCCACACTCTTGCTCGGCTGCTCCCTCCCACCCCTTCCCCGGTGAAGCCCTTTGTAAACAAAAGGGTTTTGTAGTTTCTGAGAAACTAACTTTCTGTTTTATGAAAGAAATTGTAATTTTCTTTAGTAATATTCCAAGTGTCAGATCCACAGTAAGAAAAACATGGAGCATATGTAAACCATCCCAGCTCTGTGAAAGTATGCACTTACCATGTGTAAATGTACACTACTGTGTCTTGCCCTGAGTTCCTGATTTCTGCACATTGGAACAGTTTTTTTTTCTCTTTTAAAGAAGATTCCACATATCTGTTTTTGGAGAGACTGTCAGTGGTCTGGGCAATTTGTTATTTCAAGCAATCCTATTTGGTTTTTGGACAAGCTTACAAAATCAGTATGAGAGGCCTCAAAAGCCCATCTTTGTGGGAGCAGTCGACTTGTGTTGAATGGCTTTAGATTTTCCCTTCTCCTTGACTCCAGTTATCTCCACATCTGTATTCTCACGGGCCTGCAGAACAGAGCAGGCTGGAATTCTGACCCACTAGGTATGCTTAGCCAGCTTTGTTTCTTTTGGGAGGCAGGAGAGAGCATCAAGACATTGGGTAGTGCCTGAATTCTAATTGTAAGAGTCATGTCGTTGACTGGATCCATTGTTTACAAATGTCGGCACACTTTAAAACCCCAGTTACTTTGTGTCATTTTTAAATGAAACTTTGCATTAAAATGACCAATATGTTGTGAATGTTTTTTTTAAAAAAGTATATATTTTTTGAAATTTAGCTTCTATATGGAGGACTCCAGCTTAACCTGAATGCTGCTGGATTGTTTAATACTTCCACTATTTTTTAAAAATGAAAGATGTAGAAATGTCCAAGATCTAGCAGTTCAAGAGCCTGTGCAAGAAAGAATTGATCAGTCACTGTCAGTGTGCTCGGGTCAGGGCATGTGGAAGTCAGAAAGTAAAGGGCTAAACCCCCCTCCACATACAGCATTCAGATCCCTTTGGAAAGTAATCAAAGTTTTTTGCAGTCTGCACTGTTAAGAACTTTTTTATATATGTAGTGTTGAGTTCTTGCTGTTTTAAAAAAAAAATTGCAAATAGTTTCTCACAAAAATATAGATACAGAATCATCTAAATAGCAGAAGGTGGCAGCACATATTTAAGAGAAATTTTAACGCTGCACTATTTGACAGGCCTGCCATAAAGGGCAGCCCTACTTTGTTATACAGTATGTAGGAATATAAATATTACTGACCACCTTTAAAAGGTGCATTCTATTTTTAATAAAATGTAAGTAATCACTGAAATTGAAAAAAAATATATATATAGGTTAACCTATACCCTTTTTAAAAAGTTAAATTGACCGTCAATGCCGATTCAGTCTTCCCTTGGCAAGAAGTGGAAAAGAAATGCAGCACTGTGGTTGGAGGACAGCAGTAGTATCAAAGGCAAGTACATGCACTTGATTATCTACCAGCAAAGTTCTGAGTCCTGTCACTCAGACTCACCTGCCTCAGTTGGGAGACTTCAGCCATTTCACAGATAGGCAACCAGGTGAATTGGTAGGCAATGATGTCAGAAGGGAGGGGGAGAAAAATGACAACATTCAGGGTTTGTTGCCAGGCCATGACAGAGGACTTCTGGCAAATGGGCCCTTAAGGAGAAAAGCAACAGGGAGCAAATTATAAATTTAAACACAGTAACTGCTTTCAGACTGAGTTAGAGTTGCTGAAGATTCATGAGCTGGGAGAGCCAACCCGTATGAAAGCCATTTTTTTTTAAAAAATGGCTGCAGTGCAGGAGTGGAGAGAGACTCCAAATGTTCACTTTCACAGAACAATGAAGTAAATTTTAAAGAAAGCATTTGTTATATTTACCATTAACAGTTGGCAGAATCACTACATTAGTGATTCCTGCTGCTATCGAGTAGCACAGCTTTAACGAGCAGTAGGGGGGTTGCTGGAGAAGGAACGTTTGTGCTGTGCTTGAGCTCAAAGTAGGTACACTTCAAAAAATGGTTCATTTACAGTGCAGTGGATAAAAGCTGGGATCTCACCCTACTGGCTGGAGTGGGGCAGATCCCAGTCAAATCATCATCCACTTTGCATTTGAGTTGAAACATTAAGAAGGTATTAGCAAGGTTGGATTCCTCTGTTCCAAAAATCCTGATGAATAATTTTTGTTTGTATCTATTGACCTGTTTTATATTTAAAAGGGAAAAACACACTTCTGGCATCTTTATTGGTGGGAAGCAAATAAGTCACCAGAGTTTGGAATCAAGAGCATCAACTTTGTGTTCAAGATGTGCTGGAACCCAACAGTGGTTGGCGTAGTGACGACAGAGGGTCACAGTCCCTCTGAGGATTTTCTTTTTCATTTTTATTTGTTGTAAATGTATTTTTAAAAAACTTTGTAGCCATTCTGACAGCATGGGACAGATTCTTGTTTTTAAAAAAAACTAGAGCTTTTTTAAAAAAAAAAATTACAATTTGATTTTCCTAATTACATATTAAAGACTTGGGTGACAATTGTTTTCTTCATGAGGCTTTCTTGGAACAGGAGTCTAAAACCCTTTGGAATTGGCTTGTCTCCCCTTGTATGCACTGCCATTTTCTTATGTGATAGCTCCCTATGTGTTTTGCAGTAAAGAGGACATTTTGGCAGTTTTTGAACACAAGCTACAAGCAGGAGGAATATCAACCTCTTTCTAACGTAACAAAAGCAGTACTGGCTTTTGTGGCACATTTTAAACAAAAAAAAATGAATAAAAAAGTGTTGTGGTGTTCATGTGCTTAATTGTAAATATATTGTTTGTCTTTGAAATTGTCCTTTTATTTTCCGGGGTGGGAAGGGGGACAGGGAAGAGACCAGGGTTTTATTCTATAAAGGAATACAGAGTATTTTGATATTGTGCATTCCAAGGGTGATGTGTACATATCTATGATGTATATAGTGATGAAATCATTATCATTTTGTGCAACACTAGCTCTTCTCTGTACTGCTGTTCTACAGTCAGTGTTTCAGTGTTTGTATTTTTTGTTACTGCACGTTTTATTAATCCTAGCTAAAAGAGAAATGCACAACTATCCTTTGTATCAGTTTACTGCTGTAAAATACTACCAAATGTCATTAGTCGTTGCTGCCAGTCGTGATATGCATGGATGGCACTTATAATAAATGCTGTAGCTTCAGTTATGCGTTAAGGGCTTCTCTTTTAATGAGGTATGTTTGTAATCGAACTCGCAACAGTAGAGACTGTGTGTGTGTACAGAACTAACCGCGTAAGGGCTGTGTGCGTATAATTCATATGTAGGACTTGTCACAAGGGCTGAGTGTGTATTCAGGACTGACTGAAAGCTGTGTACGGGACAACTTGCATTTAAATGGCGCTTTTGACATACAAGAACATCCAGGAGCACTTTACAAAAGGGAGAGGTCAGAGTGGTGAGAGT
Source organism: Heptranchias perlo (assembly GCF_035084215.1). NCBI lineage: Eukaryota > Metazoa > Chordata > Chondrichthyes > Hexanchiformes > Hexanchidae > Heptranchias > Heptranchias perlo. The sequence continues at coordinate 19,630,145 of NC_090356.1, forward strand.
TTTTTTGAAAGCAGATAGAGGGGTGAAGTAGTTGTAGAAGGAGGCAGGGAAGGCGCTAGGCTGGATGGGACAGATGCAGAGGGAAATGAGCAGAGTCCGAGGCACAGAGGATGCACCCGGGGATGTATAGCTGGAGATTTCCAAAATAGGGGGAGCAAAGGAGGTATTTGAAAATGAGGATGGGGGGGATCTTGAAGTTGACTCAGCCAGGCACAGGAGGCAGTAGAGCTGGCTGGGTTTGGAACTGCTGCTGGGTGTATGACACTTTATACAAGGGAAAACTCAACTTGCAGAGCACTAATTTGGCCGTAGTTTTTTGAAGGGTGGAGAGCGTACAGACATCAGTCATCAAGATGATGAAGGAATGGATGAGGACTGTTTTGAGTGTGGCTAAATGACCAGTCGTCTTGAGCTGTATGTATAAGTGGGACCGGCTGCCACAAGGATGTAAAGGCTGTGTGTATATGTGCAGGAGTCACTAACACCAAGACTCTGCATTTGTATATGTGTTTGTGTAAAGGGCTTACCACTACACAGACTGTGAGCACAGAACCCACTAATGTGTGTCCCTGCTGTGTGCACTTGCATGTGGGCTTCAGCATCTCCCACTACTAAAGTTGCACCAAATACAATAAGGGCAACAGATGACCAAAAGTGCCAGCTCAAGTTTGGGGAGAATGAACTGAAGGATTGGAGCAAAAATGTAAATATTTACAGGAGGTTCTTAATATAGTTTCATGATATTTCAAATGAAAAGCTCCAGGAGCAGAACATTGAATTCTGACCCATTGCACTTCACAGATGACATCCCAGTGCTCACAGGCATGGAGCCACAGTGATATTAATCTCTAAACATTCTTATTTTCCTCTCCGCAAGCAGCAGCTCTGGCACCTCACCCAAATAACCATACTTCATCTGTGAGACTAGACAGTGGATGTTGGCAGATTATTTAACTGAGAAGCATGTTCCCGTTCTCACCCAATAATCACTACACAGCAGTCAGGTGCAGGGACTCTGGCAGAGTTTCCCCTCCCTGAGGCCAATTGTAGCACCCCTGTTTTGGAATGGAAACTGGGTGGAACGGAACTGTTTCCTACAATCCATTTGTGATTGGCTGCTACTGCAGTGGGTAGAAACCAGCATCCTTGCTGCCCCCCATGTCTCAAGTTTAAGGTTCCGCTCTAAACAAGAATCGAGTTCCAGTTAGCACTGGGCCTTTTCCTTCTCTCCAGCATTGGGTTCAGCATCTTCAGGTGGGTTCTGTAGCCTCCTGGTATCCTGTAAAAATATAGTGTCGTCATAATTTTCTATTCTAAATATCGTTCACCACCCCCTGAAGGCATTGACTTGTGCAGGGGTACCGTCCCACAGACGCTGGACAGATTCTGTTGACTCGTCCAAGCAGCCATTTTTTTATTTATGAGCTTGGACAACAAAGATCAGAAAGCTAATCGTGTATTGAGGGAATCTCAGCCAATCCCAATCATGTTCTTTCCTAACATCCATACACTCACCTCCCAGCAGGGGTCACTGGAGAGTGGTCAGCAGTGGGCACCCTTGCCAGCTTTTTTTTCTTTCCTCCGCCCAGGGGCATTAAGACCAATTACAGTGTCCCAGCACTGCCCCAGCTGAGAGCTAACTCACACTGACCAGGGAGCAAGCATGGGGTCTTCCTGGCCTATATTGCTCAGTTTCACACACGATGCATTTACCTTTTGGGGAGCTGTTTTCTTAATTTAATCAAATTTAACATCTTCCCGCTGGCTGCTGTATCCTGCCGGACAAATGTGTGACAGCTGATTGGCTGACTGTCAAACATCTATTAACTGTTTCCGTGCTAAGAAATAAGTACCTGGAAGATGGTAAATATGTGAAATAACCCGCCCAGGGAAACAGTGAAAGTGGAGATGGTTATAAATGTTAAGAGGGTGATAGATGCATTTTTGAGACAGGGCTATCGAAGGGTATGAGACATGAAGTGGGGTATGAAGTCTGAGCTTTGGGACTGATGGGTGGAAATGGTTGTTTTTGGTTCAATACATTCATTGTTCCTTAGCAAATTTGGACATATATCTAGTGATGCATCATGGTCTCCTGGAGCTTTCTTGATTTCCTTTTGGAGTCAGGGATGAATTTTGCAGGGTTTTCACTGAAATTGGCCAAATATTTTTTTTGCCTCACAAGAATCAGCATTACTAGCGATTGGGGCTGGTGGTACCAGGGGTTGCATGGTCTAATAGCTTTGGTATGAGTTCAATGTTCAGGGTCTGCCTCAGGTATTCTGTAAGGTACAGTGGTGCCGGTCACTCCCATAAGTTAAGAGGTGTGCCTGTATGCCCGCTATCTTAACTATATGATGGTGTAACCCAGAAGTGTAACAATAGGGCCCCTTTGTAATTTGAACTGGATAGCGTCTCTTTTTCACATACCCTTCTCCAATATTTTTGAAGGCTGACTGAAACACTTGATGAGAATAGGCCAGATATGAATCGTTTAAGCTACTTTATCGTAAGGACACGTACAAAGTAGCAATCACATCAAATTTCACTTAGCTCAACCTCACTTCTCCCCTCAAAAAGATGGGGAAAAGATAATAAACCAAACGTCCTGTGCCTTGTTTTTGCATGACCTTTCGTTCAGACTGCTACTAACTGCAAAAATGAACCTCCTGCATTCTTTTTAACTTCTAACTCACGGACTGCATGCCACAATCTTCTGTTCAAAACTCCTCTTCCCAAGTGGTCTCTGCCAGGGTTTGCGGGGGCGGTGGGGGAGCTGCTGATGAGACGCAGACTTTCTCGTAATAGTGATTTGTTAGTAGGCCTGTCAATGAAACCTGCTACCTCTTCCTCTTTGGGGTGTGCGTTTTCAAGAGGTTGTCTCCTGCTGTTGTTGAGATGAATGGGAGGTTATTGACCCTTGTTATTACATCAGTTTGATGTCAGACTCGAAACCGTGGCATTTCACAAATTGGCCCATCGGGTTTCAGGGAGCATCTTCAATACCTGCGGGCTGTAGCTTTCCCCCCTTTTTAAACCTATGCAAATTTACTGTTTCAAAACACAAGTCAGTCCCAAAATCCTTTCCATGAAGAAAAAATTATCAGAAATCCATTTAGGTGACAGTGAGCATTGATGGGCCTGATGGGTTTTTTCTAACCTTTCACATGACAGTAGTAAAGATACACTGGGAAAATACCAGGGAATTCCAATATTTTGATGTTTGTGTGGTTTATCACAGCTGGTTTCTTTTTCTGGCTTTCTCTTGCTGTGTATTGCCAAATGTCAGTTCTGCTCCAGTAAACTATATCCTACACCAAACTAAAGGCAAGAAACTGTCACAAAGCATTGCCAGCCAGTGTACCTTTGAAGTTAAATATGTTTGAAGCTGCCAACCCAACAACCACAACAGGAGCACACGTCCTGCAAGAGAAACGCATTGGGATTTAGATTGGTGCCCAGAGACATATTCTAGTTTCTAACTTGGTTCTGGAGTTGTCCTACTATGTAAAGTGATTCACTTAAGACGACCCAGCCTGGGTCCTCCAATGACACAATTGGTAACGGTCGCTTCTAATGAATCCATGCAGACCAGATGGTGTCAGATTTGATTATAGGTCTGGGGTGCAACAATGGACCGTCTGTACCTTTGGAGGTGGCGATCCCACTCTTCAACACTATCCAGTGACCCCTTGCTGGTAAGTGTGGGTATTGGATGAGAACAGGGTTGGGTGTGGTGTCCTCAACAGTTAAATAGTCCTCAGACACTCGCAGTCAAGGCTCACACATGAATAATGGCTGCTTGGACAACGTACTGGCGAATGCCTGGTGCCTGTGGAACTGTGCCCTCAAAGAATCATCATCAGTAGGAGTGGAAGAAGCAAGAAATTGGATGAGTTTTACACCCAGTCATTAAGTAAAATGCAACGTTGGTAAGAATACTATTTAACTATTAGCTCACCTTAAGGATTGGATAGAACACAGCTCAGTGTCTTGGAGAAGTCAAACAACAAATTCATGAACTAGCAATTGTTTATTAACCTTAGAATCATATTTAGCAGCATTTAAACTTAAACACTTATGCAAGTAATTAGTAAATTGGGTTAACTGACTCAATGAATAACGAAGGTTACGGAGGCCGTAAAGTAGTGTCACAGTAATCCAGCATTAACTGCTTGCTGATTCTAAATTTACAGTTGAGATCAGTATCTGAGATTGATATAAATTGGTGAGATTAATTTAGGATTAGACTCCTTAAAATAGCTGACAAGGTATCAACATTATCCAGCCATTCTATTAAATTATTAAAGTTCACATGCTTTCAGTTAGCAATGTTTCCAGATCTTGTACAATCTCGTCCTTATGAGCTGGCATGGATGATCTGGTTGTCTCGCCTTCCTCTGGGAGCATGGTGTTAACCTTCTTGATGTCAGACTGAAATACCTCCATTTGTAGAGGTGCTATCCATTCTTCCTGGATCCTCTGCTCCTGGATAAATTCACCTTTCGCACTGGGGGCTGGATCTGGACTCGCTGCCTGAAATCTTCTGTAACCTTTCTCTCGGTCAAATATGCACTTTCCAATTTTACAGAGACACCCTTCTATATATACTGGACAAAGAGCTCCTACACCTCCCACTACAAAGACTACTACTAAAAGAACAAGAACAAGAACTAAACTAAGAACTGTGGATTGAAAACTGAGCTTTAGTGTCAAAATATCATCATATATCCTCAACTTCCAAAGAAACTTCCTCACTTCTCATGACCAATCTGAATGACATCTTAGAAGAATTCAGCCCTTCTGGTGCCAATCACCTCATACAGCCCTATTGGTACCCTAATGACCTCCAAATCAATTAAGCACCAGCACCTAGACATGCTAGGCTCTTCAGGTCCTTGCTAACAAATGAGCCACACACAAGTCCAGATAAGGCAGAACATACTTATGTGCTCCTTAACAAGCCAACTCTGGTTCTGTGGTCTTGATGGCTTGTCTTCTATCCCTAGTAAGGAATGTTTTGTTTGTTGGCTTTGCCTTCATGGTTTAATTAGCATTATCACTTTCCTTTCCTAGCATTTAATCTGACAATTGATTCCATTTTGAAGACACATTTAAGGCAATTCTTAGGGCATTTCCCTTACCTATCCTGGCTGACCAATCAATTGCTTGATCCTTGTTCGTCTTCCGTGAATAAGTTCCACCCTGTGTATTCTTAAATACAGTATTGAGAATCTTTCTTAAAATTCAACCATGACATTAGGCCAAGGAAGACATGGATTCTAATCCAATTTAGAACTGATGTCAGGAAATTCTCCACATAAATAGGAATCAACAACTGAAATTAACTTCCAGGTAAAGTCGTAAAGGTCAAATCTTGGAATTAGCAATGGTTGGATGCTGTAAGAGAGGATCTGAAGGTTTTTTTTGATTACCTGACCTAAGATGGGATAAACGGCTTTCCTCATCTATATCTATCTTGTGATCCCTGGATCCAGTTGTCCATGTCATTCTGATCCCCCTGAACTGTAATAATGTCACCAATGTATGTGCGTATTTACCTCCCAGTTTGGTAGAAGCCGGTTATAGATGGTCTTTTTCTTGAAAAGCACAATAAAAGAATTCAATAATGGCAGCCTTTTTCTTCGCATAGTTTGCAAGGTGGTAGAGAGATACTACAGGAGTCCTGAACTATAAAAAGAACAAGCGAGTAAGCAACTGAGACAAATGCCATGTAAGCCAAAAAAAAAGCCCATGAGTAAGCAAACTGAGCCAGACAAAAAGTCAACTAGACATGCCAAGAAACTTCATCAAGCCAAGCCAAGCCAGCCAGAAACCAAAATGAATGATTAGAACATTATGCCAAGTAACCTGCTTAACCTGCTGAGCCCAGCCGACAAGCCAAGAATGAGAATAAAGAGCCACATTATTAACAATGAAGCCCTGTTTGAGGGTGGTGGTGGGGGGTGCAGGGTAAAAGAACCAGGCTTATTGAACACTTTAAAAAAAATACTGTCCATCCACATTACTGTCCCTGTTCAGTTTTTCAAGACCATGATCATAACTCATTTCAGTCTTTACTCTAGAGAACAAGTTCAATCCGTCAGTCTATGCCTTGAGTCCCAGAATTATCTGTATTGCTCTTCTCTAAACTCTCTTCAATGCAACAATCTCATTGTGAAGATGTTTCTCAAAACGTCAACACTATTCCAAATGCCTTACGTAGGTTACCTGTACTTGACTGGGTATCCTTGGTTAGACCACACTTGGAGCACTGTGTACAGTTCTGGTCTCCATATTACAAAAAGGATATACAAGCACTGGAGAAAGTGCAAAAAAGATTTACAAGGATGATGTCTCCTATAATAAGAAGCATTATCTTGTATTTATCCACAGTAAAAACCTATCTGCTGTTTTTTAGCCCATTTGCTGAATTGGCCCCAATCCCTTGAATTATCAACCTGCCATCCAGGCCACCCTGGCCACATCGAGTGTAGGACATTTCAACAACAGGAAATGGTCTAGTGTCCCAACATGCCTTTCCCTCTTTGGTTGACTTCAACCCAGCCTTCCTGTTGTCTCACCCTCAATGTTGTCTTTTTCCAGAAATGTGTCTCACTGTTTCTTGAACCCATTCACACTAATCTCTTCCCTGGTAACATATTCCCATATATCAGTGAGCCTTTTGTGAAATAGTTCTATCTGCATTCCCTGCTTGTTCCTAATGTCTAGGTTCTTCATCAACCCAGATCTAATTAATCAATCTTCTTCATTACTGAAAACTGCTTTTTTTGGTCAACTTGAAATGTCTTTCCCAACCAGAACAATTCCAGTTTTCTCATACATTTTCTGATAACTTCAGCAATTGAGTCCTTGGGAAAAGTCAGATAGGATTTGGAATTTGGAAGTGCTTGCTCCAAACTGAGACTGAATTAGAATAGTTCTTTAGATTTGAGGTTAGGATCAGATCAGCCATGATCTTATTGAATGGCGGAGCAGGCTCGAGGGGCCGATTGGCCTACTCCTGCTCCTATTTCTTATGTTCTTATGCCTCTTATTCCTTCTGGGAATCATCAACTGAATGGAAATGTTTTATTTGTTCAGTTTCTGCTCCCCACTCCACCCTCAGCTGTGTAAGTACAGAAGCTGCAGTTTTCCGAAGCCAAGGTTGGGTCCTGGCTGACCGAAGCACTGACTTGGAGCTGTGGAGTCTCTGCAGTTCTACTTTCTTTATTCTCCCGGCTGGAGGAATCAGCTATCAAACCACACAGCATTCTCCCAACTGGGGAATGGGGGTGGGGGGAAGGAGGAATCTCTTACTACAAACTCGTACCCCACTCAGATACTGGAATCTGCTGGTCTACTCTCTCCCATTGCACCTGTAATTGGGAAAGGTCTTTATTCCACTCACCTCCCCAACTCTCTTGGTCTCTGTTTCTTCCCTTCCATTCTTATGGATTCTGTTATCCTCCTCCCTACCACCAGCCTCCTCCCATTCTCCCATTTTCTATTCCTCTCCAGTTTGAAGAGTCTGTGTTTCTATTCTCCCTCCTAACTTTTTAAAATTCATTCATGGGATGTGGGCGTCGCTGCCAAGGCCAGCATTTATTGCCCATCCCTAATTGCCCTTGAGAACGTGGTGGTGAGCTGCTGCCTTGAACTGCTGCAGTCCATGTGGTACTGCAGGTAAAAGGCTATCAAAAAAGACAGAAAAATCTTTACCATGTCAAACTCTGGTCCCTTTGTCTTGTTTTGGATGTTTATTCACCACACATCCATGTCAAATATCCCAACTCCATAGGTTAAATACAGACAGTCTTTTTAAAGATAGTCCATCTAAGTTTAGTTTAAAACAAAAATTTAGGAACAGGTACAGCTCTGCAGTCACCATTGAATAATTCTTAGGGATCGGCACAGGACATTTGACCCAGCAAGTCGTCACCTACCCTGCCTTCTCACCATATCCCTCAAATGCTTAATCTTAGAAATACATCTAGTTGCCCCTGTTTATTTCAGTGCCTTTCCTGGTAGCATATTCCCCAAGTCTGTTATCAGTTGAGTAAGACATTTGCCTCTTTCACACTTCCCGCATCTTGTCCTTTCAGTACAGTCCAAGGCGCTTTGCATAAAACTAGACAATGCAAAGTATTTGGCAGAGGGAAACAGGTTGATGTTACAGACAGAATCCTTCATCATGCCGTGCAGCTCTGGCATTTGTGGTTTGCCTGGTATCTCTCGCACGCACAAATTCACAGGTATTTTCTAACACTCTTACACCTGATAAAACGTGGCAGTACATCAGGTAAGGCTTTAAACCCTCAGACCCCTAAACTGTAGAAATCAAACATTACCTGTTGGACAGAAAAATCAAATCACAAGATCACAAGATAATTATGGATGAGGAAGGTTGTTCGGCCTATCTTAGAATCTCTCTGAAAGGACGAACTAACGTTCCCTGCCCCACTGTAGCATTCAATTGTTTCTGAAATGATTCCAATGTTTTTACCTCCACTACTCTATCTGGAAGTTTATTCCACATGTGGATCATTTTTTGTACGAAGAAGAATTTCCTGATGTCAGTACTAAAGTTACCTTTTACTAGTTTGAGCGAGTTCTACTTCTGCAGTTTAACTTCGTATATTCTCTTAACAATCTTATATACTTCTACAAGATCAACTCTCAGAAGCCTCCTTTCTAAATTGAAAAGTCCAAGTTTCTCGCCTTTCCTTATGACTCAGTTCCTTGACACTGGGGCTCAGCCTTTTAGCTCTTCTCTGCGCTACTTCCAGTGCTGGAATTTCTTGGTGTAATATGTAAGGTAGGGAGTAAGGACCAGAGTGTACAGGTTTGATCATTACCTCCTCTGCCTTTTTATTCTACTGTTTTGGATATGTAATTCAACATCTGTTGATTGCTGCTCTGCATTAATTGTACATGTTTAGTGTCAAATCTACTAAAACTCGTGTCTCTTTTAACTTCTTCCTTTGCTATTTCAACACCATTCATAAAGTAATCATTTACACCTTCAAATAAACAGAAATCTGGATCAGTTCTTGAGAGAAAGAAGAAAGAAACATGTTCTGGAGAACTCTCCAATGTGTCAAAGCCAGAGTATGCTGCCTTAAAGGGTAATGCAAAATATTTTGTTTTAACCAAATCTTGGAGCTCACAGTCAAACACTTGAAAGAATCTACCTGGCCCACTTACCAAATTGCTGTTTTTTTACTTTCACTTCTTAAGAATCTTGTTTCTGATGATGTGGCTTTGTGTAAATTTGCTAAACCCCAGACCAGGAGAACAAGAACAATGTGTATCTATATAGTGTATTTATATAGTGTCTTTAAAATAGAAAATGTCCCAAGGTGTTTCACAGACATAAGGAAAATGGACAACACGCTAAAGAATGAGAGCTTCGGAGCGGTGACCAAACGCTTGGCCAAAGAGGTGGGTTTAATGGACAGTCTTGAAGGAGGAGCAGAAGTTGAAGAGGTGGATAGTTTCAGGGAGGTTATTCGAGAATATGAGTCAACGGCACGACGATCAATGGTGGGATGAAGGGATGGGCGATGGACAAGGACAAAATCAAAGAAACAAAGAGTTTGTGCAGGGGAGAGGTTGTAGGGTTGGAAGAGATTACAGAGAAAGGGAGGGGCATGGCCATGGATGGGTTTAAACACAAAAATGAGAATTTTAAATTTGAGGCGCTGGGGGATCGGCAGCGAATATTAGGTCGGGGAGGCGGGTGTGATGGACAAGTGTGGCTTGGTTTGGATGAATTGAAGTTTACAGGGGGTGGAGAATAGGAGGCTGTCCAGGAAAGCATTGGATTAATTTAATCTGGTGGTGACAAAGGTATGGATGAGGGTTTCAGCTGCAGATGGGCTGAGGTAAGGACAGAGGCGGACGATATTACGGAGGTGGAAATCAGCAGTCTTTGTGATGGAGAGGATATCGGTTCAGAAGCTTAGCTCAGGACTGCGAACAGTCTGGTTCAGTCTGAGACAGTGGCCAGGGAGGAGGATGAAGTCAGTGGCGAGGGTACAGAGTTTGTGGCAGGTGCCATAGACGATGGTTTCAATCTTCCTAATGTTTAGCTGGCGGGAGTTACAGTTCATCCAAGACTGGATGTCAGACAAGCAGTAAGGCAACACAGAGATAGTGAAGGGGCCAAGAAAGCTGTTGAAAAGGTAGATCTGGGTGTCATTAAACGCTACTCCCATGGCTTCACAAGATGTTTCCAAAGGGCAGCATGTAGTTGAAGAAGAGATGGGGGGCAAAATGGATCCTCATGGGACTCCAGAGATGACGGTACAGAGATGGGCAGGAGGGAATGGGGAAGGCAGCAAAGGCAGTTGAACGGATGGTCTCTATATTGGAGACCTGGATTCTTAATTCAGATTGACACTCCACAGCAGACAGATTAACTGGTCGTTAATCTTGTTGCTGCTGCATTTGCTCACATAACAACAGTCACCGAACCATGAAGTAACTTGTTGAATGAAGCGCTTCAAGATGGTTTGATGTCATATTAAGGTGCTGTATAAATGTGAGTATTTCTTTTAGGCAGACACTGTCTTTATTCAGAAGGATTTTAGAAGGTGGACTGGATGGTGCAATAGATTAGATACAAATTCAGATAAACCCTTTTGTCTCTGATCTGGGTTTAAGTTCAGCCAGGTTAAAGTCTCCTCTGGCTGCTGGCAGGAAAAGTTCTTCTAGATATGAGTTTGGCCTGTCTCACTCAGAGAAGCTGCACTTGCTGTGGGTGGAAAATAAGAAAATGCCACACCGGTACAGTGGGTTATTGTTTCTCAGGTTAGAGTTGAGGCCTGTTGTTGGGGCATCTAATTGAGCTGTCCTTGATTTGCGAATGCTTGATGCTGACAGTGGGTAGCTGAATGGCGAGTGTTAATGTTCCATCCCCTGCATTAACGTCTCTCATCTTGAGGAGCACAAGATTCACAAAAACAAAACCAGAGAATTCCACACTTTGTTTACCTCATGCTAGTCTGAGGTTATGTGTGGAAATTGTGGTCAGAATTTGCCACCTCCCAAAGTGGGAGGGCAGAGTTTTCCTGAGGCAGGATATGTGTCCTGTTTTCTGAGGTTAATTTTTTGCTGTTCTTTAGGTAAAGAGAGCAATTGGGTTTAACAACAGAAGGTGAAAAATGTGGATCAAACTGGGCCTCTATCCTCTGTAATAAGCAGAGTTCAAATTCTATGAGAAAGTCACAGTTCATTAGTTCACTAGAGTCTATGTTTCACAGTCTAGTCTTGGATGCCACATCCTGTCAAATATTCTGTAAACATTCAGGATTTTGCTTTGACTTTGTACTGAGAAGTGAAAAATTACTCTGTGACTGGACCATGAGATTGAGAGCGTTGCAAGTCGATCGATTTGGTGAAGTAATAGGATAGTGTCACAATTGAACCATGGAACAGCTTTCCATTAGTCACGGTTTCCATGAGCTTTGACTCAATTGTCTATAAGACCAGGCCTGTGATTGTCCACTTCTAACTTGTCCATTCTTGTGTGGGTACAGCCAACTTGGTTCAATCACACATAGGTAGAAATTAACACTGTCCATTTTGGATTTGAAAAGTGGGAGGCTCTAGTTCAAAAACTCTGAATACTCACCATCTCTCTCTCTCTTTCTCTCCTCACTAACTTAGCCTTCAAACATTTTAGTTTACTCTCAGATCTATATGACTCACATTGTAACAAGGATAGAGGTCCAAATGAATCCATAATGTTCTCTTTTGATATTGGACCCAATTACTCTCTGCCAAGAGATAGCAGCAAAATAATCTGATCAGGAAAACACCCTGAGATATAATCAGGGCCAGATCTTGAGATGAATGCATAACATTGAAAGCTGACAAGCTTCTACAGCAACTCAGACTTGCGCATGAGATGCACAGAATATTGACATCCTTTAGTTTACGCTGGAAGGCGCTGGGTCATTAGATAGTAATTGGAAAACCGACCCCTCGTATGTGCCTCTGATAGTTGTGTCCAACTCCACTGCCTCTTGTCTGACCATTGATGCCATGAAGCATTGCACAGTATCTGACTGTTCCCCACTAACCCTCTAACTGCACATTCCTATTGTAAACATGACACATTGATGTGCTTCCATGTTTAACAAATTGTAATATAATATTTAAAAATTATTTTCTCTTCGCTTGCCTGCCGCCCCACCGCTTCCCCCACAAACAATTTGAGTTGTTTTTTTCTGGTGAATTTTCATTGCGTTGCTGCCACACTGAACAGGTGGGTACAGTTGGTACCACTCATGCGTTTTGATTGGAGAGCAGCCAAACCCCAGGAGTATTAACAAGCAGTTAAGGCTGCTTGTAAATGCCAGTTGCCCATGCCACGCCATCCTGGTGCCAGTGACAGCTTGTCACTGACCTCTCTTCCCTAATGCCTCTGGAGACCCGTTTTGAGGTTCACACTTACATTCTGATTGAGATATTGGCTATTTGCTCAGTGAAAGTAACGATTATGTTATCAAGGTGGCCTTGTTAGCGGGAACATCCAGGATGGCTCCAGATTGAAGGTGTGATGTAACTGCATTTGGATTTCACTGTGACTCTAGCTCCTTAAATATTCAATAGGTGTATGAAGTGTGGTTTCGTGGCAGATGACCTACACAGATTTAAACCGTGTCGGATGTGTTTTCCCTTCCTCTCCTAAAGATGTTTAGTTTTGCTTCATTCTGATACCTTGTCCAAATTTCCATTCTTCATGTGTCAGCTGAGATGTTAAGTGTCAGTAAGATATTTGACCATGGGGGGCCCCACATCTTATCCTGTCCTCACAAATAGGCATTTTCCAACAGGGGTCACTGAAGAGTGATCAAGAGCAGGAACCGTGGATGACTTTCCCCCGCCCGCTCCCCCCACCCCATCCCAAACCTAGTGGCATTAAGGCTACAACTAGCATCCTTCCTGCCACCTAGCTGAGATCAGACTGGGAATCAACCTGGAACCTTCACATTCTGTTTTTCTCTCACCTCATGAATATGTTATAAGTCAGGCCATGGGCTAAACCAGCTTTTCTCAACAATTCCTTATTCAGTGGTAAAGGACTGTGTATAAAAAATAGCCAAATACATTAAAGAGTTACTGTGATTACAACTTAACTCTTAACCTGCTCAATAAACAGGAAATCATAGTTACACAACAAATATGTGAGCAGGACTTGAAAGTGTAATGTAAGTATCCTGTTGGGCTGGAAAAATGGGCTTGTGAACAGAAATCCAAAACCTCCAGCCTCCCCTTACCTAACCTGATATATGTGTGTATATATATATATATATATATATTTATTAAAGAATGATTAGCCACTCTTATCCTCACACACATAAGTAGTTAAATCGCACATGTAGCATTTAGGTAGCAGCAAAGCATGATGGGATACTTGACCATTATGGGAGCAGCTTGTAACCCACACTGTAAGAGCTGATAAAGGCAGGTTTGTTGGATTTGTGGCTACCACCTCGCTTATCTCCAGAACACACTAGGGAAAGTTTATCCAAGGCCGAAGCCGACATTGTTTATCATAACTAGCTCACTTTGGATGATTAAGGGAGGAGCGATGGATGTCTCCAAGGTTACCCCAGCTCCAAAGGGAGTCAGATAGGAGCAGCTGCTCAGGACTTTGTGAAGACCCTTTGTGTCGTTTCAATGTCTGGGACTTGTGTTTATTGATAAGGGTCCTCCTCAGGAATGTGAGATGTTTAATGTCATGGGACGACCCAAGGTAGCCCTGACAAGTGAGTGGCAGGTTATACCACCCAATGAAACCCACTGTAGTTACGTAGACCTGTACCACCTTCCACAGCAGGTGGGTGTTGCTTATTGAAAGGTATAAACATGCTTGTAGTGCTGACGTTCCTTTGAGAGTTAGTCACGAGCTTGAGGAAGCTTGCCACTCTCCCTTTGTGCACAAGGTTTTCTAATAAACTTTAACTTGATCAGCAGTTCCGTCTCCGTCTGGTTTTGCTCCAAAAATTCGAGTCTAACAATCCAAAGTTTTCTTTTATTCAGCATTGTAGGGTTACTCACTGTGTAAGGAGTTGCTGCTTAGGTAAGGATTATTCTTGCTATAACTGCACAAAGTGGCTGCTTATTCAACAGATTAATGGTTACTCACAGCATAACTGTACAGGGTTACTGTTTTTGTTTATTTTTTGGTAACATTGAACACAAGGGTGTAAGGATAAACCCAGCAACTACAGGCCAGTCAGTTTAACCTCGGTGGTGGGGAAACTTTTAAGAAACGATAATCCAGACAGAATTAGCAGTCACTTGGACAAGCGTGGATTGATTAGGGAAAGCCAGCACGGATTTGTTAAAGGCAAATCATATTTAACTAACTTGATAGTGTTTTGATGAGGTAACAGAGAGAACAGATGAGGGTAATGCGGTTGATGTGGTGTATATGGACTTTCAAAAGGCGTTTGATAAAGTGCCGCATAATAGGCTTGTCATCAAGATTGAAGCCCATGGAATAAAGGGGGCAGTAGCAGCATGGATACAAAATTGGCTCAGTAGCAGGAAGCAGAGAGTAGTGGTGAACAGTTGTTTTTCGGACTGGAGGGAGGTGTACAGTGGTGTTCCCCAGGGGTCAGTACTAGGACCACAGCTTTTCTTGATATATGTTAATGACTTGGACTTGGGTGTATAGGGCACAATTTCCAAATTTGCAGATGATACAAAACTTGGAAGTGCAGTAAACGGTGATGAGGAAAATGATAGACTTCAAGAGGATATAGACAGGCTGGTGAAATGGGCGGACACGTGGCAGATGAAATTTAACGCAGAAAAATGCGAAGTGATACATTTCGGTAGGAAGAATGAGGAGCGATATAAAGTAGAGGGCACAATTCTAAAAGGGGTACAGGAACAGAGATCTGGGGGTATATGTGCCCAGTCGTTGAAAGTGGCAGGGCAAGTTGAGAAAGTGGTTAAAAAAGCATACGGGATCCTGGGCTATATAAATAAAGGCATAGAGTACAAAAGCAAGGAAGTCATGATGATGAAACACTGTTTCAACCACAACTGGAATATTGTGTCCCGTTCTGGGCACTGCACTTTAGGAAAGATGTGAAGGCCTTAGAGAGGGTGCAGAAAAGATTTACTAGCATGATTTCAGGGATGAGAGACTTTAGTTACGTGGATAGACTGGAGAAGCTGGGATTGTTCTCCTTGGAACAGAGAAGGTTGAGAGGAGATTTGATAGAGGTATTTAAAATCATGAAGGGTCTAGACAGTATAAATAGAGAGAAACTGTTCCCATTGGCAGAAGGGTCAAGAACCAGAGGATATAGATTTAAGTTGATTGGCAAAAGAACCAAAGGTGACATGAGGAAAAATGATTTTACACAGCAAGTGGTTAGGATCTGGAATGTATTGCCAGGGCGGGTGGTAGAGGCAGATTCAATTGTGGCCTTCAAAAGAGAACTGGATAAGTAATTGAAAGAAAAAAATTTGCAAGGCTACGGGGATAGGGCAGGGGAGTGGGACTAGCTGGATTGCTCTTGCAGAGAGCCGGCATGGACTCGACAGACCGAATGACCTCCTTATGGGCTGTAACTTTTCTATGATTCGATGATTTTCCTGTTACTTACAAATGGAAAATGTAACATTCAATTGTCCTTTCTATATTTTTTTAAACAAATAACTTTAAAAAAAATTCTTGGGAAACTGGGGGAAAAAAAAGGATGATCTGCCGTTAACCGAATATGTTCTGAACAGCTGGTGTCCTTCCCCACCTTGTGGTGCTTTATTGGTATTGCAGTGCTTTCTCCTGAACCTGGGAATGACTTGCTCTTGTTTTTCGGTACATGGGTTGGCACAATAATAATGTGCAGCCACAGGCAATTGTAACAAGGACAGGAGGCCCACAAACTTGATTACAGTGGTTGTCTGGAACACAGAAAAACTGGTCAGGTCACCATTGCCACTCCATTTTCACGTTCCATTAATTGATCAAATAGGAAATAAGGGAGACATTCAAGCCCTGGAGACAGTGCAGGGAAGGATTGTGAGGCTGATCCACCGTGTCAGAGGGATTGAGTTATGAGCAAAACTTAGAGAAACGCCAACGCTTCTGTCTTGAAAGGAGGCAAATGAGAGGGGACCTTACAGAGGTATGTAGGATAGATAATCTGGAGAAGGTCAATCTCAGAGGTATATAGAGGATAATTGAATGGCAACGGGAAGGAAAGTGGCAAGTACCAAGTTAGTGTAGTCAGCAGATTGACAACAGAGCCAGTTGGTTCAGCTAGCTGATCTCAGCCACCTTGCCCACTTTGATGTAATTGTGCAATTTTGCTCTGCAGGTATTGAGGTATAATATTATAGTGGGTTGGGAAAGGAGTGGGGCGAGAAGCAACTCCTTACATTGTGGCTGACGTGTCTCTTTATGGTGCAACTATGGCTCTTACTTTGGCCAATTGACGAATTCTTCGAGAGAGATGTCATCTTCAGGTGTTCTCTGCTCTTGGCTGTGTTCTGCCCATTGGGTGTTTGACGCTATCCCATGGTGACAGTGGTATTCTTCTCGGATATGACAACATAAGTTCAGTGAACGTCTTGGACGTGGATTTCATTAATTATGTGAGGCCAATATTGTAAATCATGTAGAATAAAATAAGCCACTTAATCAGATAGATCTGACTAGATTTAATCTCCTCCTGCTTGTTATATGTAAGACAGGATGCCTTACCTTTTGGCAGATAACAGCAAATAATTGGTGCAATGGGTGACTTTTGCAAAATTGCCTCCTTCATTTTTACAAACTATTTCACATAATCACCCAGCCCATTCTCACTGATCTCCTCTTTAATGGTTTCCTTTCTGCGGCCATTTTCGCATTACTGCCAGCAAAAAGGAAGCCTGGCTGACAACGATCAAGTGGTTTGTTCCCTGTTCTGTTGATTCCTTTGCATAAATTCATCTAAAGTTTGTTTGGATGGATCAACATCTCACCACATGCCAGAATGATAAACCTTGAGCTGGTGCCAAGAGGTGCTAATTCTTGCCAGGCTGCAGTTCTACATTTGCTGGTTGTGCTTTGGTACCTTGTCCAAGGGGCCATTCTTTACACGTGAGCCTTGACAGTGAGTGTCAGTAAGGTATTCAACATTGTGGAAGGGATATCATAGTTGAGCCTGATCCTATCCTCACTCAATCTCCACACATTGCACATCCAGCAGAAATTGCTGGTTAGCAGTCAGGATCAGGACATTTGTCCAATTTTCCTCACTAACCTCCTGTAATTGAAACCAACAAAAGCACCCTAACTTGGCTGAGATCAGGGATCAAACCTGGTCTCAGTTGTATGTTGTCTTGTGGTTTCCTGTGAGCACAGCAGGCGTCCAAGTGTCACTGCCTTTATTACAGGTGGGAGGGAGGGCAGAGAGTGAACTGCTATACTGGTAGTGTATCACAATGTTACTAACACTTGTGGTTTTCCTATTAATTTTTTTAGATTTTTCACTAATATGCTGATACTTGGGCGTCAGCCTTGACTCTCACCGTGAATCAGAAGGCTCCAGTGACTTGAGCATACAATCTAGGTTGACATACCCAGTGGAAGTGCTGCAGTGTCAGAGGTTCCGTCTTTTGGATGAGATGTTAAACTGAGGCTCTCAGGTTTATGTAAAAGATCCCCTGGCTTGGACTTAGAATTTCCTGAAGAGGGAATGGCAAAATCCAGAAGCTGAGAAGCTTGCAATGGGGAGGCAGGGCTGAGGTCAGTGGTGGGAGTACAAGGATTGGTCCCGAGTAACCACATAAGTGATAATACCTTAACATCACATGGTTATGATGGACCAATGAGATACCAAATGGAACTGACAACTCAGTGTTTTTCATATGGGTGTTTTGTAGCAATATATTAAGGCGACTGACTTACAGTGATTGAATCAGGCAAATTGTGATTTTATTACTCAGCATTATGCGATTATTAATGGCATTTTGGGGTTTGAATTGCATGACTGTCCATGTTTTGTGAAAATTGCACATCCGCAGCCTTGTTTATGTTTGATTAGCTATGTATTAATATTTTTTCCTTCAGCACAGAAAGATGTTAGAATGTTCCAGGATGAAGGTAAGTAGGAGGTTTGTAGTAGTATTGAGGAGTAGGGGAGAGGGGGGATGTTTTGTCGTTTGATAAGCCATAGGTGTGGGAGGACCAGAGCATTGTTGGGGACATAGGATGTGGGAGGAGTGGTGGGGGGTGGGGGGTTATTGCTTGGTCTGGAAGCAGTAGCTGGAGATTTCCAAAGTGTGGGAGTAGAGGGAAAGGTATGTTAGGTGTCTGGAATTGTGAGGGGTGATACTGTTGCACGGCAGTGGTGGGAGGGTGATCTTGGGGTGTAGGAGCATTAGGAAGGATAGTCACTGGGTGTGGGAGCATTGGGAGTAGTGTCTAGGGGTGTGATAGTGGGGGGAGGGTGCTCATGAGGCCTGGGGGTGTGAGAAACATGGGGCCTGGAAGGACTGGGACAGGAGTCCCAGGGCCTGGTAGCGTTGGTCAGGAGTGAGGAGCTGCTGGGGCATTGTGTGTGGGTTGTGGAATATGGGAGTAGTGAGTTGGGGGTGTTTGGATGTGGGAGCACTGGCAGTGATTTCTGATAATCTGGGAGCACTGGAGAAGAGGGTCGCTTTGTGTGGGACTACTGGAAGTGAGTGTTCAAGTTTGAGACTGTTAGTAGGGGGGGGCTCTTTTCCTGAAATCTGGGAGCAGGAGAGTGGTCCTAGGATGCGAGAGTATTGTGGAAAGGCCCAAGGGGCTGAGAGGGATTTTATAGTCCGGAAATATGGAGGAAGGGGAAGGAGCAGGCTCTGGGAAGGAGCCTGGAATATATCTGTGTTGGAGGGCGGATAGTGTCTAGCAGTATGATTGAGGGGTGCAGGGGATGTTGTAAGTCTTCGTCTGTTGTCCATCTTTCCTCCTCTTCTACCCACCCCCCTCCTGCAGAGGTTTGAAATAGATGAGAAAGACGGTTTCCCAGCACTGAGATGGGAACCAGCTCTTAGTTGTTCAAAGAGTTGAAATAAGCAAAGCAAAAATATCAAAGACATTTTCAGTCAAAACAAAGTAGATTGGTAATGCTGATTTAGTAAGTTTACTAATATTAAACTTATACTGCATTTGCTGACAGTTGGCAAATATTATATAAGTGCACTAAGCACTTTAAACAATGAAGAAATGACTCTCAGTCCAGTAAACAAAAGCTGTTTATGGCCAGAAAGGAAGATTTGCCAAATGACCCAGGAACCGACTTTAAGTTCATTTAAATCAGAGCGATCTGGGGGTATATGTGCACAAATTGTTGAAAGTGGCAGGGCAGGTTGAGAAAGCAGTTAAAAAAGGATATGGGATCGTGGGCTTTATAAATCGAGGCATAGAGTACAAAAGCAAGGAAGTCATGATGAACCTTTATAAAACACTGGTTCAATCACAACTGGAGTATTGTGTCCAGTTCTGGACACCACACTTCAGGAAAGATGTGAAGGCCTTAGAGAGGGTGCAGAAGAGATTTACTAGAATGATTCCAGGGATGAGAGACTTTAGTTACGTGGATAGACTGGAGAAGCTGGGGTTGTTCTCCTTGGAACAGGGGTGGTTGCGAGGAGATTTGATAGAGGTATTTAAAATCATGAAGGGTCTAGATAGAGAGAAACTGTTCCCATTGGCGGAAGGGTCAAGAACCAGAAGACAAAGATTCAAGGTGACTGGCAAAAGAACCAAAGGTGACATGAGAAAAAACATTTTTTGCAGCGAGTGGTTAGTATCTGGAATGCACTGCCAAGGGGGTGAGGTGGAGGCAGATTCAATCATGGCTTTCAAAAGGGAACAGGAAAGGAAAAAAAATTGCAGGGCTACGGGGATAGGATGGGGGAGTGGGACTAGTTGGATTGCTCTTGCATAGAGCCATCATGGACTCGGTGGCCGAATGGCCTCCTTATGTGCTGTAACCTTTCTATGATTCTAAGACCAGGGAAGTTCTCCCAGTATCCTAGTCAACAACATTTATCCACAATCAACATCACTAGAAGAAATTATCCAGTCATTTATCTCATTGCTGTTTGTGGGACCTTGCTGTGTGAAAATAATTGCCATGTTTTCTTACATTACAACAGTGACTACATTTCAAAAATACTTCATTGGCTGTGATGTGCTTTGTGGTGTCCTGAAGTTGTGAAAGGCACTTTATAAATGCAAGTTCTTTCTTATTTATAGCTATGGGTGTGACTTATAAATCTAAGAAGGTTGTGTTAAAATGGCTTTCTGGCCTTCATGATCATGATCTTCTGGAATATTTTGTTCATTTTTGGCATCCATATTGCAGGAAAGATGTGATTACAGGAGGGAGTCCAGAGTAAAACCACAAGGCTCATTCCTAAGCTTACAGGTCTGAGTTACAAGGAAAGATCGTCCACCCTGGGGACCTTGCTGTCTGGAGATGAGGAGGATGGCGGGTGGGGGGGGGGACTTCATAGACATCTTTAGGATTTCCACATGTATGGAGAATTTGGATCCATAAAAGTTCTTCCGTCAGGCACAGGATTAGAGGAGTAGGGGATACGGTTTAAAGTTAAAGGCATCAAAAGAAGGAAGGAAATTTAGGCAACATTTTATTTAGTCAGAGGGTAATAGAATTATGGAATAGATTACTGGCAGGGATGGGGGAACAGAATACCATGGCAGAGTTTATAAAAAGACTGGATTAATTCCTATTATGAAAGGGGATACAAGATGATTAGCTCCAGAATCATGGTCAGGAAACTGATGGGTGGTTTGGAAGGGCAGACAAGATATTGCCCAAAACATAACTCTGCTACTACGATACATAGGAATAGAAGGGAGGGAAAGCATTTTTTTTACTCCCTCCCTTATATCCCTGGTGAATTGAACACATGAATGCAGCGATGGAGAGAGTGCAGAGAAGATTTACAAGAATGTTGCCAGGGCTTGAAAATTGCAACTATGAGGAGTGATTGGATAGGCTGGGGTTGTTTTCCTTGGAGCAGAGGAGGCTGAGGGGAGACTTGATTGAGGTGTACAAAATTATGAGGGGCTTAGATAGAGTAGACAGGAAGTACCTGTTTCCCCTAGCGGAGAGTTCAAGAACTAGAGGATATAGATTTAAGCTGACTGGCGGAAGGATTAGAGGGGACATGAGGAAAATCTTTTTTACCCAGAGGGTGGTGGGTGTATGGAATTCGCTGCCCGAATTGGTGGTGGAGGCAAGGACTCTCAACTCTTTTAAAAAGTACCTGGACCTGCACCTAAAGTGCTGTAAGCTGCAGGGCTACGGACCGGGTGCTGTGTCCTAGGCCCAACCATCTTCAGCTGCTTCATCAATGACCTTCCCTCTATCATAAGGTCAGAAATGGGGATGTTCGCTGATGATTGCACAGTGTTCAGTTCCATTCGCAACCCCTCAAATAATGAAGCAGTCCGAGCCCGCATGCAGCAAGACCTGGACGACATCCAGGCTTGGGCTCATAAGTGGCAAGTAACATTCGCGCCAAACAAGTGCCAGGCAATGACCATCTCCAACAAGAGAGAGTCTAACCACCTCCCCTTGACATTCAACGGCATTACCATCGCTGAAACCCCCACCATCAACATCTTGGGGGTCACCATTGACAAGAAACCTAACTGGACCAGCCATATAAATACTGTGGCTACAAGAGCAGGTCAGAGGCTGGGTATTCTGCGGCGAGTGACTCACCACCTGACTCCCCAAAGCCTTTCCACCATCTACAAGGCACAGTCAGGAGTGTGATGGAATACTCTCCACTTGCATGGATGAGTGCAGCTCCAACAACACTCAAGAAGCTCGACACCATCCAGGACAAAGCAGCCCGCTTGATTAGCACCCCATCCACCACCCTAAACATTCACTCCCTTCACCACCGGCACACTGTGGCTGCAGTGTGCACCATCCACAGGATGCATTGCAGCAACTCGCCAAGGCTTCTTCGACAGCACCTCCCAAACCCACGACCTCTTCCACCTAGAAGGACAAGGGCAGCAGGCACATGGGAACAACACCACCTGCACGTTCCCCTCCAAGTCACACACCATCCCAACTTGGAAATATATCGCCGTTCCTTCATTGTCGCTGGGTCGAAATCCTGGAACTCCCTTCCTAACAGCACTGTGGGAGAACCTTCACCACACGGACTGCAGCGGTTCAAGAAGGCGGCTCACCACCACCTTCTCAAGCGCAATTAGGGATGGGCAATAAATTCCGGCCTTGCCAGCGACGCCCACATCCCATGAACGAATACAAAAAAAAAGGTGAGATTAGAATGGGCACCTGGTTGTTTTTTGAGCCTGCGTGGACACGATGGGCCAAATGGCCCCCTTCTGTGCTGTATCCTTTCTATGGTTCTAACAAATGTCATGATGTGTTCAGGGCACTGTGCCAATTTCATTAAATGATGCAATCAATGTTTAAGCAATACATTTTTGTGATCCCGTCACATTTTTTGATGCAGACTGTAATTACATTGCAGCCTTTAGAAAACAAAACAAATCTGCGGATCTGGCCCTGAATGGGCCTCGCTACAGGAAATGACGTCAGAGATTATTCCTTCAGATTGAAGTAAAAGTTTTTCAGACCGTCTTAATAACAGGAAGCAGCTGAAAAGAGCACCGGACTCGCAACACTAAAGGCCCAGACTCGAAGGCCTGCCGACACTCATAGCGGAACTACAGGTAAGAGCAGCTACAGGCAGGAGATAGTGCAGGACTCCCGGAACATTACTAAAGGCTCAGACTCGAAGGCCTGCCGACACTCATAGCGGAGCTACAGGCAGGAGCAGATCCAGGAGATAGTGCAGGACTCTCGGAACATTACTAAAGGGCCAGACTCGAAGGCCTGCCGACACTCATAGCGGAGCTACAGGCAGGAGCAGATCCAGGAGAAAGTGCACGACTCGGAGCATTACTAAAGGGCCAGGCTTGAAGGCCTACCTACACTCTCACTCTCTCTCTCTGGACGGACCTACAGGCTTCATCCCAGCAGAAAGGCAATCGGTGAAAAACAAGGAGTGGGACGTCACAGGACAGCAGAAATTGGGAAAAATTGAATTAAAAGCTAGAAGCGTAAAACTGCTCAGTAAAATTAAAAACTTAAACTACTTAACTAGAGTAATAAAACCAAAAATAACTGTATTTAAGGCTTAATTTGTTTTTGCTTGGTTTAAGTTAATCTAATAAATTAAGGCGTGGCAGGGCGCTTGAGCAGCAGCTGGCGTCACTGCAGTGCATCCGCCAGGCTGAGAGTTTCGTGGATAGCACGTTTCAGGAGGTGGTCACCCTGCAGATTAAGACAGTGCAGGCAGAGAGGGACTGGGTGACCGCCAGACAGACAAGGAGGACCAGGCAGGTAGTGCAGGAGTCCCCTGAGGGCATCTCACTCTCCAACCAGTATTCAGTTCTGGGTACTGGTGGGGGAGAGGGCTCCTCTGGGGAGTGCAGCCAGAGTGAAGATCAGAGCACCATGGGTGGCTCGGCTGTACAGGGGGGAGGAGAAAGGTCGAGAGAGCAATTGTGATAGGGGATTCTATCGTTAGGGGAGCAGACAGGCTTTTCTGCAGCCGCAGACGTGATTCCAAGTTGGTATGTTGCCTCCCTGGTGCCAGGGTCATGGATGTCACTGAGCGGCTGCAGGACATTCTGAAGGGGGAGGGTGAATAACCAGAGGTCGTGGGAAATATCTGTGCCAACGACGTAGGTAAAAAGAGGGATGAGGTCTTGCAAGCAGAATATAAGGAGTTAGGAAATAAGTTAAAAAGCAGGACCTCAAAGGTAGTTATCTCAGGATTACTCCCAGTGCCACGTGCGAGTGAGTACAGGAAGAGGAGAATAGATCAGATGAATGTGTGGCTGGAGGGTTGGTGCAGGAGGGAGGGATTTAGATTCCTGAGGAATTGGGACCGATTCTGGGGAAGGTGGGACCTGTACAAGCCGGACGGGTTGCACCTCAACAGATCCAGGACTAATATCCTTGCAGGGGGGTTTGCTACTGCTGTTGGGGAGGGTTTAAACTAGAGTGGCAGGGGGATGGGAACCTGAGTGGGGAGTCAAGAGAGTAAAGTTGAGAGAAGCAAGAGAGGGGAGGACCCAGGGGAAATTTACAATACAATAGTAAAAATAGTTGTTCAAGAAGAAGTGAAAGAGAAAAGTGTAGAGCAGCAGAAAGAGAGTGTACTTTAGGCACTACAGATAAAGTGAAAACTAGAAAAAGTAAAGCGATTAACCCAGCATCAAAGCTGAAGGTCAGGCTAGGGTGTGTGGCCCAACTAAGTGTTCTATATACAAACGCACGGAGTATAAGGAATAAATTAAATGAACTGCAGGCACAAGTTCAAATTGGAGGCTATGATATGATAGCTATTACTGAGACATGGCTGTAGGATGGTCAAGATTGGGAACTAAATATATCAGGTTATAACGTCTACAGGAGAGATAGGGAAAATGGAAGAGGGAGAGGAGTAGCCTTAGTGATTAGAGATGAAATCACGTCAATGATAAAGGAGGATATAACGAGAGGTAAGCAGCCAACAGAGACCTTATGGGTTGAATTGAGAAATAGGAAAGGATCTAAGACTATAGTGGGAATTGTGTATAGGACACCTGGCAGCAGCTCTGAAGTGCTAGATTGTATAAATGCAGAGATTAGACAAGCGTGTAACAAAGGCATAGTGGTCTTAATGGAGGACTTTAACCTTCACATAGATTGGGAAAAGCAGACTAGCAACTGTCAGAAAGGTAGTGAATTTCTTGAGGTGTCCGGGATAATTTTCTACAGCAGCATATCCTAGAGGCAACAAGGGGGCAAGCCATACTAGATTTAGTAATGAGTAATGAACCAGATTTAGTTAACAGCTTAACTGTGCGTGAACATCTATCCAATAGCGATCATAACATGATCGAGTTCAATGTGTTTTTGAAAGGGAAAAAAGTGAATCAGCTGCTAAGATTCTAGACTTGGGTAAGGCCGACTTCAATGGGATGAGACAGAGACTGTCCACAGTAAACTGGGCAAATCTGTTAATGGGTAAAACGACTGATGATCAGTGGGAAATGTTTAAAGAAACATTTAACGTGATATAGAACCGGTTTATACCCCGAGGGGCAAGAACTCTACTTGCCAAAAAAAACAGCCATGGACAACTAAGGAGGTAAGGGACGGTATAAGACATAAGGAAAGGGCATACAAAAAGGGAAAACATGGCACAGATCCTGGCGAATGGGAAAGATACAAAGATCAACAAAGGGTCACAAAACAGATAGTAAGAGCTACAAAAAGAGAGTATGAAAAGAAACTTGCAAGGGATATCAAAACCAATACGAAGAACTTTTATAGTTATATTAGGAAAAAGAGAGTGGTCAGGAGCAGTGTTGGCCCCTTAAAAACTGAAAGTGGGGATATTATCATTGACAATGGGGAAATGGCGAACATGTTGAATAATTACTTTGCGTCAGTATTTACAGTAGAAAAAGAGCATAGCATGCCAGAAATCCCAAGAAAACTAATATTGAATCGGGGACAGGGACTCGATAAAATTAACATAAGTAAAGCAACAGTAATGAAGAAAATAATAGCACTAAAGAGTGACAAATCCCAGGACCAGATGGTTTCCATCCCAGGGTTTTAAAGGAAGTAGGTGAGCACATTGCAGATGCCCTAACTATAATCTTTCAAAGTTCTCTAGATTCAGGAACTGTCCCTCTAGATTGGAAAATTGCACATGTCACTCCGCTTTTTAAGAAAGGAGAGAGAGGGAAACCGGGGAATTATAGACCAGTTAGCCTAACATCTGTTGTGGGGAAATTGCTGGAGTCTATAATTAAGGATAGGGTGACTGAATACCTCAAAAATTTTCAGTTAATCAGAGAGAGCCAGCATGGATTTGTGAAAGGTAGGTCGTGCCTGACAAACCTGATTGAATTTTTTGAAGAGGTGACTAAAGTAGTGGACAGGGGAATGTCAATGGATGTTATTTATATGGACTTCCAGAAGGCATTTGATAAAGTCCCACATAAGAGACTGTTAGCTAAGACAGAAGCCCGTGGAATCGAGGGAAAAGTATGGACTTGGTTAGGAAGTTGGCTGAGCGAAAGGCGACAGAGAGTAGGGATAATGGGTAGGTACTCACAGTGGCAGGATGTGACTAGTGGAGACCCGCAGGGATCTGTCTTGGGGCCTCAAATATTCACAATATTTATTAACGACTTAGATGAAGACATAGAAAGTCTCATATCTAAGTTTGCTGATGACACAAAGATTGGTGGCATTGTAAGCAGTGTAGATGAAAACATAAAATTACAAAGGGATATTGATAGATTAGGTGAATGGGCAAAACTGTGGCAAATGGAATTCAATGTAGACAAATGTGAGGTCATCCACTTTGGATCAAGAAAGGATAGAACAGGGTACTTTCTAAATGGTAAAAAGTTAAAAACTGTGGATGTCCAAAGGGACTTAAGGATTCAGGTACATAGATCATTGAAGTGTCATGAACAGGTGCAGAAAATAAACAATAAGGCTATTGGAATGCTGGCCTTTATATCTAGAGGACTAGAGTACAAGGGGGCAGAAGTTATGCTGCAGCTATACAAAACCCTGGTTAGACCGCACCTGGAGTATTGTGAGCAGTTCTGGGCACTGCACCTTTGAAAGGACATATTGGCCTTGGAGGGAGTGCAGCGTAGGTTTACTAGAATGATACCCGGACTTCAAGGGTTAAGTTATGAGGAGAGATTACACAAATTGGGATTGTATTTTTTTATCCGTTCATGGCATGTGGACGTTGCTGGCGAGGCCGGCATTTATTGCCCATCCCTAATTGCCCTTGAGAAGGTGGTGGTGAGCCAACTTCTTGAACCGCTGCAGTCCGTGTGGTGAAGGTTCTCCCACAGTGCTGTTAGGAAGGGAGTTCCAGGATTTTGACCCAGCGACGATGAAGGAACGGCAATATATTTCCAAGTTGGGATGGTGTGTGACTTGGAGGGGAACGTGCAGGTGGTGTTGTTCCCATGTGCCTGCTGCTGTTGTCCTTCTAGGTGGTAGAGGTCGCGGGTTTTGGAGGTGCTGTTGAAGAAGCCTTGGCGAGTTGCTGCAGTGCATCCTGTGGATGGTACACACTGCAGCCACAGTGCGCCGGTGGTGGAAGGGGTGCCAATCAGGCAGGCTGCTTTGTCCTGGATGGAGTCGAGCTTCTTGAGTGTTGTTGGAGCTGCACTCATCCAAGCAAGTGGAGAGTATTCCATCACACTCCCGACTTGTGCCTTGTAGATACTGGAAAGGCTTTGGGGAGTCAGGAGGTGAGTCACTCACCGCAAAATATCCAGCCTCTGACCTGCTCTTGTAGCCACAGTATTTATATGGCTGGTCCAGTTAAGTTTCTTGTCAATGGTGACCCCCAGGATGTTGATGGTGGGGGATTTGGCGATGGTAATGCTGTTGAATGTCAAGGGGAGGTGGTTAGACTCTCCCTTGTTGGAGATGGTCATTGCCTGGCACTTGTCTGGCGCGAATGTTACTTGCCACTTATGAGCCCAAGCCTGGATGTTGTGCAGGTCTTGCTGCATGCGGGCTCGGACTGCTTCATTATTTGAGTGGTTGCGAATGCAACTGAACACTGTGCAATCATCAGCAAACATCCGCATTTCTGACCTTATGATGGAGGGAAGGTCATTGATGAAGCAGCTGAAGATGGTTGGGCCTAGGTCACTGCCCTGAGGAACTCCTGCAGCAATGCCCTGGGGCTGAGATGATTGGCATCCAACAACCACTACCATCTTCCTTTGTGCTAGGTATGACTCCAGCCACTGGAGAGTTTTCCCCCTGATTCCCATTGACTTTAATTTTACTAGGGCTCCTTGGTGCCAGACTCTGTCAAATGCTGCCTTGATGTCAAGGGCAGTCACTCTCACCTCACCTCTGGAATTCAGCTCTTTTGTTCATGCTGTAATGAGGTCTGGAGCAGAGTGGTCCTGGCGGAACCCAAACTGAGCATCGGTGTGCAGGTTATTGGTGAGTAAGTGCCGCTTGATAGCACTGTCGACAACACCTTCCATCACTTTGCTGATGATTGAGAGTAGACTGATGGGGCGGTAATTGGCCGGATTGGATTTGTCCTGCTTTTTGTGGAGAGGACAAATCTGGGCAATTTTCCACATTGTTGGGTAGATGCCAGTGTTGTAGCTGTACTGGAACAGTTTGGCTAGGGGCGCAGCTAGTTCTGGAGCACAAGTCTTCAGCACTACAGCTGGGATGTTGTCGGGGCCCATAACCTTTGCTGTATCCAGTGCACTCAGCCGTTTCTTGATATCACGTGGAGTGAATCGAATTGCCTGAAGACTGGCTTCTGTGATGGTGGGGATATCGGGAGGAGGCCAAGATGGATCATCCACTCGGCACTTCTGGCTGAAGATGGTTGCAAACGCTTCAGTCTTGTTTATTGCACTCACGTGATGGACTCCACCATCATTGAGGATGGGGATGTTTACAGAGCCTCCTCCTCCTGTTAGTTGTTTAATTGTCCACCACCATCCATGACTGGATGTGGCAGGACTGCAGTGCTTTGATCCGATCCATTGGTTGTGGAATCACTTAGCTGTGTCTATAGCATGTTGCTTCCGCTGTTTAGCATGCATGTAGTCCTGAGTTGTAGCTTCACCAGGTTGGCACCTCATTTTTAGGTACTCCTGGTGCTGCTCCTGGCATGCTCTTCTATACTTCTCATTGAACCAGGGTTGATCCCCTGGCTTGTTGGTAATGGTAGAGTGAGGAATATGCCTGGCCATGAGGTTACAGATTGTGCTGGAATACAATTCTGCTGCTGCTGATGGCCCACAGCACCTCATGGATGCCCAGTTTTGAGCTGCTAGATCGGTTCTGAATCTATCCCATTTAGCACGGTGGTAGTGCCACACAACACGTTGGATGGTGTCCTCAGTGCGAAGAAGGGACTTCATCTCCACGAGGACTGTGCGGTGGTCACTCCTACCAATACTGTCATGGACAGATGCATTTGCGACAGGTAGATTGGTGAGGACCAGGTTAAGTAAATTTTCCCTCGTGTTGGTTCGCTCACCACCTGCCGCAGGCCGAATCTGGCGGCTATGTCCTTCAGGACTCGGCCAGCTCGGTCAGTCGTGGTGCTACCGAGCCACTCTTGGTGATGGACATTGAAGTCCCCCACCCAGAGTACATTCTGTGCCCTTGCTACCCTCAGTGCTTCCTCCAAGTGGTGCTCAACATGGAGGAGGACTGATTCATCAGCTGAGGGAGGGCGGTAGGTGGTAATCAGCAGGAGGTTTCCTTGCCCATGTTTGACCTAATGCGATGAGATTTCATGGGGTCCAGAGTCAATGTTGAGGACTCCCAGGGCCACTCCCTCCTGACTGTATACCACTGTACCGCCACCTCTGGTGGGTCTGTCCTGCTGGTGGGACAGGACATACCCAGGGATGGTGATGGAAGAGTCTGGGATGTTGGCTGAAAGGTATGATTCTGTGAGTATGGCTATGTCAGGCTATTGCTTGACTAGTCTGTGGGAGTGCTCTCCCAATTTTGGCACAAGTCCCCAGATGTTAGTGAGGAGAACTTTGCAGGGTCGACTGGGCTTGGTTTGCCTTTGTCGTATCCGGTGCCTAGTGGTCTGATGCCGGGTGGTCCGTCCGATTTTATTCTTATTGTGACTTTTTTTATCGAGATTTTACAACTGAGTGGCTTGCTAGGCCATTTCAGAGGGCAATTAAGAATCAACCACATTGCTGTGGGTCTAGAGTCACATATAGGCCAGACTGGGTAAGGACAGCAGGTTTCCTTCCCTAAAGGACATTAGTGAACCAGATGGGTTCTTTAGAGTTTCGAAGGTTAAGGGGTGATCTGATCGAAGTTGATAAGATATTAAGGGGGACAGATAGGGTGGATAGAGAGAAACTATTTCCGCTGGTTGGGGATTCTAGGAGTAGGGGGCATAGTCTAAAAATTAGAGCCAGACCTTTCAAGAGTGAGATTAGAAAACATTTCTACACACAAAGGGTGGTAGAAGTTTGGAACTCTCTTCTGCAAACGGCAATTGATACTAGCTCAATTGCTAAATTTAAATCTGAGATAGATAGCTTTTTGCCAACCAAAGGTATTAAGGGATATGGGCCAAAGGCAGGTATATGGAGTTAGATCACAGATCAGCCATGATCTTATCAAATGGCGGAGCGGGCTCGAGGGGCTGAATGGCCTACTCCTGTTCCTATGTTCCAATGATTTCTAGGAAGCGTCTTTGTTTACAAGTTTTGAGAACTGAATTTAAACAAGAGTGTTATTGCACTTTAGACAGTAAGGAGCGAGTATCTGCTGGTTTTGATTTGTGTGTATTTTGGACATGCTGTGAAATGTTCCGGGACCTCTCCATACCTGACTATATCATAGTTTGGTAGAGCACAGAAGGAGGCCAGTGTTTTATAAAGGTTTAGCATAACTTCCATGCTTTTGTACACTATGTCTATATTAATAGAGCCCAGGATCCCAAATGCTTTTTTAACAGCCTTCTCAACTTGTCCTGCCACCTTCAAAGATTTGTATACATACACCCCTAGGTCTCTCTGTTCCTGTGCTCCCTTTCAAATTGTACCATTTAGTTTATATTGCCCCTCCTCATTCTTCCTACCAAAATGTATCACTTCACACTTCTCTGCGTTAAATTTCATCTGCCATATGTCTGCCCATTTCACCAGTTTGTTTATGTCCTCCTGAAGTCTGTTACTATCCTCCGCATTGTTTACTACATTTCTGAATTTCATGTCATCTGCAAACTTTGAAATTATACCCAAGTCCAGGTTATTAATATATATCAAAAAGAGCAGTGGTCCTAATACTGACCCCTGGGGAACACGACTATATACTTCTGTCCAGTCTGAAAAACAACCGTTCACCACTGCTCTCTGCTTTCTGTCCCTTAGCCAATTTTGTATCCATGTTGCTACTGTCCCTTTAATCCCATGGGCTTTAATTTTGCTAACAAGTCTATTATGTGGTACTTTATCAAATGCCTTTTGAAAATTCATTTACACAACATCAACTGCACTACCCTCATCAACCGTCTCCGTTACTTCATCGAAGAACTCAATCAAGTTAGTCAAACACGATTTTCCTTTAACAAATCGTGCTGACTTTCATTTATTAGCCCATACTTTTCCAAGTGCCAATTAATTTTTATCCCGGATTATTGTCTCTAAAAGTTTCCCCACCACCGACGCTAGGATGACTAGTCAATAATTGCTGGGTTTATCCCTCTCCCCTTTTTTGAACAGAGGTGTAACATTTTCAGTCCTCCAGTCCTCTGGCACCACTCCCATGTCTAAGGAGGATTGGAAGATTGTGGCCAGAGCCTCTGCAATTTCCACCCTTACTTCCCTCAGTAACCTGGGATGCATCCCATCTGGACTGGGTGACTTTTCTATTTTGAGTACTACCAACCTTTTAAGTATCTCCTCTTTATTTTTATCCTCTCCAATATCGCTACTACCCCCTCCTTTACTGCTACATTGGCAGCATCCTCTTCTCTAATGAAGACTATTTATTTATTACTGTAGCCATACCCTCTGCCTCCACAAGAAGATCTCCTTTTTTGTCCCTAATTGGCCCCATTCTTCCTTTCACTACCCTTCTACTATTTGTGTTTTTAAAAGACTTTTGGGTTCCCTTTTATGTTAGCCACTAATCTATTCTCATACTCGCTTTTTGCCCCTCTTATTTCCTTTCTTAGATCTCCTCTGTACTTTCTGTATTCAGCTTGGTTCTCTAATATATTATGAATCTTACATTTATCATAAGCCTCTTCTTTGTTTTTCATTTTAATTTCAATATCTTTAATCATCCAGGGAGCTCTAGCTTTGGATACCTTTCCTTTCCCCCTCATGGGAATGTGTCTACACTGGACCCAAACCATCTCCTTCTTGAAGGCCTCCCATTGTTGAATTACTATTTTGCCTAACAATTTCTGATTCCTATCCACCTGGGCAAGATCCCTTTTCAACTCGCTAAAATTAGCCCTCCTCCAGTTAAGTATTTTTATGTGTGATTGTTCCTTGTCTTTTTCATAACTATTCTAAATCTGATGATATTGTGATCACTGTTCCCCAAATGCTCCCCCACTGAAACATACTCCACTTGCCCCACTTCATTCCCCAGAACTGGATCCAGCATTGCTCTCTTCCTCATTGGGCTGGAAACACACTGATCAAGAAAGTTCTCTTGTACACATTTCAGGAATTCCTCCCCCTCTTTGCCCTTTACACTGTTACTATCCCAGTCTATATTGGGATAATTGAAGTCCCCCATTATCAGTACTCTATAGTTTGTTAACTAGAAACGTTTATTTGTCCTTCTAGTATTCAAGGTACAACACTGGATTTTTTAATGTATATTTATTGAGAAATCTAAGTGAGAACCTACTGCTCAGAGAAACACTGAGGGTTGAAAAGACTAGGAGAAAAGATGAGATACACCTGCAAGCAGTGGTTAGGTGATGCCAAGATTGGGTCATTAAAGCCTGTAGATTGTGGGAGGAAGGGAATAACAGCAATCTATGCTCATAGAGCACCTTTAATGTATAGGAACTCACAGAGTACTTCACAAGTGGGATCGAGCACTGAGCAGGAGTTGGGAGAAGAGTTAGGGGAGAATTAGTTGATTAGGTCGAGGTTTTTGAGGGTGAGGACAGATGTTGCAAGACAAAGGGATTAAGGAAAAGAATTCCAGAGAGCAGGGGAGTGACAACTAAAGGCCCTGCCACCAATGGTGACATGGGGAAGGTGGGACACGCATAGTAGGACAGTTAGAAGAGCAGGTGTGGAAGGCTGTGTTGTGATAGAGGGCTGGAGAGGGTAGAGGATGTAGATCGGAATGAGGCCATGCAGGGGTTTTAAACAAAGACGCGGTTGGCAAGGTTGGGGTTGATGGGGGTGAAGGTGAGCAGGATTTAGTACAGAATGGGATGCAGGCGGCAGAGATCGGGACAAACTGGAGTTTGTGGAGAGTGGTGCTCTGGAGGCCAATGAGGATTGTGTTGGAGAAGTCGAGTTTGGAAATGACAGAGACACAGATAAGAAACTCGGCACCGAAGGAAGTGAGGTAGGGATGGAGATTGTTAAATTTTGCAGCTGGAGATAGGCAACCTTGGTGGTGGACTGGGTGCCCATTATCTAAAAGAAGAATCAGGATACTGTAACATTTTGAGACTTTTGACTGGAAGGGTTTTTATTGTAATTGGTGTAATGATATTGCTATAAAGGTTAGATTCATCTTATAAAGGGTAATTTGTTGTAGATACAGCATATTTTTTGACTTAACATTAAAAAGTCTGTAATCACTGGACAATGGGTGAAGGCCTGAGTAATTGGAAGTATTAATGGGCTCTCACTGTCTCAGCTGAGGTAGGAAAGTGTACAACCTATAACAGAGGAATACATGACCAGTTAGCTTAGGGTGAGCTAGCTTGAAATGTGAGTTTCTACCTAGAAAGGTAACAGGAATGCATTGTTTATTATTTTTATAATACCAAGAGGTAGGGAGTTGATTAATCTTGCTGCGAAGATTGTAGTCTGTGCAACAATATAATTCATGTAAACTAAACCAGTTATTTGGTTTACAATCATGCCTTGTCTCACTGAAGTGCTTTTCAAACTGCCTTCTGTCAAGACCAGAGAATGCAGATAGCAGTATGTGCAAGATCATTGTACCTAGCACATGCAACAAGGGGCCTACGTTAGGAGCCTCAGGTAGTAAAGGTACATTCTTGATCATTGAGGATATGAGGTCCACTCACAGGAGTGACCACTTACACTGAGCCTGAGAGAATATTTATAATGGATATTTTCTCTTTTTCTCTTTCCTTGTTTCCAGGTTATTGGAAGATGCAGCAATTGACCCCTTCATTTCCTAAACATTCTTACATTCATAGCTCCATGACTTTGCCTATGTTTTTAATATTTTTTTAAAGGAACCTCAGCTATGGAAGACTTTCAAATGGACCGGCTGTATTTAACCAACAGAAATGGGATGTCTGACACTGACCTGGAAGCTGTGGTGAATGAACTCTACCAAAACAAGATGATAAATGAAATTGAAATTAGCAAGGTAAAGACTCCCCACTCTCTCTCTCTCACTCTCTCTCTCTTTCTCTCTCTGCTATATAACTTCCAATGAAGAGATAGGACCAGAACTGAACTATAGACTCTTCATGCTGAAGTGGGGGACTAGAAAGAGAGACTCTTCCAAATGGGAAATGAGTGAAGGTTTGGATGGTAGTGCTCTCCACCCAGAATGGTAGTGTAACAAAAATGTGCATTTAGAAATTTAATTCAGTCATAGTGCATAAAAGGTTAAAAACCAGCCTCACTCACAAAATCATATCCCCACTAAACTTGATACCTTGTTGCAAATAATTAGTCAGTTTGCCAAAGAAGTTGTCTGTGGGAGGGGTCAAACCATTCAATTCAAATATAAACATCTTTAGAGATGTGTTCAAATATGTGTTTGATTGTTAGTTTAAAAGAAAATTTAACAGATAGTTATTTGGTCCCGGTCACTTTCTTGAAGATAATATCAGCTTGCCTTTTTCAAATCAGTGAGTCTGTCTGTAGCCTTTGAAGAGAAATAGGCCAGATAGCTTCCATAAATGTCGAAAAGAACCACGGCATAAGAACAATACATATATAATAATTTTGTACAAAGAAGATCACATGTTTAAAATCAGTAACTAAAATAAACTGAAGAGGGTTCTCGGTTTGTTCTGTGGACATGCAACAAATTTATCTAGATAACTGGAGGTGAAAATACTTTCTCTGGGATATAGGGAGCTGGGGCTCAAATACAATAACAGTCTAAAAAACGGGACAGAATTCTGCCCGAGAGAGTTGGGGAGATGGGAGGAATCCCATCCATCCTTTGAATGAGACGTTAAACCGAGGCCCCGTCCGCCCTCCCAGGTGCATGTAAAGGATCCCATGGCACTATTTTGATGAAGAGCGGGGGAGTTCTCCCGATGTCCCAGTCAATATTTATCCCTCAACCAACATCACTAAAACATATTATCTAGTCATTATCACGTTGCTGCTTGTGAGACCTTGCTGTTCTTGTATAGAGAGTTTGAATACGTCACCATGTCACTTGTGTAGCTTGTCATCTTGAAAATGGTACACAGCTCTGATTCATCTCACCCTCACTCCCAAAGAAAGGTTTCCAAGCAGTTATTTGAAGATCGCACCCTCTGAATGTAAAGTTAATTACAGGAATAGAGGACATGAGTATAAAATTGTCAAACCTCAAGTAAAGTTTGAAGATTGTTTTCCTATAGAATATTAAGTGTATAGGTATATAGGATCAAATTAATTCTTGCTTTGTCAATTGTTAATGATTTTCCCTTAATTGCTTGACTCGGTTGCTGGCTGGTTTACTTGCTTGGTTCTTTCACAGTATAGGAATAACCAAAAGACACTCATTTCCCGTGTCAGTACTTTCTTGGATAATATTGAAAAGAAGGGACCAATTGTCATTGAATTCTTTTATCATGCATTTAAAACGCTAAACAAGCCTGCCTATGATCAGCTTCCATCCAAACAGAAAGGTAAGAAGACTGAAGGGGTTACATTATTAGAGGGGGTGGGGGGGGGGAGATCAGAATGATATGAACAACTGGTTCCATGTACTATGAGATACCAGTGGTGGATTCAGGGATTATGGGTTCAAAGATAGTGAAGACTAGAGTTGATTGCATGAAAATGAGCATTGATTAAGAATTTTCCTGGTTAGTCGTAATGGACATATAGAACTGTAAGCCACTACATGATGTGGCGCAGGCTAACACTCTCTGCTGTGTTACTGATGTTCAGATAACACGGACACATTCCCATTAATTTTTGCTCCTCCAATTTCCGCTCCTCCCAGGTGTCGATGCAATCTGGGGTACAATTCCACATGTGTGAGCTTAGACAGTGAGAAACCATCCCATCCAGTCATGATCCCGTCTTCATCCAATGCCCACACTTGTTGCTCTTTCTAGCAGGAGTCACTGGAGTGGGAACCCAGGCTGATTTTTCCTTTCTAGTTGTATCTGAGTTGCCTCATCTTGTGCTTTTGCTGCAGTGTCTGAGATCAGCTAACAGACCACAGACCAGAGGTTAAATTTGGGATCTTCTTGCTCGGTAATACTGAGATCAGGAAAAATTTATCCAAGAGCTTTGCCTCAACAGATGGTTGGTGAGTCAATGATGGGTTAAATGTCTCCGATTTTGTATAATTTTATGACTCAAACCTCAGCTGTAGTATTTTTTGTAGGAGTTTCAGCACACCATGTCGGTCTGAACCGAGTGGTATTTGTCCTACCTCTGAGTCGGCAAGTTGTGGGTTCAAACCCCACTCCAGGGACTTGAGTAAATAATCTGGGCTGATCGTCAGTGCAGTATTAAGGTAATGTTAAAGAAAGAAGAAAGAACTTGCATTTCTATAGCACCTTTCATGACCTCAGGACATCCAAAAGCACTTTACAGGTAATGAAGTACTTTTGAAGTGTAGTCACTGTTGCATTGTAGGAATGTGTTGCATTGTTGGAGGTGCCGTCTTTCAGATCAAACTTTAAATCAAGGCCCTATTTTGAAGTGCAGGAGAGTTCTCCTGTTGTCCTGGCCAACAAGTATACCTTAAGACAACATATTATCTAATCATTTATCTCATTGCTGTTTGTGGGATCTTGCTCTGTGCAAATTGGCTGCTGTGTTTGCCTAAACACCAACAGTGTCTACACTTCAAAAGTATTTCATTGGCTGTGAAGCACTTTGGGATGTCCTGAGGAAGTGAACGGCGCTATATAAATGTAAGTTCTTCCTTTTCTTTCACAAATCAATGATATAGCTATGCTTTATTTTATGAAATTTAATCTCTACCGGTTTTTTCAATCATTGATTCCTGTATCTTGTGGTATTTTTAGGGTGTGTGACTGATGGACCACCTGCACTTTTAGCCCTGCCCTCAGAACCTGAAGGTACATTTCCAAGACATGGGTGACATCATGTTTACTTCAAAAAAACAAAGCAGTCAGTCTGCTGATATCACTGACTTAGTAACAGAAAATAGCTTATTATATCATCAGTTCAGAACCAGGCCTCACTTTAATCCTCCCTCATGTACCTCCCCATAAAATTAACTAATCCAGCTTCTCCTTGTCTTTTCAACCATTCCTCTGCATTCTTGCTGTGCCGAAATCAAGACTCACTATCGCCTCCCACTCTAATTCAATCCTTCCCAAGGTCTCAAAAATGTGGAACTTCTTACCTGCCTCACTCTTCCCAATCTGTTACAATTTACTAGACTTTCAAACTCAAGCTTGGCCTTGACCAAACCACTACGGACCGATTCATCTTGTCTTCTCTTCTGCTGTTGTTAAGGCTGGTGGTGTCCCCCATAAAGGATCCTATCCCTTCACCTAGGCTTCTTGGTAAATGCATTAAAAAAATAGTCTTACCTGGAGGGCACATGGGAAGGTTCGAGCAAGTCTGAGATTCAGGATGGCGTTAGTTTGTTTTCCTCGTTGTACTGCATCTAGGTCAACACTCCAGTAGAGGACTGGGCAGGTGTCATCGGAGGTGCCATCTTTCGGATGAGATATTAAACTACGGTTCCCCTGCCAGGTTGATGTACGTTAAAGATTCCAAGGCATTATCTGAAGAAGAGCAGGGAATTCCCCCACCATCTTGGCCAACATTCCTCCCTCATGTACCTCCCCATAAAATTAACTAGTCGTCTATCTCATTACTGTCTGTGAAATCTTGCTGTTCATAAAATGGCTGCTGCATTTGCCTGTATAAAAATATTCACGGTATTTCAAGTTAATTCATTATTTGTGAAGTGCTTTGGAACATTCTGGAGAAACAGGAATGCAAATCTGTTCTTATGTAGTCATTTGTGTGGGGGAATGTTTTGTCCTATTAATACACTTCCTCTCTTTACGGTTTAATGTAGAGTAATAATATTACACCACCAAAATTAACACATCCTTAAATTGTGAACATTCTGGTTTTGCCCACAGGGTCTGAGGTGTATGTGAAAAAGCTGAATGATGATTTTGTGTACCTCTCCAATAAGGGTACACTTAGTGATGTTACTCTGCAACTACTTGTTGAAGCTTTAGCCAATCAGCAGGTCTTCAACCCAGCAGAAAAGGAAAAGGTGAGAATTATTGCTCCTTGATTTTTGTTCTATTTTAAAAATTGAAGCCACTTCATGAACAACAGGGGATCTGGTTACCTGAATGTCCCCAACTCAGAAATCCATTTGGAGCCATCCTCAGTGGGGATTGGAATGTCAATTTTGAGGAATGGCTCAGCCTGTTGGACTCGTTCTCTTTTTGAGGTTGAAATTTAAGATTATAAAGGGGGATCAACACCATTCATCCAGTCAAATAGCTCATTATGATGAAGGGTTCAAATAGGGGACACGAGCAGAAAAAAATATTAGACACAAAGTGGCTGTGGAATAAATTAGAAAGAACTTACAAGGAAGGAAGGAGCTTGCATTTATAAAACGCCTTTCACGTCCTTTTTTTAAATTCGTTCATGGGACGTGGGCGTCACTGGCGAGGCCGGCATTTATTGCCCATCCCTAGTTGCCCTTGAGAAGGTGGTGGTGAGCCGCCTTCTTGAACCGCTGCAGTCCGTGTGGTGAAGGTTCTCCCACAGTGCTGTTAGGAAGGGAGTTCCAGGATTTTGACCCAGCGACGATGAATGAACGGTGATATATTTCCAAGTCGGGATGGTGTGTGACTTGGAGGGGAACGTGCAGGTGGTGTTGTTCCCATGTGCCTGCTGCCCTTGTCCTTCTAGTTGGTAGAGGTCGCGGGTTTGGGATGTCCACAGGACATCCATAAGCACTTCACAGTGTGATCACTGTTGTTCTATAATCAACGTGGCAGTCATTATACGCACAGCAAGGTCCCACAAACAACAATGAAATAAATCCAATAAATTACTTTTGAAGTGCAGTCACTTATTATTTACACATAGCTACCAGGGGAAGGCCACTGAAACTGATGGTGTCAATAAGTTCAAGAGATAATTAGATGTGTTTCTGGAGAGAGAAGAGATTGAGGGATGTGGTAAGAAGGTAGGTGGGTGGGGATGATCTATCCAAAGGACCTGTTGGGCCAAATGGCCTTTTCCTGTTCCTAAAATCGTTTTATGTTCTTACATGCCATTCCTGCTCGCTGTATCCTCGTTGTTGAAATTAAGATTCATTGAATCATATGCTGCTCTCATTCTTGGTTGGGGTTCCTCCCCCTCCTCCCCTTCATCCTACAATCTACGGGTCTTTAAAGCCCAGGCTTGGCAGCATCTAACCATTGCTTCTTAACCTACCTCATCTTCTCTCCTATTCCTCCTGATGTTCTTGGCTCTTCACTGTTTCCACTAGCCGGATGGTCGATAACCAGAGGACACAGAGTTGTTATGATCTAAAATGTACTATCTGAAAGGGTGATGGAAGCAGATTCAATAGTAACTTACAAAAGGGAATTGGATGTTTGAAAAGGAAAAATTTGCAGG
This sequence comes from Heptranchias perlo, assembly GCF_035084215.1. NCBI lineage: Eukaryota > Metazoa > Chordata > Chondrichthyes > Hexanchiformes > Hexanchidae > Heptranchias > Heptranchias perlo. The sequence continues at coordinate 19,669,794 of NC_090356.1, forward strand.
GCTATGGGGAAAGAGCAGGGATAGCTCTTTCAAAGAGCCGGCACAGGCACAATGGGCTGAATGGCCTCCTTCAGTGCTGTATGATGTTATGGTTCACCCAGGTTTCTCAAATTTATAAAAAATAGAGTAATTGAATGAGTTCCAGGATTGTTGGCTAGTACTCTATCCCTTGGACACAGATGCACATTTAACCATGTGAACCACAGCTGTTGTAGGATACAATGGGCCTTGGAAAGGCCCTGGAGTTGTCCCTTGGTACCCAATGCATGTTCTTTAGATCTCTACAATGGGGAGACCAAAAGCAGATTAGGTGACCACTTTGCCAAGTGCCTCCATTCTGTGCACAAGTGTGATCCTGACTAGCTGCCACTTCAATTTCCCGTTCCACCTACTCTCTGTTTTTAACCTTCTACAGTGTTCCATTGAAACTCTATGTAAGCAGGAACTGCCTCTTATCTTTCTCCTGGACACTCCGCAGCCCTCTGGCCTGAACATTGAACTTGATAACTTCAGACCTTAACGATCGCCTCCATTTTCTTTACAGTAGGGGGTACTGCTGATGTGGGAAGGGTCTGTCACCATCTAGGGGGAGGGAGGTGGGTTGATGCTTAGGATGAAGACCCCTAGAACACAGTATTGGCGGGGGATCTGTATGCTTAGTGTTGGCCTGCTTTCCTTCCGTTTACAAGGCTCGCAGACCCCACAGATACTTCCTGTTGTGTTTCTTTTCTTTCACCCCTTTGTTCTATTAAAATGCTTGTTCATCTTTCACTTTCTCAGTTCTGATGAAGGGTTGTGTGCCTGAAATGTTAACTTACCGTTCTCTTCACAGATGCTGACTGACTTGCTGTGTGTTTCCAGCAATTTTCTGTTTTGATTTTCTCCAGGTCTTTTCTGTGCTCTCAGTGATTCGTCCAGTTGTATTACCACAGATTATACAGCAAAATATTGTAGCTATTAAAACTACTAGCCCAGGGCCTCTCTGACAGGCATCGAAAGACAATTAGCTTCTATACCTAGCTTGGCATAACAGCCTCGGGCTGGACCGTTTCTTCCAATTGCTGTGTTACAGTATCTGACTGGGAGGTTACTGAGAGGCTACATCTCGATGACTTAATAGGGTACCCCAAAAATAGCCAGGGTTTTCCTCAGTAACAGTGATGTATTTTTAATGGGCTGTTGTTCCTGTGTATTGACAGCACTTGAAAAGGAATGAGGAACTGCACAGATGCATAACTGATTTTTTAATGGACGTGAAAAGCAAAGGGTGGCGTCCGTGCGCTCTTTTCTATGAAGCTCTCGCTGAGCATTGTATGGACCTCTACACATCCCTCCCGAGTTCAAGAAAAGAGGGTAAAAAAAAAGCAACTTTTTTCTTAATTTTGTGAATTTTCACTCCTTTCCCTACCCCGGTCCCTTGCTGGACAATAGGTTCCATTTGGCACCATTGGCCCGCCGTACCTCAAACAAGCGACTGTTATTCATGTAAGTTCAGACAGCTGGCTATTCGACTGCAGCAGGGTACCACAGCTGGGCCCAACCCTGGCCTCGCCCAACAGCATCTCTCATGCACCTCCAGCAGAGGTCACTGGATCGTGGACAGGAGCACGATAGGAGCTTCTCCCCCTCCCTATTCCAGGGGAACTGAGACAAACAGTCCTGCAACTGTCCTGAGATCAGTGAACTCACTTCAGATTAGGGATTGGACTGACACCTTCCCTGGTCTGTGTGGCTCAGCTGCTCACTGCCTTAAGCAGCTGAGCCCTTGGTTGTGACCTTCCTCATCTCGGTAGAACGCATCGCTGAAATCTTTCTCTTTTTCTATCCTTAGGTGATGAGCCAATGCAGCTACGCTGAGAGAGAAAAGCAAGTGGCCAAACCCGACTGTACTTCCAGTAATTTTTAACAATGTGATGAATTTTAAAGTTGCAATGTTATCACTTAATAGTGTATGGTAGCATGAAATAAAACGTGGAATTAAAAAATACTAGTGTCAGTAATGGTGGCCATGAAACTACCGGATTGTTGTAAAAACCCATCTGGTTCACTAATGTCCTTTAGGGAAGGAAACCTGCCGTCCTTACCCGGTCTGGCCTATATGTGACTCCAGACCCACAGCAATGTGGTTGATTCTTAATTGCCCTCTGAAATGGCCTAGCAAGCCACTCAGTTGTAAAATCTCGCTTAAAAAAAAGGCATAATAAGAATAAAACCGGACGGACCACCCGGCATCAGACCACTAGGCACCGGATACGACAAAGGCAAACCAAGCCCAGTCGACCCTGCAAAGTTCTCCTCACTAACATCTGGGGACTTGTGCCAAAATTGGGAGAGCTGTCCCACAGACTAGTCAAGCAACAGCCTGACATAGCCATACTCACAGAATCATACCTTTCAGCCAACATCCCAGACTCTTCCATCACCATCCCTGGGTATGTCCTGTCCCACCGGCAGGACAGACCGACCAGAAGTGGTGGTACAGTGATATACAGTCAGGAGGGAGTGGCCCTGGGAGTCCTCAACATTGACTCCGGACCACATGAAATCTCATGGCATCAGGTCAAACATGGGCAAGGAAACCTCCTGCTGATTACCACCTACCACCCTCCCTCAGCTGATGAATCAGTCCTCCTCCATGTTGAGCACCACTTGGAGGAAGCACTGAGGGTAGCAAGGGCACAGAATGTACTCTGGGTGGGGGACTTCAATGTCCATCACCAAGAGTGGCTCGGTAGCACCACTACTGACTGAGCTGGCCGAGTCCTGAAGGACACAGCCGCCAGACTGGGCCTGCGGCAGGTGGTGAGCGAACCAACACGAGGGAAAAACTAACTTGACCTCGTCCTCACCAATCTACCTGTCACAGATGCATCTGTCCATGACAGTATTGGTAGGAGTGACCACCGCACAGTCCTTGTGGAGATGAAGTCCCGTCTTCGCACTGAGAACACCATCCAACGTGTTGTGTGGCACTATCATCACTGTGCTAAATTGGATAGATTCAGAACCGATCTAGCAGCTCAAAACTGGGCATCCATGAGGTGCTGTGGGCCATCAGCAGCAGCAGAATTGTATTCCAGCACAATCTGTAACCTCATGGCCTGGCATATTCCTCACTCTACCATTACCAACAAACCAGGGGATCAACCCTGGTTCAATGAGCAGGAGCAGCACCAGGCATACCTAAAAAAGAGGTGCCAACCTGGTGAAGCGACAACTCAGGACTACATGCATGCTAAACAGCGGAAGCAACATGCTATAGACAGAGCAAAGCGATTCCACAACCAACGGATCAGATCAAAGCTCTGCAGTCCTGCCACATCCAGTCGTGAATGGTGGTGGACAATTAAACAACTAACGGGAGGAGGAGGGTCTGTAAACATCCCCATCCTCAATGATGGCGGAGTCCAGCACATGATTGCAAAAGACAAGGCTGAAGCGTTTGCAACCATCTTCAGCCAGAAGTGCCGAGTGGATGATCAATCTCGGCCTCCTCCCATTATCCCCACCATCACAGAAGCCAGTCTTCAGCCAATTCGATTCACTCCACGTGATATCAAGAAACGGCTCAGTGCACTGGATTTTTTTTTATTCGTTCATGGGATGTGTGCGTTGCGGGTGAGGCCAGCATTTATTGCCCATCTCTAATTGCCCTTGAGAAGGAGGTGGTGAGCCACCTTCTTGAACCACTGCAGTCCGTCTGGTGAAGGTTCTCCCACAATGCTGTTAGGAAGGGAGTTCCAGGATTTTGACCCAGTGACGATGAAGGAACGGCGATATATTTCCAAGTCGGGATGGTGTGTGACTTGGAGGGGAACGTGCAGGTGGTATTGTTCCCATGTACCTGCTGCTCTTGTCCTTCTAGGTGGTAGAGGTCGTGGGTTTGGGAGGTGCTGTCGAAGAAGCCTTGGCGAATTGCTGCAGTGCATCCTGTGGATGGTACACACTGCAGCCACTGTGCGCCGGTGGTGAAAGGAATGAATGTTTCGGGTGGTGGATGGGGTGCCAATCAAGTGGGCTGCTTTGTCCTGGATGGTGTCGAGCTTCTTGAGTGTTGTTGGAGCTGCACTCATCCAGGCAAGTGGAGAGTATTCCATCAAACTCCTGACTTGTGCCTTGTAGATGGTGGAAAGGCTTTGGGGAGTCAGGAGGTGAGTCACTCACCGCAAAATATCCAGCCTCTGACCTGCTCTTGTAGCCACAGTATTTATATGGCTGGTCCATTTAAGTTTCTGGTCAATGGTGACACCCAGGATGTTGATGGTGGGGGATTCTGCGATGGTAATGCCATTGAATGTCAAGAGGATGTGGTTAAACTCTCTCTTGTTGGAGATGGTCATTGCCTGGCACTTGTCTGGCGCGAATGTTACTTGCCACTTATGAGCCCAAGCCTGGATGTTGTCCAGGTCTTGCTGCATGCGGGCACGGACTGCTTCATTATTTGAGGGGTTGCGAATGGAACTGAACACTGTGCAATCATCAGCGAACATCCCTATTTCTGACCTTATGATGGAGGGAAGGTCATTGATGAAGCAGCTGAAGATGTTTGGGCCTAGGACACTGCCCTGAGGAACTCCTGCAGCAATGCCCTGGGGCTGAGATGATTGGCCTCCAACAACTACTACTATCTTCCTTTGTGCTAGGTATGACTCCAGCCACTGGTGAGTTTTCCCCCTGATTCCCATTGACTTCAATTTTACTAGGGCTCCTTGGTGCCACACTCGGTCAAATGCTGCTTTGATGTCAAGGGCAGTCACTCGCACCTCACCTCTGGAATTCAGCTCTTTTGTCCATGTTTGGACCAAGGCTGTAGTGCTGAAGACTTGTGCTCCAGAACTAGCTACGCCTCTAGCCAAGCATGGGCACACGGCAACAGGTGCACACTCCTACATGGGCACACGGCAACCGGTGCACACTCCTACATGGGCACACGGCAACCGGTGCACACTCCTACGTGGGCACACGGCGACAGGTGCACACTCCTACGTGGGCACACAGGGACAGGTGCACACTCCTACATGGGCACACGGCGACAGGTGCACACTCCTACGTGGGCACACAGGGACAGGTGCACACTCCTACATGGGCACACGGCGACAGGTGCACACTCCTACGTGGGCACACGGCGACAGGTGCACACTCCTACATGGGCACACGGTGACAGGTGCACACTCCTACGTGGGCACACAGGGACAGGTGCACACTCCTACATGGGCACACGGTGACAGGTGCACACTCCTACGTGGGCACACAGGGACAGGTGCACACTCCTACATGGGCACACGGTGACAGGTGCACACGGTGACAGGTGCACACTCCTACGTGGGCACACAGCGACAGGTGCACACTCCTACATGGGCACATGGCAACCGGTGCACACTCCTACGTGGGCACACAGCGACAGGTGCACACTCCTACATGGGCACACGGCAACCGGTGCACACTCCTACATGGGCACACGGCAACCGGTGCACACTCCTACATGGGCACACGGCAACAGGTGCACACTCCTACATGGGCACACGGCAACAGGTGCACACTCCTACATGGGCACACGGCAACCGGTGCACACTCCTACATGGGCACACGGCAACAGGTGCACACTCCTACGTGGGCACACGGCAACCGGTGCACACTCCTACATGGGCACACGGCAACAGGTGCACACTCCTACATGGGCACAGGCAACAGGTGCACACTCCTACATGGGCACACGGCAACCGGTGCACACTCCTACATGGGCACACGGCAACAGGTGCACACTCCTACGTGGGCACACAGCGACAGGTGCACACTCCTACATGGGCACACGGCAACCGGTGCACACTCCTACGTGGGCACACGGCAACAGGTGCACACTCCTACATGGGCACACGGCAACAGGTGCACACTCCTACATGGGCACACGGCAACAGGTGCACACTCCTACATGGGCACACAGCGACAGGTGCACACTCCTACATGGGCACACGGCAACAGGTGCACACTCCTACGTGGGCACACAGCGACAGGTGCACACTCCTACATGGGCACACGGCAACCGGTGCACACTCCTACGTGGGCACACGGCAACAGGTGCACACTCCTACGTGGGCACACGGCAACCGGTGCACACTCCGACGTGGGCACACGGCAACCGGTGCACACTCCTACATGGGCACACGGCAACCGGTGCACACTCCTACGTGGGCACACGGCAACCGGTGCACACTCCTACATGGGCACACGGCAACAGGTGCACACTCCTACGTGGGCACACAGCGACAGGTGCACACTCCTACATGGGCACACGGCAACAGGTGCACACTCCTACGTGGGCACACGGCGACAGGTGCACACTCCTACATGGGCACACGGCAACAGGTGCACACTCCTATGTGGGCACACAGCGACAGGTGCACACTCCTACCTGGGCACAGGCGACAGGTGCACACTCCTACATGGGCACACGGCGACAGGTGCACACTCCTACATGGGCACACGGCGACAGGTGCACACTCCTACATAGGCACAGGCAACAGGTGCACACTCCTACATGGGCACAGGCAACAGGTGCACACTCCTACATGGGCACAGGCAACAGGTGCACACTCCTACATGGGCACAGGCAACAGGTGCACACTCCTACATGGGCACAGGCAACAGGTGCACTCTCCTACATGGGCACAGGGCGACAGGTACACATTCCTACATTGTTTATGAATTAAAAATTGAAATGATTAATTGTACCACCTGAAAGCTTGAGATTTCAAATAAAGCTGTTGGACTATAACCTGGTGTTGCACGACTCATGACATTCCTCGCCTCTGTGACCGACTGTCCAACAGGAGATTGTTTGTAGGGTCAGACGAGGACAGGGTTCAGCTCTGCTCCTGACCTCCTCTCCCGTTTGGTGCAACCTGGAAGCAGCAAGAGGAGGTCGAGCAGCCGGCGATCACTCGGTCACCCGCTATGGAAAGGCTCTCCACCTCCTCCTGAGGGCTGGCAGCGTGGCCAGTGTTCCAGGGAGCCGCCCTTAGCTAGGGGGGCCTCCCACCTGCAGACCGACCTCTCCACCAGCCACTGCATCAACACCGTCTGGCAATTCTGATACACACTCTGCAGGAGTGCTTGTCTAGAACCAGACAGGAGGGCTCCCTCCCAGTCGGGGAACACTTCAGCAGTCAAGGACATTCAGCCACCGACCTTCGGGTAAGCGTACTCCAAGGCGGCCTTCGAGACACGACAACGCAAAATCGTCGAGCAGAAATTGATAGCCAAGTTCCGCACCCATGAGGACGGCCTCAACCGGGATCTTGGGTTCATGTCACGCTACACGTAACCCCACCGGCGAACAAAGGTTATCTGTTTTTAATATAACGGGTCAATTGCTGTCTTTTCCTTCCAGATGTTTCTATGTTTGTGCCTCGCTCTGTTTTTTTTTGTTTTGGCCGTTTGTATATTCCGTGGCCCTGTAGGTAACACCTATCTGTCTGAACACTGTGATTGCCTTGGCAACGGGCAGTTGAAAAGACTATCTGTAATCACCATGTATTGTTCTGTGATTTATAAATGCGAGAGGTTTGAGGATTTCTTTACATTCACCTGAGGAAGGAGGAAGCCTCCGAAAGCTTGTGAATTTTAAAATAAAATTGTTGGACTATAACTTGGTGTTGTAAAATTGTTTACAATTGTCAACCCTAGTCCATCACCGGTATCTCCACATCATGTCTAGAACCCATGCTTGCTTGGAATTATTACTTTTTTCTCCCGAATTTTCTCTCTTCCTTTCCCAAAGCTGACAATTCCCATTTGGGGGGGGGGAAGGGGTGATGAACAGTTCTATGGGCACCTCCCACTACCTCCCCTGCTCCTCATGCGTTGTCCAGTTATTGAACTGGACTTTGCCCCCGCCCCTCCATGGGGGAAAAAATAAATTCGAGCTGCCCAACCCTCTCCTCCATATGTAACAATCCTCCATATGTAACAACGTCACACAAAGTATAAAGAAAAATCAAAACTTAAGATGTATTTATTAGAACGTATAGGTATAATTAGATTTTTTTTTGGTAAGAAAATCAAAAATAGTTTCTTTCACACAACTTCTGTTTCCCCGATTGAAGAAACTTTAGACAGCGATTGTACAACATTATAGAAAATGTCATTTTTCAGTACACACAGATAAAATGTACAAGAGATGACAGCAACATTAATTGTCAATTTTATGCAGATTCATTGGTGCTGGTGTAATTCAGAGAGCTGCAGCTTTCTCTCCTTGGCTCCTGTTACTGAGTCTCCCCCCACCCCTCAAACCATGGGAGCCCCCTTCAGATTCCAGAGTTTAGCAATTCCTGGTTATTCCCTCATTCCCATTGTCTCCTCTGGGAGAACTATTCAGCTCCTATTCCAGGACAGAACACAAGCAAAATCACACCACGGCAAACTTGGATTCTCCCAAATCAGAGTAAAAGACACAGACACGACACAGAGTCACACACAACGCACTCAGAGTTAGACTCACACAAAGAGCCCAACTACACCACTCTTCCATATTCCAGATACACTGAAAGCAGAACCGTGCAAAGACAAACTCAGATTCTTTCCAATTGAAGGCGAGGGAACCTGTCAAGCTGCGGCCAAATTTTATGATCTGATAGCTCAGCGCTGGCTGTGGACAAACCCAGTCCTCCCGACCAGTAACCCATCCATCTTTGCTGTTCACGGCCATGATATTGAGAGGAGGGGACACAGATGGAACGCAGCTCAGTGAGAGACGAAGGAGCAAAACTGAAGGCTGGGAGGCCAGGCCCCCTACCCTGGCACTGTGATCAGAGGGCCAGCCCTCTCGAGTGCTTCCCCGAGGCCTGTTGCAGGTGGTGCACAGGCCGTGGATTGTCCTGCCTGGCCACCTGTGCCCTCAGCTGCTGCTGTGGAGGAAAACAGAAAGCAGCGAGGGTAGATGTGAATTGTCCTGTTTATGGCGGCCCAGTCACTCAACCTGACTTCAATGCAGGTGCCGGGTGAGGGCTCAGCAAAGGCTTGATTCAAAGTCCACGGAGAGGCCGTACCAGCTGCCGATGCTGATGGCTGTGGTGGGGGGGGAAAGAGTGTGTGTGTCTGAACTCGAAGCTAAATAAATCATGCACCTGTGACCTCAGCTTGGAAATGGAAGCAGTGACTTGCTCGTCAGTGGGGCACGAAAGGGTAATTTAGCTCCCCACCCCGCTACCGCCTCCAGTGCCTTTAAAACTAAAACGGGCATCGGTCCGATACGACAAGTGTTCAGCACAACAGATCAACAGGATACAGTCAGCAGACAGGAATAAGCCCCACCCACCCCAACATTCGCCATGCAAAGGAACGTAGAACAGTTTAAATCGACCGTCTTGTGGGGTAAAGAGCACCCCCCAAACTGTGAGCTCAACCCGTACTATTTACATCATCAGGAGCTGTAACCACAAGAAATAGGAGCAGGAGCAGGTCATTCGGCCCCTCGAGCCTGCTCCACCATTCAATAAGAACATCAGTTCACACTGGAGAATCAGACACCATTACCTTGTGCTGCAGGTGCCTGTCGGTGTTCAGGCCACTGCGGGGCCGGGGGTGGGGGGGTCATGATTTCCACCCCCCCCTCCCTCCTCCCAATCACTTTGTATGTCAGCACTCAGCCCAAACCATGGAGGTAATTGTAGCTGAGCTCACCTGATGCCCACACACACAAACACACAAACAATGACACAGCAAGGGTCACTGACTGGTGCTCAGGTGCAGGAACCCTAATTGATATTCCCCCTCCCAGCCCAAGAGAGGTGAAATCAGCTAACTTGTCACAGACCAGGGATTGAATCGGAGGCCTCTCTGGTGTTAAAAACAGAAAATTCTGGAAACACCCAGGTAGCATCTGTAAAGAAAGTCAAAATGTTAACGTTGCAGGTATAACCCTGGACTGACAAACGGTTCGATCTGAAACATTAATATTGATCCTTTTATTGCAGAACCTGTTGCATATTTCCAGAAGTTTCTCTTTTTGTTTCAGATTTCCAGTATGTGTGGTATTTTGTCGTATTGTTTAAATCACCTCCCTGGCGTGTGCGGGAGTTCCACCCCGAGCAGTGTATTTACTGATTAGACCACTACAGGAGCCAGTTCAAATAAACAGCTCAGTCCGATTCCGCCCCCCTCCCGATATTTTACTCCACAAATAAAAAGGAAACCACATGTAGCTTAAATGCGGACTGCGAGCAACCACGGAGCTTTATTCCAAAGAGGGTTATTTCAAAGATATTTTATTTGTTCACCGAGGGGATGCAACTGGGAATGTTGGACATTAATTGCTCCCCTCTCACTGTGAACATCTCAGCAATGAATCTGATTTTTATTTTTGGTACAGCTCCACCACATGGGCCGGTTTTATTTTAGTTTAATTTTTAATAAGCTGAAAGACACTGCACTTAAGTTTTTTTTCCCAATCTGTTGCAACAAAACGACGGTCATTCTGAGCCTCTGTTGAAGAACCGGGTCGCGTCCTGCACCTGAGTTTCACAACCAAATGTTTGTTTCCAAAAGGCACTTCTATTGTCAAACGCACCCTGGACTTTTTGCATGAAATTGATTTGGGAACTGCCGCGATCCACAGCAACAGGACTAATTGGATAGTTCTGTCAGAGCTGGCACAGGTGCAATGGGCCAAATGGCCTCCTTCCTGTGCTATATGATTCTATGAACAGCCGATTTCACCTACCCCCCCTCCCCCCCGCCAAACCCCATCTGATCCAGGGGTGGTCACAGGCAGGAGGTGGAGTATTGCTTCCCCCGCCCCCCCACTTTGGTCCATCTGTAGTTAGTCAGGTTGCAGAAACAGCATTATGTACAAAAGGCAATGGTCTGGCCCATGTTTTGTTCAAGGAAGTCAGGGCAGATCGTGAGAGGAAGGGGCCTGGAACATCTGTAACTGGGGATAATGAGACAATTAACTTAGTGCATGGCCCTTTAAAAAGACAATCAGGTTCTTATACTGCAGGATATTGTAGGGACATTTGGGGGGTGGGAAATGGTAAAGGAAAAACTGAAACTAAATGGTTGCTACGCTGTTCATCAGAGCACGAATGAGACAGAACAGATTACAAGCCGCCCTGACCGACGTGGTTTACATACTGCGCAGCTCATCAGAACACAAACCTCATCACAGTGATAATATTTAGGGAGAGTGGTTAAAATAATTCAAAGCAACGAGGTAGGCACTTTCCCTGTTTCCTGCTTCTCTCCCCCCACAAGAAACACAAGCCCCTGCCCCGCACCTGTGTGATTACCATCCCTTGGAACATCCATACGATACATAGAGAGAGATCCACAGAGCAAAGGCTTTACATTAAGGCCGGCTGATTTTATTGCCCACCTTCACGTTCAGGGACTGGCAACTGTAAGGCTGTAACTGTCCATTTATTCTCCAAGTGGGATAGCCAGAAATTCAAATCAGACACTGAACAATCTATTTATTAAAACCGAACTCCGTTCCTCTCCCCTGTTTCTGCCGCCTCTGAGGGGCGATAAGTTATCGAGGCTCTCATTAGTTGCAAACACCAGACCTCGAGCCCCCCACCCCCGGCTCTCTGGGGGAGCGGCTGGCGTGCTAACCCATGACTACAGTCAGACTCTCTGCTGGGCTCCTCCCGCACCCACAGTCGGGGGTCTGAATGGTCCTGGGCAGGGCCTGCTCACCAGCTGCTCCATTCCCCACCCATCCAAGGTGGTGACAAACTGTCCCAGGCTTGAAGTGCGCCATGTTAGGATAGTAAAGTGAATGAAGCCATGACGATGTGGCTCAGGACAATCCGAGTGAGATTGTTCCATCTTCCCAACACCACTCCAGCTCCGCACAAAACACTGATCATTTAAAGTGTTAAATACGCGACCGATTTCTGATGGTTAGATGCCTGAGAAAAAAATAAATTTTGGTTCGAACAGTGTTACGGACTCCCCCTGCTCTGAGTGAGGTTATTGGAGCAGGAGGATGTTGCATTGAATGGCGTCCAAGTATGCAGAGGAAGTTGCATACCAACACAGCAAATGGCATCACATACAGATGCAATTAAGACACGTTTGCACTCGGAGACAAACACAATTCCAGACTAGAGTCCATTACAGCAACACCAGACCACAGTCCCGTGAGGATTACAGTCCATTACAGCAACACCAGACCGCAGTCCTGTGAGGATTACAGTCCATTACAGCAACACCAGACCACAGTCCCATGAGGATTACAGTCCATTACAGCAACACCAGACCGCAGTCCTGTGAGGATTACAGTCCATTACAGCAACACCAGACCACAGTCCCATGAGGATTACAGTCCATTACAGCAACACCAGACCACAGTCCCATGAGGATTACAGTCCATTACAGCAACACCAGACCAGAGTCCTGTGAGGACTCCAGTCCATTACAACAACACCAGACTACAGTCCTGTGGAGGACCACAGCCCATTACAACAACACCAGATTAGCATTACGTGAGGACTACAGCCCATTACAGCACGGCCAAAAGCAAGTCGGGACTCTTGACAATACTGGACAGGCCCAACTGCTGAACATCTGGGAAATATAGAATTCTGCTCCCCCCCACCCCACCCTCCCAACAAGCGCAACAGAAAAACAAACCCCCACCTTGATTGAGGAGGTACAATCTAAGTGTTGGCCCCACAGTAAATCTTTGAACTGGTGTTAAAAAGGACCCTACATAAAAAATAAACTCTAAGAGGTTGAACTTGCTGCCAATAATTTAAATTTTAACCCTCTTCCCCAAACAATTTTAAAATATATATTTTGCAAGAGGTGCAACGCTATAAAGGCCAAATTAAACAGATCCTTAAAATCATGGCCTTGATTGGAAAGGAGTGAAAGAAGTGGCTGTGACCAGCAAGAAAATGCATTCTGGGACTAGGCAGCCATTTTGATTGGACTTTTTTTTTTAAAAACATTGGCCAGATCTGGTTGGAAAAGATACTGGAAAAAACCCTTCCCCCATTTACAGGGGTACTTTAGCATGGGGGGGGGGGCGGGGGGGGGAATCCGCTTGGTTCAGTTCCTGGATTAGCCTTTTCAGAAGACCCTATTGTAGAAGGGGGAGCATTGGAGCAAATTTCAGCATCTTCACTGCAGCCAAGGCTGGCATCAGTTAATTCACCGCAGAGCCAAATGTCCCTTTTAAAATGTGAACCAGGCATTGATCAACGACACTGGGAGTTCAACCCGCATGTATCCCACCCCCAGGTCCCATACACCCACCCCCATCAATGGGAACTATGTTCTCAAAGCCAAGTAACAGGAGTAAAGCAACACGGCAAGACCTTCAACCAATGCAATAAAAACCGCAAACTTTGGTCGGTCAAGATTATCTCGCTCGACACAACCCTCCCACTCACGTCCCAAAGGCTTTGTGTCAACACAAGGGGCACAGTCTGGTAGTGCAATGTTAAGACTGAGGACAAACCTGGAAGTGACTGAGACATTTCGCTCCTCCCCCTTGTTCCCCCCCCGAGTTAGTCATTATGGTCTGTATGCCTCTCGTGCACACCTGGTGCTCAATAATCCACCCCCCACCCCCCCATTCTTTTAAGAAAAAAAGTAGTCAGTCATGTGCGTCTTTGCAGGATTAGAAGCCAGATCCGTGGACCCCCCCCAACCCCAAGCCATGCATTTCCATCGGGAATGTGGTCTTAGTTGAAGGCGGACTGCAGTTCCTTGAAGGCCGCTTGCTTCTGCTTCTTCTGCTCCGCTTGCTTCTTCTTCTCCTCCTGCTCATCCTTGATCTCCTGTTCGAATCGGTTTGAGTCATTGATTGCCCGAACCTGTGGAGGAAACGCATCTTTTGGTTTCGTTTCATTATCAAATCAAAACTCTCGGACCGTAAGGGCCCTACGTCACCCGAGTTTGGAGCAGGTTCACAGAGAATGCGGCTTACAGCAAAAACTGACTGCATTTGGCACCTCGACTGTCAACGTCACAAAGACTGAGGGAATACATGATCCAGGTCTTTAAAGTATCCAACAGTGGAAATAAACAAGCTATTTCTTGTGACAATAAGCACAGGACTCGAGGTGACAGGTACAAACTCACAAGCCTTAAGAAAGAACATTTCTCCATCCTTGTCACCATTAGTTGCCAGATTTGGGGTCAACTCTGGGTACTGGATCCATTGTCTGTTAAGAAGAGGGATTGAGGATTAGGGAAATATTGACAGCCTGGATGGAGTGGGCCTGACGGGCTGAATGGCCTTTTCTGACTCTGGACTTCCTTAGGCAATGGGAGCAGCTGGTGTAGGGAATAGAATATCACACTGAGATAGGAGGGGGGTTGAGCAGAGATACTTTGTTGGGACAGTGGAAAGGGAGCTTTACTCTGAATCTAACCCATGCTGGACCTGACCTGAGAGTGTTTGATGGGACAGTAGAGAGGGAGTTCATTCTGTATCTAACCTGTGCTCTACCTGACCTAGGAGTGTTTGATGGGACAATGTAGAGGGAGCTTTACTCTGTATCTAACCTGTGCTCTACTTGACCTGGGAGTGTTTGATGGGACAGTATGAGGAAGCTTTAATCTAGAGCTAACCTGCGTTGTACCCGACCTGGGAAACTGTTCCATTCCGCAGCATTAGCAATCCTCACCTTGATGTAGCACCAAAGCTACATAAACCATGGGTCCTCAACCAAACAGAGGTGGAACAATGTATAAAGAGTGGGGTGGGGGTTGCAAGGAGAGGTTGGCAGATCAGGTAACATTCTGGGATTTGGAACATGGAAAATAGAGACATACCCATAACTCAGGAGGATGGGGGGGGGGGGGGGGGGGGGGTCACATCTCCCCATGTCTCTCATTGGTTGCCAGCTTCACGTTTCCATGGCAACTCTTGCTACATTCTAGAATTCAACATGAGGAGGGAGTGAGAATGTGGAACTGGCTACCACATGGAGTGGTTGAGGAGAATAGTGTAGATGCATTTAAGGGGAAGCTAGATAGGTGCACGAGGGAGAAAGGAATAGAAGGACATGTTGATAGGGTTAGATGAAGTAAGGTGGGAGGAGGCTCGTGTGGAGCATAAATACTAGCACAGACCACTTGGGCCGAATGGTCTGTTTCTGTGCTGTGAAATTCTATGTAATTCAATATAAGCCCTGAAACTGACACGAGTAAAACTGACACAGGCAGCAAAATAGTCAATCGTCAATAACCAAACGCAAAGCATCAAATTGCAGCCGGTACTTACTTTGGCTTCAAAGAAGGTTTTGGCTCCTTTCACTCCCTCTGTAGAGACATCAATCTCGGAGAGCTGGGCCAGAACGTGCAAACCACTGTCTACGGCCAGCTCTCCTGCAGCCGCTTTACGGAAAATCAGCAGGAACTAGAGAGGGAGGAAACACAGAATCAGGAGGCTCAGTGTTAGGGAGCAGTGTTAGACCAGGATGGACTGGTTCACAAGAACATAAGAAATAGGAGCAGGAGTAGGCCATTCGGCCCCTCGAGCCTGCTCCGCCATTCAATCAGATCATGGCTGATCTTCGACCTCAACTCCACTTTCCCGCCCAATCCCCATGTCCCTGGATTCCCCTAGAGTCCAAAAATCTATCTATCTCAGGCTTGAATATATTCAACGACTCAGCATCCACAGCCCTCTGGGGTAGAGTTTTCCAAGGATTCACAACCCTCTGCGTGAAGAAATTCCTCCTCATCTCAGTCTTGACTATCCCATTGAGACGACAGTAATCCAGTCCTGGTGGTAGAGCCATGCAGAATGTCCAGGCGGAAGTCACAGCGAGACAGACCGGCCAAGTCAGCACATAACCTGTTTATAAACCAGTTATCGACACTCCTATACAGGGAGTCGGCTATGCCATTTGACAACTGGGGGAGAGGGGGGGAAAACCAGGGGACATAGCATGCCAACCCCCCCCCCCCCCCCCCCCCCACCATTTTTGTTCCTGTTCCCACCCTACTTCCACACATGTATCTTCCAGCTGAGGTGAGTGGATAGTGATCAGAATATTTCTGGGTGCAGCAATAACCCATCAGATTACCAGACAAGGGTCTAGAAATTCGGGTGCATCTATTTTTGGGCACTCAGCCGCAGGGCAGGGGGGGGGAGGGGGGTTGCCCAGGGTCCGATCCCTGCGCCCGAATGGTGAAGCCCGAGGAGCGCCCAATATTGGGCCTTATTAACATCAAACTGGTGCAGCAGGAGGATCCCTCTGGCGAAGAGTGAACCATGATCGGTAAGTGAAGGCCACAGGGGAGTGGGGGAGAACGACCACGTTCCTTTAATGTGGGGTCGGGAGGATCACTCCAGCTGCACTGTCAGGTAAGTATGGGGCCTTCCTGCCGGTTAGCGCCATGTTGTGCTGAGCAAGGCCAGCCTGTGGTGAGTGAAGTGCTGGGACGATCAAAAGTGGGAAACCGGTCCTGCAAAACATGCAGGACCCTAAATTAATTCTCTCTTTAAACGTTCCTGATGTGCGTTCCTAACATCAGTGTAACCACCTTCTCCAGTAGAGGGGGTGGCGCACATCGTGCCCGCAATATTGGAGGCATAGGAGGCCGTTTAGCACCTGGCTGAATTTCTAGGCAAAAGTACAGTCCACTCCTCTCAACTTTAAGTGGTTTAATTCAAATTAACATATAAAATCAAACTTTTAAGCACTCAATTCCTATTTTCATACATTATTTATGGGTAATTCAATTTTTTAATAACACAAAACATGACGGGAAAACGTTAAGCTTCGGAACATGCAGGGCGCAGTATTTAAAGTGACCAGCAGAGGGTGACAGGAGCTCACAGCCTCCCGGAATCTTGCTGGAATTTAATGGTATTTCCTCCAGTTTTCTACAATCCTCTCCTGAATTTCCTGAATCTGTGCTGGGTGCGGTTTCACAGCTCCTGCCTGCTGTCCGCTGTCTCACCCAAGCAGCCATCCTTCGCCTGCAAGCCTACACTATGATGATTTTTATTTCCTCCTCTGCCTAACACAGGGGCACTGAGGCCAACTATAGGCCCCTAATACCGCAGGGCCCCAGGCCAGACCAGCTATCTCCAGGGATGGGGCCTGCGATCCTCCAGTTTGTACGGCTCATCCAGTAGGTCACTCCCCCGAGTGTATGAGGGGGTTGTGTGCAACAGTAAGGAGGGGGTGGGGGGAGAAAGAGAGGGGTGAGGGAAAGATGCAACTTAAAAGGGAGAAGTTATCAAGATGAAAGATCCCACTTTAAAAAAAAATCATTGTTACAGTGAACAACGTAATGTCGCTATGCATCGAACGCACCTTGTTGCCAATATTTAAACGCTTCCATTTTAAACACCAAATTGAAATGGTTTGTGCAGCCACGAATCCTGAACCAGTTTTACTGAACTGGCTGTTCCAGTTCGTGGTGACAGAGTCGCTGGGTCAACATCCTGGAACTCCCTACCTAACCTCACTGTGGGAGAACCTTCACCACACGGACTGCAGCGGTTCAAGAAGGCGGCTCACCACCACCTTCTCAAGAGGCAACTAGGAACGGGCAATAAATGCCGGCCTTGCCAGCGATAATCACGAGAATAAATAACAAAATACTCACCGCAGAGATGGCGCTGCTCCTTTAACAGGAATAAAGCACAACTAATACACTCACTAACCCAGGAACAACCTAATAACTTGTGGCTCTCTGGAATTCCCTTCCTGAGCTCCAGCCTTTCCACCTCCCTCTCATTCCTTCAAACCCCACCTCTCTGACTAAGCTTTTAGTTATCTGTTCTAATCTCTCCTTCTCTGGCTCAGTGTCGATTTTTCTTTAGGCCTCTGAAGCATCATGGGATGTTTCCCTACATTAAAAGTGCTGAATAAATGCAAGTTGTTGTTGTAGACCAACCGACCCAGTGACCCGGGCCCGTCCCGCCCGCCAACCGACCCAGTGACCCGGGCCCGTCCCGCCCGCCAACCGACCCAGTGACCCGGGCCCGTCCCGCCCGCCAACCGACCCAGTGACCCGGGCCCGTCCGCCAACCGACCCAGTGACCCGGGCCCGTCCGCCCCGCCAACCGACCCAGTGACCCGGGCCCGTCCGCCCCGCCAACCGACCCAGTGACCCGGGCCCGTCCCGCCCGCCAGCCGACCCAGTGACCCGGGCCCGTCCGGCCCGCCAGCCGACCCAGTGACCCGGGCCCGTCCGGCCCGCCAGCCGACCCAGTGACCCGGGCCCGTCCGGCCCGCCAGCCGACCCAGTGACCCGGGCCCGTCCGGCCCGCCAACCGACCCAGTGACCCGGGCCCGTCCGGCCCGCCAACCGACCCAGTGACCCGGGCCCGTCCGGCCCGCCAGCCAACCCAGTGACCCGGGCCCGTCCGGCCCGCCAACTGACCTGGGACTGTAATTAGCCCAGGACTGCTGAAGCTGACTGATCCTGTATTGTGCATCATGCACTAACTCGCCCTGGAAAAACCTTGTTCAGTGATTTACACTTGCTTTTACCCATATTACGCACACTCGTGAATCTCATTTCCCATTCCATGGGTCCCCCGTTACCTCTCGGAAGCTGAGCTTTCCGTCAAAGTCTTCGTCCACCTCCTTGATCATGTTCTTCAGTCCCAGGTGCGTCTGTGGAGCTTCGAGCTTCTCCATCATCAGTTTCAGCTCCATCAGGTCAATGAATCCATCCTTCCCGGCATCGTACCTGTGGGGAGTGAATAACAAACCACGTCACAAAGGCCCGAGACCCACGCGAGGGGGAGGGTCACTGGACGGAGGGGGCTTTTTCCACCAAATGGCTGATTCTCTGCTGAAGCTCATACAGAATTACATAGAATTTACAGCACAGAAACAGGCCATTCGGCCCAACAGGTCTTTGCCAGTGTTTATGCTCCACATGAGTCTCCTCCCACCTACTTCATCTAAACCCATCAGTTTATCCTTCTATTCCTTTCTCCCTCATGGACTTATCTAGTTTCCCTTTAAATGCATCTATGCTATTCGCCTCAACTACACCATGTGGTAGCAACTTCCATATTCTCACCACTCTCTGGGTAAAGACATTTCTCCTGAATTCCCTATTGGATTTATTAGTGACGATCTTATATTTATGGCCTCTAGTTCTGGTCTCCTCCACAAGTGGAAACATCTTCTCTACATCTACCTATCGAACCTCTTCATAATTTTAAAGACCTCTATTAAATTACCTTCTCTTATCTCTATAAGAGCCCCAGTCTGTTCAGCTTACATAATTCTATCCAATTTCACACTGGCTGTTTGGCTTTATATTCTCGGCAGGTTTTTAACCGGTGAGACTTTGGGTTTGTACTGTTCACAATCTCATCAATCCAGGCTCCCAAATTCTAGTATAAAACGTTTAACACTTAGAACTTGGTCAGCCCTTTTGGCCAAGATTACATGACAGACCCAACACGATAAAATGCCCCACCCTACACTCTCTTCCTGCTCCCTGTATCCTCATTGTGTTGAAATCGAGATGCGATGCACCATTTCCTACTCGAACTGTAGCTGCCCTTACAATGGGTTTAGTGACGCTTGGATCTTGTGTGAATGGCATAAGCCTGAGCAACGTTTTGGGATTTGATAGCCATTCACGCAACACAGAAGCAGCGTCACTCTTTCCCTGGGCTTCAAAAACTGTGGGACTCCTCACTTCCCTCTGTCTTCATTCCTTGCTACAATCTACAGGCTTATAAAACACAACCTTGGTGTCACTTAACATCTACTGCTTAATTCATCTCATCTTCTCTCCTGCTCCCTTCAGCCTTGGTCCTATCCAATGTTGTAGGCCTCAGCTTCGTTGCCGTGGAGGCTGCGGGTGGTACCGATTATTAGAGCAACTGGCGGAACAAGTACCTCGTGCACCGACAAACAGCCAACACTGGCAGTGGGTTTACTGGCATTCACCACCACCTGACAGGAAATAAATGGGCATACTTGCCCGTTGCCCCGTCCAAAATGGTTGGTTCCCACCCTGTCTAGGAGAAGGCCCCGCCTCCTCTGTTATGCACCCTCGCACCAATGGAAGGTCGAGACAACAGCCACTGGGAGCTGTGCTGCCGGGCACCGGCTGGGAGGTGAGAGCAGCGAACACACGCAGACTGGACTGACAATTTTCTTTAGGCTGTTGCACTTTATTCCCTGCCACCCCCAGGCTCCTTGCTGCGGTACAGCCACTGGGCCTCAGCCACCTTCCCCAAATACCTGGGCCCAGAGAGTGTCGGTGGGCTGCTCCACAGAGGAGGAATTACACTCGAGCCAAACCCTGTCTCGGTCGCTGCTCACACACGGGTGGGTTTTCCAGCAGGAGCCCCGGGTGATTTTCCTCTGGCCTTGGGGGGGGGGCGCGCCAAGGTCAGAAGTAGGATCACCCTGCCCGAGATCAGCCGATTGAGCAGAGATTAGGGATTGAAGCCGGGGCCTTCCGGTTTGCATGGCTCAGCTGCACAAACACAAATCCTGCCCAAGGAGTGTTAATTCAGACTTCACGCACATATCATGGGGAACATGAGAGTGTTAATACAGACTACACACAGACACTACAGGGCAGCAAAGGGGCCAATCTCCTCCCCACATCAGAGAGACTCGTGCTCTGCTCTCTCCACATTCCAGTGCACAGGGAGATTCTGGTCCAGGCAAGCCTCGGCTAATCTCCTCACTGTGACAAAGCTTTGCATTCACAATGAACAAACCTGTCCAACTGCCTCAGGAGGTGTTCAGTGTCTCTTTCTGGGAGTTATTCAGATGGATTTTTCTTTTCTCAAAGGAGTAAAATGAGAATGCAGGCGCAGCCCAGGCCCCTCCCAGGACGGGACGGGGGGAGGCTTATGCATTCGGTGTACGAGATTGGAAGTTAAAGGTCTGATAGTGGAGGGATAAAGTGGGTCTGTCTTAGACAGAGGAGAGCAGTGAGGAGGGAGAGAGGCCAACTAACTGAGATTGGCCGGGGGTGGGGGGGAAAGAGAGGGAGGGAGAAAGAAAATTAAGAGGTGGGGGGAGGAAATCACATTGGGTTTGAGACTGGTACAGTTGGATGATCAAATCAACATGTCAGCAGGAGATGCTCGTTTTGTTGACTGAGTCAGTGAGGGTTAAGATACCGATCCCTCACTTACATCACACTGCACAGGAAAGGCAGGCACGTGGGAGTCTGTCTCAGCGCTGTCTCCCGAGACTTGGCATGTAACTGAGGAGACCCCAGCATCACCAGGTCTGGACAGACGCTGCCACACCAGCACTGGCTGGTTTAGTGCAGTGACTTGTGGCGTCAGGACACCGTGTCCTGATCAGTCGGCCGGAGCTGAAGTGTGAGTATAGGATTCACGGCCCCTGGGCACGGACCAGACTGTGGGAATATTAAAACCCTGTCGGTATTGAAGAGCTCAGGAGAGACAGAGAAAAACACAGACAGGATGATGGACACACACAGATATATATATATATATATATATATATATATATAGAGAGAGCGACCGACAGAGCCGCCCGCGGACAGAGCGACCGACAGAGCCGCCCGCGGACAGAGCGACCGACAGAGCCGCCCGCGGACAGAGCGACCGACAGAGCCGCCCGCGGACAGAGCGACCGACAGAGCCGCCCGCGGACAGAGAGACCGACAGAGCCGCCCGCGGACAGAGAGACCGACAGAGCCGCCCGCGGACAGAGAGACCGACAGAGCCGCCCGCGGACAGAGAGACCGACAGAGCCGCCCGCGGACAGAGAGACCGACAGAGCCGCCCGCGGACAGAGAGACCGACAGAGCCGCCCGCGGACAGAGAGACCGACAGAGCCGCCCGCGGACAGAGAGACCGACAGAGCCGCCCGCGGACAGAGAGACCGACAGAGCCGCCCGCGGACAGAGAGACCGACAGAGCCGCCCGCGGACAGAGAGACCGACAGAGCCGCCCGCGGACAGAGAGACCGACAGAGCCGCCCGCGGACAGAGAGACCGACAGAGCCGCCCGCGGACAGAGAGACCGACAGAGCCGCCCGCGGACAGAGAGACCGACAGAGCCGCCCGCGGACAGAGAGACCGACAGAGCCGCCCGCGGACAGAGAGACCGACAGAGCCGCCCGCGGACAGAGAGACCGACAGAGCCGCCCGCGGACAGAGAGACCGACAGAGCCGCCCGCGGACAGAGAGACCGACAGAGCCGCCCGCGGACAGAGAGACCGACAGAGCCGCCCGCGGACAGAGAGACCGACAGAGCCGCCCGCGGACAGAGAGACCGACAGAGCCGCCCGCGGACAGAGAGACCGACAGAGCCGCCCGCGGACAGAGAGACCGACAGAGCCGCCCGCGGACAGAGAGACCGACAGAGCCGCCCGCGGACAGAGAGACCGACAGAGCCGCCCGCGGACAGAGAGACCGACAGAGCCGCCCGCGGACAGAGAGACCGACAGAGCCGCCCGCGGACAGAGACACCGACAGAGCCGCCCGCGGACAGAGACACCGACAGAGCCGCCCGCGGACAGAGAGACCGACAGAGCCGCCCGCGGACAGAGAGACCGACAGAGCCGCCCGCGGACAGAGAGACCGACAGAGCCGCCCGCGGACAGAGAGACCGACAGAGCCGCCCGCGGACAGAGAGACCGACAGAGCCGCCCGCGGACAGGTGGGCAACAACCCGCCTCCTCACTGACAGTTTCTGTGGTCCTAGTACAAATATTCCATCACAGATTTGCTACATGGACTCAGTTGGCGTCCCATCGGTCGCGGGCTGGGGGGATGCAGGGCCAGGGGTCGAGCAGTAGGACTGTGATGGTTATTGAGACCCAAGCAATGGCCAACAGTCGAAGGTTTTCCAACTCGAGTCTGATGGACTCACCAAGCGGTTAAAAGGCTTCTCTATCCAAAAGGTGCCCCAACAGGCCGTGGAGTAGAGGGGGGGGATTGGGGGGGGGGCGGAGATATTGAGCAGGTGCCTCTCTCTATCCCCACAGCACAGACCTGACAGCTGGAATGTAGCAAGGGCCGGTGAGCTCAAGCAGTCCGGGGGAGTAGCTGTGACACAGGTTGTGTGGGAGAAGGAATTGGGACAGTTACTAAATTAGAAAAAGGATCATTTGCAGACACCTCCACCAATACAGGAGAGGGAGGGGGGTAGGGTGAGTGCGAGAGACATGGGAGCAGTGAGGCAGAGGCACTGACCAGATATTTCTGCTTCTTAATGGTGTTCGGAGACAGAAACCCCTCCTCCCCCATCCCTACTCTCTGATTTTTTTTGTGCCAATTTTCCCCGCTGTTCCACTTGAAGCACCGACTCTCATCGGGATACGGGTTCCAACAGTGCGGGCAGATCACTGGTACCTTTCCCAATACGCCCATTCTCCACATGTGAATCTAGACAGTAAATGTCGACAGTCTGTTCAACCGTGGGAGGAATCACGGGCCGAGCTCAATCCAGTACACAAACGGGGTCACTGCGTGGTAAGCAGCCAGGAATTTTGTCCCTGATCGTCTCCCAGTGACTCCCGTCGTAAAACGTGTGGAGACCCGGTGGTGAGGACGGGATCGGGCTCGGGCTCACGTGGGAGTGGTTACTGGCAACGCCAGCCCACTGTCTACACACAAAGAATGGCCACTTGTGCGAGGTCCTGAAGGAACATCGGCATCCTTGGAACTTGTCACCCAGTGAGGGTCAGCACCCGTCCGAAGAGGGGTGGGTGGGGGGGGGTGGGGGAGAAAATCAGCAATGTGATGCCTCTTTAGTCGAATAGCCTGCTGCCACTCACTGGCTAGGTTCACACATGAAGCCATTTGCATAGGATGCTGGCGTTCCTGGAACTCCGCCTCCGCCCCCGCCCCCAGCAAGGAGGGAAAAGCCTCGTTTACCAAAAAGGTACCATGGCAACTGTGAATATCCCAGCACTGACCGTCGGTCAACCAACCCCTCCCATTAAAACTAAACCAGGTGCCATCATGAGGAACAACTTCACATCATGCGATTTCCATTTCCCCACTGAAAAAGGGAAGAGGAACCTTCAGAAAGATGAACTCTCCAACGTTCCTCTTTTCACGTTACAACACTTCCGCTTAAAACACAATCTCTAGTTTCCCAACGCCAAAAATCTTTTTTTTTTTTTTTACAAACTGTATTTTAACTCTTCCCTGGCTGACCGACCAGTAGCTCGCCAGTGGGCCCTGTGTCCACGAATCTCCATGGCAACAGACCCGACATACTTTCCGTGCCTGGGAATCCTGACTGCAACCCTTACCCCGGCCTCCGATTGGTGTGGGTCACGCCCCCTCGCCGTAGAGTGAGGGAAATCGGCCCGTCTGCACGAGCAGGGGCTGGGGCCCAGAACGTAGCCTGTTGGGGAGGCGGCCGTGTTGGGATTTATCACAAGCACAGCAGGTCAAGAGTGAAAAGTACGGGCATCAGAACAGAGAGACAATTCCAGGATTCAGAGTGGGGTGACGTTCGTGGACTGGATCGAGCTCGGCCCGTGATTCCTCACACGGTCGATCAGACCGTCGACATTTACTGTTGTGGAGAATGGGCGTATGGGGCGAGGTGCCAGTGAGCAGCCGGCACCATTGGAACCCGTACCCCAGCGAGAGTCAGTGCTTCAAGTGGAACAGCGGGGACAATTGGCACCAAAAAAAAGGTTGGGAGGGGTCTGTGTCTGTGTCGGAATGATGCCCCCGATTGGAAGTGTTCCACCAACGAACATGGGAATGATCCCACATTCTGGGCACCAGGGCGTGACTCACAGCTGTGTTTTAGTGGAGAGCGGGTATGAAAAACCCAGCATTAACGGCAGGGGAAAATGCGAGGCTCGAGCTGGACAGTCGGAGGTGAGACTCCGGCCTTGATCTCAAACGCTCGACTTTTAATATCCGGCTCAGAGGGCTGACTAATTCTCTCCACACACCCGCCATTAATATCGCACCACTTCCTCCAACACTCTCCCTCATTCTCACTGGATCTGCTTCCCCTTCTGCGGTGAAGGGTTTGCCTGCCGGCCTGACCCGAGTGATTTATCGTGTCTTTCCTCTTGGCCTGCACGGCTCTGTGGGAGGAGGCGAACACGAGAAATTCAGGGGCACAGACTGAAAGGAAGATGGGCAGGCGTGGCACAGGGTGGTGCGTCCGGGAGGGGCAACACCTCGTTGAACAAGTGACGAGGCTGCTCTCTCTCGATTCCACAAGTTTCAGTCTCCTGCGTTTTAATAGTTTCAGACCCACCAAGCACATCTCAGAGTTATTATAAATAACAGGGATAGTTGAACAGGAAGTTTATTTTAAATAGATTGTCATTTGTGTTTGGGTTTTTCTTGATGTATTTCGGCCTAGCTAACCTCTGACCGGGCCTGAAAACAACAGAGCAACTAAGATTATTCCAGATTAAAAAGGAGGGTACCAGCTTCCCGCCTCCCCCCCAACACCCCAATGACCCAGTGGTCAAATGCACAGCCATAAGAAATAGGAGCAGGAGTAGGCCATTCAGCCCCTCGAGCCTGCTTAGCATTCATTAAGATCATGGCTGATCTTCTACCTCAACTCCACTTTCCCGCCTGATCCCCGTATCCCTTGATTCCCTTAGTGTCCAAAAATCTATCCATCTCAGTCTTGAGTATACTCAATGACTGAGCATCCACAGCCCTCCGGGATAGAGAATTCCAAAGATTCACAGCCCTCTGAGTGAAGACATTTTTCTCATCTCGGCCCTAAATGGCCCCTTATCTCGAGACTATGCCCCCCCTAATTCTAGACTGTCCAGCCAGGGGAAACAGCCTCTCAGCATTTACCCCGTCAAACCATGAGCACATGCACTTTATATTTGGCGGGGGTGGGGGGGTCATATGATAACGATCAGGAGCACGAACCCTGACTGACTCTTTACCTGCTCTAATCCGGGGTGCTGAGGCCAATTGTAGCTTCCCATCTGGGGGTAGGGCTGAGATCCGTTTACTCAGCACAGACCTGGCACCCCATCCACCACCCTAAACATTCACTCCCTTCACCACCGGCGCACTGTGGCTGCAGTGTGTACCATCCACAGGATGCACTGCAGCAACTCGCCAAGGCTTCTTCGACAGCACCTCCCAAACCCGCAACCTCTACCACCTAGAAGGACAAGGGCAGCAGGTACATGGGAACAACACCACCTGCACGTTCCCCTCCAAGTCACACACCATCCCGACTTGGAAATATATCGCCGTTCCTTCATCATCGCTGGGTCAAAATCCTGGAACTCCCTTCCTAACAACACTGTGGGAGAACCTTCACCACATAGACTGCAGCGGTTCAAGAAGGCGGCTCACCACCACCTTCTCAAGGGCAATTAGGGATGGGCAATAAATGCCGGCCTTGCCAGCGACGCCCACATCCCGTGAACGAATAAAAAAAAACCCTCTAAGAATTTTTGTGGCATTTGCGGTACTGAGTCATATAGACTGGACGGCTCCAGCTTCGATCCTGGTCTGTGCTGAGTAAACAGATCTCAGCCCGACCCCCAGATGGGAAGCTACAATTGGCCTCAGCACCCCGGATTAGAGCAGGTAAAGAGTCAGTCAGGGTTCGTGCTCCTGATCGTTATCATACGACCCCCCCACCCCCGCCAAATATAAAGTGCATGTGCTCATCAGACAGGACAGGATCTGTGATGTCACACATGGCTGAATAGCCTGCTGAGGCTCACTCGTGGAGAATGGGCACTTGTACGAGGTACTAGAGGGCGACTGGATTCAGAGCCCGAGTCAGGGCAACACAGTGTGTGGGAGTGGGGGAGGGGCTCTGACATGTTTCTACACTTCCCCCAGACCTGGGCCCTCACCCCTCATGAAGACTGAATATTTAGATTCTTATCTCAAGTTCATTCATCAACTGAACGAACCATCGGGGACTTATGTTTAAACAGTGAATTCTGAGTGACTCAGTGACTCCAGTGACTGTCTCTTACAAGGAGAATCTAATAGGATGTCATCGGCTGACTAATGCCTCCTGCCAATAACCAGAAGGGATAGATGGGCAGTGACAGCGTCAATAAACCTTCCATTTACCTTCCTGAAACGTATACAGAGAGAGAAAAAATCTTTAACTGTGGTAATCTTACATGCCACAAATTCCTGACACCACAGTAAGATGCTGCCGGGTGCTGCTTAAAAGTGACTATAACCTTGGAATGAATGAGGGAAGGGAAGGAATTTTAGACTGGGGAAAGCAGGAACGATTTGGGATTTTCCGTTCTTGGCCAAGAATAGGCAAGATTTCCCGGCAGTTCTGGGCTCAGTTCGATTGCGAGAAGCTGAGCAGCTCCCGGCTCATTCCCAGCGATCTAAAATCATAGAACGATAAAGCACAGGAGGCGGCTATTCGGCCCATCGTGCCTGTGCTGGCTCTTTGAAAGAGCTCTCCAGTTAGTCCCACTCCCCTGCTCTTTCCCCATAGCCCTGCAAATTTTTCTCCTTCAAGTATTTATCTAATTCCCTTTTGAAAGTTATTATTGAATCTGCTTCCACCACCCTTTAACCTCTAATTTTCCAATCTCCTCCTCTCTTGTTGGAGGGCACCGATCCTTATCGAGGTTCGGGAATCCAGAGACTCAGGCACCTCACCCAAGTGGCTATTCTTCACGGGTGAGCGTTGGAAGGCTGTTCGACCGTGGGTCACGATCCAGTCCTCACTTACAGTCCACACTTTCCAGCAGGCGTCACTGGACAGTGATCAGCAACAGGAACCCCCCACCACTGACTCTGTCCCTCCCTAACCCAAAGGCACCGCTCAACGTGGCAGACAGGGCTGTGCACGATTTACAAAATGCCGTGGAGAGTGCATTGTGTGGAGAGAGGTGCTACTGTACATACACAAGTGGTTGGGGAGGGGTGGACTCCTCTCACCCATTAACCACTCAATTCTGCAAGTGAATAAAATAAAACCAGCGAGGTAATGATTGGGAGGCCACAGCGAAATGAGAAGTCAGTACCTGACTCATGAGAATTTCTATCCTACAGCAAATCGGAAATACAGAAAAAGCAAAACAGGCCAGGCTGTGACCACTGCCCATTAACCAAGGCCAGGCTGTTCAGCTCAGTCACACTTTAGAGTTAAAATTATAACTGTAGATGGAAGGGAAACTGAGCGACACAAGCAGCCTTAACCCACCCTAATGAAGCAATGCTGTTCTGACTGTGACATGTTCTGACAAGGTGCTCTGTTTGGTTGTCAATTCTTTTCAGTTTTATCTTTCGAGAGCTAGATTGCATCCCCAGTCTGTGCAGTTAATGGATCGCAGATGGGACAGAGATAGAGGATCTACAACTGACCACAGGACCCTGGGCTAGAGGCAGAGATAGAGGATCTACAACTGACCACAGGACCCTGGGCTAGAGGCAGAGATAGAGAATCTACAACTGACCACAGGACCCTGGGCTAGGGATAGAGATAGAGAAACTACAACTGACCACAGGACCCTGGGCTAGAGGCAGAGATAGAGGATCTACAACTGACCACAGGACCCTGGGCTAGAGGCAGAGATAGAGAATCTACAACTGACCACAGGACCCTGGGCTAGGGATAGAGATAGAGAAACTACAACTGACCACAGGACCCTGGGCTAGAGGCAGAGATAGAGAATCTACAACTGACCACAGGACCCTGGGCTAGGGAAGGAACAAAGAAACAGCCAAGTTGCTACTCTTGATCAATACCTCGATAGATAGATAGAAAGAAAGATAAAGAGATAAAGATAGACATAGAGAGAGAGAGAGAGAGAGAGAGAGAGAGAACAAACATTGGTTGAGGACTGGACCAGGCTCTGCTGTGATGCATTTGTGGGAGAATAGCCCACTGAAAATCACCATTTGGGCTGATATATTAAGGATGGCCAGGTGAGTGAGGATGCCGATAGGGGCCAGCGCCCATGTATGAGTCGGCACTTTCAGGGAGATGGGGAGAATCGGAATATGCTCACTTCCTTTTACCTGGCAAAGCGATTCTCAAAAATATTCAGTAAATGTTCTGCAATTCACCATCTCTCTGCAACACCTCGAGTTCCTGACAAAAGACGTCACCATGAAGCACCCATACGGAGACAACATTCAGCTCCAGGAATTTTTTTCTGATATTCCTACATACTCTTTCTGTGCCTGGTCCGTGTCCCTCACTCCCAGGCGGGACACTTTACTGGGAACCCAGGTGCCGATCTATTGATTACTGTGGCCCACAGAGCAGGTGTGCAGTTGGTCTGTGTCCCTCCCTGGGCTCCTCACTCACTCTGCGAGGATGAAACGTTGCACCAGTTTATTCTGTTCAGTTTGATTCTCAACTTCAATCCCAGCCTGGATGTACCTAAACACCCTATAAACCCAGGATGAACTCATTTAAGGGGAAACTAGATAAACACGAGGGAGAGAGGAATAGATGGATATGTTGATAAGATTAGATGAAGTAGGGAGAGAGGAGGCTCGTGTGGAGCATAAATACCAGGAACGAATGGCCTGTTTCCGTGCTGTAAATTCTGTGCAATTGCTCTGAGGAGACCAAAGGTGACTTGAAGTTATGACCACACCCCACAATCAAACAGCTTATTTGCAAATATTTAACCCGATCCCCACACAAGCTCCATTTGTATCCCAGGTCCGGAGTGCCGGAAAAAACCCTTCAATAACTTGGAATACAGAGACTCAGTCTTTCACTGGTATCTCCGCCACTAAATGCCTGCTGTCTGTGGAGAGGAATTCCAGGTTTTGAAAACGAATTCATGTGTCAACATGCCTGCAAACGTCGACTGGCACCAGCTGTAAAACACAAGGCTGAACTTCAACTCAAAACCCCGATCCTTCCTGCAGAAAAAGCACCCCAGTGGCTCAGTTGGTGGATGCACCCCCCAGCGTGGGACTAAGCCACGGTCCTGGAAGGCCTAGCTTTAATCCCTGGGCCGTGCCGACTTTGGTTGTGCATGGTCCAGCTCTGTAGGGTTACTACTGTAATCCTCATGTTTCACTTTAATCAAAAAAGTTAGCACCTGTTTCAATGTCACACACCACGAGCTGAAACTGTGCAAAATCAGTCAGATCAGGGAGACCGCACATTCCCAGAACCTGTCAGCAGGGTTAAAACTAATGGCTCCCCTTGAGGCCGAACTGATAAAGACATTGCCTGATGTGTTACTGAGCCACACAGAAGGCCCCGGGTTCGGATTCCTGTTTTGTGCTGAGTTAGGGGCTATGATTGACCTCAAGTGTCCCTGGACTTGGAACGGGATGGGGAGGAATCAGCACTGATCCCTGCCCCTGTTCTCTACCCAGTGATCCTCGCTGCAAGGCGTATGCACGCTGACACTGGAAGAAGGCAGTGTGTCAGACTCGACAACAAGTCCCTCCGCAGTCGAATATCTCACTGTTTATAGACTTACAAAGGTAGACGAGGAGCCGCAGAACAGCCAGTGCTCTTGGAACCCATAACCCCAGCAAGAGTCAGAAAGAAACGGGCAGAGAACCGGAGACCAAAAAAAAGGAAATACAGTTTAAATTAAAAACTGCAACGTTCAAAGAAAGAGTTAATTACGATGTGGGAAGCCTCCCCAAGGCCAAACACAGGTGACCGAGCAAGACTTCTGTATTATCTACGTACAGAGACACACACGAACCATACAGTACCAGGCTCGAGATTTTGGCCCATATTTTTCCCTCGTGGTCCGTGTCACCCCGAGAGGGGGCGGTTTAATCAGACTGCAAACACTCGCCTGATCCAAGTCCATTTCCTTCAGACTTGGCTTGGACCAATATTAGGAAGTGGGAGTTTAGAATTTCACACAGGGTGCAGAATGTATTCAACCCACAGCAGCTGTGTACCACCATGCAGTGTGAGCTGATAATTGTATTGCAGTGCAGGAGATCGTAAAGAGATGTTAAATATTGCCAAATGTGCGCCTCTACGGGCAGAAATGCTGAGCTGCACTAACAGACAGGTTGAGGCAGCGTCTTAATCTGAGCGATAACTCACTGCAGATCCCCGCTTGCTCTGCTGTCTCTCCCAATGCATTGTTTGGGATCGTGAGGCACCCACTGAATCTACTCTCTGAAACTGCTCTTTTCTCTAGAAAAGAGAAAGCTGAGGGGTGACCTAATAGAGGTCTTTAAGATTATGGAGGGGTTCAATAGGGTAGATATAGAGAAAATGTTCCCACTTGTGGGGGAGTCCAAAACTAGGGCCCATAAATATAAGATAATCACTAATAAATCCAATAGGGTTCCACGGGGCGCTGACCCGCCTCGCCGGTGAACGGGTCGCACGGGCGCTGACCCCATCGCCGGTGAACGGGTCGCACGGGCGCTGACCCCCCCCCCTCGCCGGTGAACGGGTCGCACGGGCGCTGACCCCATCGCCGGTGAACGGGTCGCACGGGCGCTGACCCGCCTCGCCGGTGAACGGGTTGCACGGGCGCTGACCCGCCTCGCCGGTGAACGGGTTGCACGGGCGCTGACCCCCCCCCCTCGCCGGTGAACGGGTTGCACGGGCGCTGACACCCCCCCTCGCCGGTGAACGGGTCTCGCATGGGCACCAGCTGCCCTTCGGTACCTCACCAAAGTGATCCTACACATCGAGAGCCAGCAAGCTATTCAACTGAGGAAAATCCCAGCGGAGCCCAATCTTGTCCTCACCCAATGTCCACGCACAAACGCTTTCCAGCAGAGGTCAATGGACAGCAACTAGAAGTGGGAGCCTCAGCTGATTTCCTCCTTCCAAGCCTATGGTCGACTGTAAAACCCCAAAACTTACAGAAGTGTTTATCAGTGAACTACAAGCACCGATGAATTAGTCAAATCTTCTCAATTTTTACTGCTTGGCATATAATTATTGGTGTGACCGTTACACTGCTTTATCCCTGACCGTCCCCCACACGTACACAAGACAGTCGAATCTTCATCATCAATGACTGGAATTCCATGTTCCACTACGAAGAACAGATTAATTCAAGAATTTAACCCAAAGGAAGAATGTGGGAGTGGCACATGAAAAACAGGTTAAAGTGAAGTGCCCCGTACCTGCTCCCAAACCCCATACATTCCCTCCACACACCACCCTCTCCCAAACCCCATACATTCCCTCCACACACCACCCTCTCCCAAACCCCATACATTCCCTCCACACACCACCCTCTCCCAAACCCCATACATTCCCTCCGCACACCACCCTCTCCCAAACCCCATACCCGCCCTCCACACACCACCCTCTCCCAAACCCCATACATTCCCTCCGCACACCACCCTCTCCCAAACCCCATACCCGCCCTCCACACACCACCCTCTCCCAAACCCCATACATTCCCTCCACACACCACCCTCTCCCAAACCCCATACATTCCCTCCGCACACCACCCTCTCCCAAACCCCATACATTCCCTCCACACACCGCCCTCTCCCAAACCCCATACATTCCCTCCACACACCACCCTCTCCCAAACCCCATACATTCCCTCCGTACACCGCCCTCTCCCAAACCCCATACATTCCCTCCACACACCACCCTCTCCCAAACCCAATACAGTCCCTCCACACACCACCCTCTCCCAAACCCCATACATTCCCTCCACACACCACCCTCTCCCAAACCCAATACAGTCCCTCCACACACCACTCTCTCCCAAACCCAATACATTCCCTCCACACACCACCCTCTCCCAAACCCCATACATTCCCTCCACACACCACCCTCTCCCAAACCCAATACAGTCCCTCCACACACCACCCTCTCCCAAACCCCATACATTCCCTCCGCACACCACCCTCTCCCAAACCCCGTACATTCCCTCCGCACACCACCCTCTCCCAAACCCCGTACATTCCCTCCACACACCACCCTCTCCCAAACCCCATACATTCCCTCCGCACACCACCCTCTCCCAAACCCCGTACTTTCCCTCCACACACCACCCTCTCCCAAACCCCATACATTCCCTCCACACACCACCCTCTCCCAAACCCCGTACTTTCCCTCCACACACTGCCCTCTCTCCTTACATGTCCTCCATTTGCCACTCTGTTCCCTTATTACATACCTGGGCTCCGTGTGTCACCTTTTCTCCTTATCCCACACCTATCCTCTCTCTCGTCCCATAATGCCATCCCTCCCCATTCTCCTCACAGCACCTAGAATTGTTCTGAAATGGTTGATCAGATTGAACCCCGCATAAAATCTAAGCCTAAAAATGAGATCCAACTGTGAACTCTTCTACCCACTGTCCCTTGTTAACATGATGCAGCTGAGCTATAAAGGTGTGCGGCTTTTATTGCTTGTCGCATAGCACGTTCAGCAAACATTTGAAGCAGTATCAGACAGTAAGGGCAGAGGACTGAGAGAGGACAGGTTGATGCATGTGTCAGTACTCTGACAGGTCTGAAGTCATTGACTGCATTCTGCACAAAAACACCCGGATGCATCAAAAAACCGAGAACTCCCTCAATTCCCCGCTTCAGCCCCACCCTACCCAGCTACACAAACTGCATATTCTTGGAATTAATTGGGGGCGAAGGAGGACGACTTTGAAGAACATTCATTTAACAGCCCGGCTGCTGTAACTCACACTGCTAAATAATTATTTTCCCACAACCGGGGGAATCTGGCAGCCTTTAAGTCGTGTCTGTATTTACTCCAAATACAAATTTCCATCAGTAATTCAAACAATTTGCAACAGTTCAAAGACGGCCTTTCCCTCTAAGTTTAATTTGATTTACTGATCTGCACCCTTTATACAGTGCTCCTGTACATTATATCCAGCACAGAGGACAGACGTCAGGTTACTTACTGTTAGTGATCTACACCAGTCTTGTCACTGTGCCTATTTACCATTAAATGTGGGCCAGACCATAAGGGTCTTCTTCAAATGGTGCCTGGCATCTTTAACATCCACATGGACTGAAAGACAGGGCCATGGCTTAACATCTCATCAGAAAGACAGCACCTCCAACAGTGCAGCACTCCCTCAGTATTGCACTGAAGTGTCAACCTAGAGTATGTGCTCAACTTGAACCCATGACCTTCTGGTTCAAAGGCAAGAGTGCTACCACTGAGCCAAGGCTGATCCTACTCGTAGGACACTCTTCTTTCATAACCTCTGTTGTTTCCAGTCCCAGTAACAGACCTGAACCCACCAGTGCTTAACCCCGGCTCTCTCTGGATACAACCCAAGTTTGGAAGGGAACAATCTAAAGTCACACTGCTGAGTGTTTCTCACAGTCCAAATGGACACAGTGGGGATAACTGAACAAGTGCACGCTGCAGGAGGGAGCCTCTCATGCCTACAGCACAAATTACAGTTTCCAGCAAACACTGTCCATAATTTGACCAGACAATTGTGGGCATTGTGCTCCCATTTTCCAGGAATGGATGATAATTTCAGA
This sequence comes from Heptranchias perlo, assembly GCF_035084215.1. Classification (NCBI taxonomy): domain Eukaryota; kingdom Metazoa; phylum Chordata; class Chondrichthyes; order Hexanchiformes; family Hexanchidae; genus Heptranchias; species Heptranchias perlo. The sequence goes on from NC_090356.1 coordinate 19,704,135, forward strand.
TACCCACCAATTACTGAAATTCTACTGATAGCAGCACTGTCCTAACCCTCCCCTGGGGTAATGAGCAGCCCCATTACAAACAACGCATCTTTTCTAAGAACAATGTTGGGTAAGGAGGGGCAGGGAATAAATAGTAATTTTTCCTTTGCTAAGTTACACTTGCAAGCCCTGTTGAGCACTAGGACCCAGCACAGGTCACCAAACCCACCAGCAGCACAGATTAAAGCACAGGTTTTCAAACAGGGATCCCCAAACTGTAGTGGGTCCATAAAGGATCCTAGAGGTCCTGAGCTGTGTCAAATTTCTATCATTTTTGATTTACTAACAGGCAATTTCTGTGGCTGTACACTAATAAATGTGTTTGCAAAGATAGCACTCTTTCCCTATAGGTAGCTGACAATATCATTCAGGAAGTTTACACTGGAGGTCTCAGGGGTGTCAATGTTTATGGAGGGAATTCCTGGGAGTGATGATAAAAGGAGACCCTGGAGTGTGTCGGTATTTACAGGGGATGGAGATGCCCGGGAGGGTGTTGGTATTTAGACGTGGGCTCCCCAGAGTGTGTTCACATTACTGGGGGAAATCTCCCATATACTGTGCCGATGTTTATAGGGGGTGGGTGTCAATATTTGTGAGATCCCTAAGCAGTATGGACATTTATAGTAGGGGGGTACCCTGGCTGTATGGACATTTACGGGGGGGGGGGGGGGGGGGAGAGGAGGAGGGGGTACCCCCCCCAAGGCTGTATCCATATTTACAGTGGGGGGGGGGGGGGTCCCCAGGCTGTATCCATATTTACAGTGGGGGGGTCCCCAGGCTGTATCCATTTTACAGTGGGGGGGGGGGGGTCCCCAGGCTGTATCCATTTTACAGTGGGGGGGGGTCCCCAGGCTGTATCCATTTTACAGTGGGGGGGGGGGGGTCCCCAGGCTGTATCCATTTTACAGTGGGGGGGGGGTCCCCAGGCTGTATCCATTTTACAGTGGGGGGGGGGGGGGTCCCCAGGCTGTATCCATTTTACAGTGGTGGGGGGGGGTCCCCAGGCTGTATCCATTTTACAGTGGTGGGGGGGGTCCCCAGGCTGTATCCATTTTACAGTGGTGGGGGGGGTCCCCAGGCTGTATCCATTTTACAGTGGTGGGGGGGGGGGTCCCCAGGCTGTATCCATTTTACAGTGGGGGGGGGGGGGGTCCCCAGGCTGTATCCATTTTACAGTGGGGGGGGGGGGCCCAGGCTGTATCCATTTTACAGTGGGGGGGGCGGGATCCTCAGACTGTAGCGATATCTACGGGGGGTTCGAGAGCGGCGGGACCAGAACTACAAAGAGTGACACCGAGTGAGGTGCCGGGAGCCCTGGGATCCCAACCGGCTTCTCGCCTTCCTCCCGAGGACACGTCTCCCGGTGCAGAGTCACCCTCGGTCTCCGAGTCCCTCTGCCTGCCCCGGGTCCCTCTCCTCTCTATGCCGCGGTCCCCATTCTTCTAAACCCGGATCCCTCTCCCGGTCTGCACCCCCACTCTCCCCTGGTCCTCGCCCCAGTCCACCGCTCACTCACCGCCGGAACATGCTCTCCATGTCGCGGATCTGTTTGCGGGAGAACTCCTTGAACTCGGTGTTGGGGTTGAAGACCCGGAGGCTCGGCTGCAGCGGGTCCACCGACCCCTCGTTCAGCTCCCCGCGGCGGACCAGCTTGGCCGAGAGCTCGTTGTCCGCCGCGGCGGTAGGCGCCTTCTCCTCGGCCACCTGCCCCGACCCGGGCACTTGCTCCGACCCGGGCTCCGGCTCCTTGTCCCCAATCTCCAGGCGCCGCTGCAGCTTCGAGGCCAACTCATCCGAGGCCATCGCGGCGATAACGGCCACTCCGTGCTCGCTGCCCGCCAGACCCAGACTGGGGCCCCGCCCCCCATCCCGGACACGCCCCCTAGTCCTGGCCCCGCCCCTCTAAAAAATGACCCGCCCACAGGACGCTCCTGGTCACCCACCAACCAACACCACGAGCTTGGAAAACACGCCCATTTCCCCCCAAGCCCCGCCCAGCCTCCTCTCCAAACCCCGCCCACTGGATCACATGTCTCGCCCGCTCGGAACAAGATCCCGCCCACGTGCACTCAGGCCCGGCCCCCCTGATCGCCAGTCAGTCGGGCTGGCCGCCCAAAGGAGGACTCTGCGGGTGTAATTTTAACTCTGGGCGATGGTGTGAAACGGGCGGTAGCGAATTTGCCGCGCATTGTACACCAGGCCCGATTTCCCTTTCCATGGAAGGGATTGAAAGGTTAATTGGGCGAGTTGTACAATGGGCGGCCAATACGACTGTCGCCCGTTTTATACCATCGCCTAAAGTTAAAATTACCCCCGTGTCACTGAGGAAGTGGGAGGCAGTGTTACAGGACGGGGTGTAGGGAGGGACACGGGTTACACCCTGAGGGACACACGTTTAGCTCAGTATCGCCATTGGTTGGGTTCAGTCTTTGTGGGGCAGCTGCTGCAAGGAGTTGTTGAGAATGGCCTGTAAATCTGTCAGAGTTTTGCAGCAGATTAAGAACATAAGAACATAAGAAATTGGAGCAGGAGTAGGCCAATCGGCCCCTCGAGCCTGCTCCGCCATTCAATAAGATCATGGCTGATCTGATCCCAACCACAAATCTAAAGAACACAAGAAGTCGGAGCAGGACCCGGCCACATAGCCCCTGGGCCCTCTCCGCCACCCACAGGGCATTGACCGATCCGAACTCAGCTTCATGTCCAATTTCCTGCCCACTCCCCATAACCCCTAATTCCCTTTACTTCCAGGAAACTGTCGATTTCTGTTTTAAATTTATCTAATGATGTAGCTTCCACAGCTTCCTGGGGCAGCAAATTCCACAGACCTACCACCCTCTGAGTGAAGAAGTTTCTCCTCATCTCAGTTTTGAAAGAGCTGCCCCTTATTCTAAGATTATGCCCCCTAGTTCTAGTTTCACCCATCTTTGGGAACATCCTTACTGCATCCACCCGATCAAGACCCTTCACAATCTTATATGTTTCAATAAGATCGCCTCTCATTCTTCTGAACTCCAATGAGTAGAGTCCCAATCTACTCAACCTCTCCTCATATGTCCGCCCCCTCATCCCCGGGATTAACCGAGTGAACCTTCTTTGTACTGCCTCGAGAGCAAGTATGTCTTTTCTTAAGTATGGAGACCAAAACTGTATGCAGTATTCCAGGTGCGGTCTCACCAATACCTTATATAACTGCAGCAATACCTCCTTGTTTTTATATTCTATCCCCCTAGCAATAAAAGCCAACATTCCGTTGGCTTTCTTGATCACCTGCTGCACCTGCATACCAACTTTTTGATTTTCTTGCACTAGGACCCCCAGATCCCTTTGTACTGCAGTACTTTCCAGTCTCTCGCCATTAAGAAAATAACTTGCTCTCTGATTTTTCCTGCCAAAGTGCATAACCTCACATTTTCCAATATTATATTGCATCTGCCAAATCTCCGCCCACTCACCCAGCCTGTCTATATCCCCTTGCAGGTTTTTTATGTCCTCCTCACTCTCTACTTTCCCTCCCATCTTTGTATCATCTGCAAATTTTGATATGTTGCACTCGGTCCCCTCCTCCAAATCGTTAATATAGATTGTAAAGAGTTGGGGACCCAGCACCGACCCCTGTGGAACACCACTGGTTACTGGTTGCCAGTCCGAAAATGAACCATTTATCCCAACTCTCTGCTTCCTGTTCGATAACCAATCCTCCACCCATGCCAGAATATTACCCCCAATCCCGTGATTTTTTATCTTAAGTAATAATCTTTTATGTGGCACCTTGTCGAATGCCTTCTGGAAGTCTAAATACACTACGTCCACTGGTTCCCCTTTATCCACCCTATACGTTATATCCTCGAAGAACTCAAGCAAATTTGTCAGACATGACTTCCCCTTCATAAAGCCATGCTGACTTTGTCCTATTAAATTATGCTTATCTAAATGTTCCGTTACTGTCTCCTTAATAATAGACTCCAAAATTTTACCCACCACAGATGTTAAGCTAACTGGCCTATAATTTCCAGCCTTCTGCCTACTACCCTTTTTAAATAACATTAGCAGTTTTCCAATCTGCCGGGACCTCTCCTGAGTCCAGGGAATTTTGGAAAACTATCACCAAAGCATCCACAATCCCTACTGCCACTTCCCTCAAGACCCTAGGATGGAAGCCATCAGGTCCAGGGGATTTATCCGCCTTGAGTCCCATTATTTTACTGAGTACCATCTCCTGAGTGATTTTAATCGTATTTAGCTCCTCCCCCCCGAGAGTCCCCTGTTTGTCCAGTGTTGGGATATTCTTAGTGTCCTCTACTGTAAAGACTGAAACAAAATATTTGTTCAGCATTTTTGCCATCTCCATGTTTCCCACCATTAATTTCCCGGTCTCATCCTCTAAGGGACCTATGTTTGCCTTAGCCACCCTTTTTCTTTTTATATAACTATAGAAACTCTTGCTATCTGTTTTTATATTTTTTGCTAATTTCTTTTCATAATCTAACTTCCCTTTCTTAATCAATCCTTTAGTTACTTTTTGCTGTCTTTTGAAGAATTCCCAATCTTCTATCCTCCCACTAAGTTTGGCTACCTTATATGTCCTTGTTTTTAGTCGGATACTATCCTTGATTTCTTTACTTAGCCACGGATGGCTGTCATTTCTTTTACACCCTTTTTTCCTCAGTGGAATATATTTATTTTGAAAGTTGTAAAATAACTCCCTAAATGAACACCACTGCTCATGTACCGTCTTACCCTTTAATCTATTTTCCCAGTCCACTTTAATCAATTCCGCTCTCATACCATCATAGTCTCCTTTATTCAAGCTCAGTACGCTTGTTTGAGAATCAACCTTCTCACCCTCTAATTGGATATGGAATTCAACCATGTTGTGGTCGCTCGTTCCAAGGGGATCCTTAACTAGGACATTATTAATTAATCCTGACTCATTACACAGGACCAGGTCCAAGGTTGCCTGCCCCCTTGTAGGATCAGTAACATACTGCTCAAGAAATCCATCCCTGATGCACTCAATGAACTCGTCCTCAAGGCTGCTCTGCCCAATTTGATTTGTCCAGTTAATATGATAATTAAAATCCCCCATAATTATGGCTGTTCCCTTATTACATGCCCCGACTATCTCCTGATTAATACTTCTTCCAGCAGAGTTGCAACTATTAGGAGGCCTATATACTACGCCCACTAATGTTTTTTTTCCCTTATTATTCCTTATCTCCACCCAAACTGTTTCATTATCTTGATGCTTTGTCCCAATATCATTTCTCTGTATTACAGTGATTCCTTCCTTTATTAACATAGCCACCCCACCTCCCCTTCCTTCCTGCCTGTCCTTCCTGATTGTTAAATACCCTGGCATATTTAATTCCCAGTCGTTGTCACCCTGCAGCCATGTTTCTGTAATGGCCACAAGATCATACCCATACGTAGTTATTTGTGCCGTTAACTCGTCCATTTTATTACGAATGCTACGTGCATTCAGATAAAGAACTTTCAAATCTGTTTTGTGATGCTTAGTTCCTGCTTTTTCCTTTTTTAACACTTTACCTATTACTCCATACCTTCTGTCCCTTCCTGTTACGCTTTCCTCTCTCTCCCTGCTCAGGTTCCCAACCCCCTGCCACTTTAGTTTAAACCCTCCCCAACAGCACTAGCAAACACTCCTCCTAGGACAGCGGTCCCGGCCCTGCCCAGGTGCAGACCATCCGTTTTGTACTGGTCCCACCTCCCCCAGAACCGTTTCCAGTGTCCCAGGAATTTGAATCCCTCCCCCTTGCACCATTCCTCTAGCCACGTATTCATTTGAAATATCCTCCTATTTCTACTCTGACTAGCACGTGGCACTGGCAGCAATCCTGAGATTACTACCTTTGAGGTCCTATTTTTAAATTTACCTCCTAACTCCCTATATTCTGCTTTTAGGACCTCATCTCCTTTTTTACCTATATCGTTGGTGCCTATGTGCACCACGACAGCTGGCTGTTTGCCCTCCCCCTCCAAAATGTTCTGTAGCCGCTCCGAGACATCCTTGATCCTTGCACCAGGGAGGCAACACACCATCCTGGAGTCTCGGTTGCGGCCGCAGAAACGCCTGTCTATTCCCCTTACAATTGAGTCCCCTATCACTATAGCTCTGCCACTCTTTTTCCTCCCAGCCTGTGCAGCAGAGCTACCCGTGGTGCCAGGAAGTTGGCTGCTGCTGCCTTCCCCTGATAAGTCATCCCCCCCAACAGCATCCAAAGTGGCATATCTGTTTGAGAGGGGGATGGCCACAGGGGACCCCTGCACTACCTGCCTGCATCTCTTACTCTTCCTGGTGGTCACCCATTCACTTCCTGCCTGTATACCCTTTACCTGCGGTGTGACCAACTCGCTAAACGTGCTATCCACTCAGAGGTATGGCCATTCAGACCATACCTCTTAAGAGACTGAGGGGTTAAATTCAGGAGCATCCACTTTTGGGCGCCCCCCCCCCCACCCCCGGAGTAACGTTATTCTCCTCAAACAAATGGAGAGGTCGGAGGAACCCCGGTTATTGCGCCTTGGACCTCATCACAATAAAGAAGGATCTGCGGGAGGCGGCAACCTCAGGTAAGTGGCACAAGTTTGAGCCGCTGCGCTATGAGAAGTTGGGGAGGGAGATTGGGGGCCTCGGGATTCTTGGAGGGTCGGGCAGGGAGATCAGGGACAACCAGGCCCCCTGGGTCTGAGGGGAGGCAGGGAGATCGGAGCCTGGAGGTCGGACGTCGGGGATCCCGGGACGGAGAGTGGTGGCAATCGGGATGGTGATGGAAAGTACTTTTTTTTATTTAGGCGATGCTTAGGGTTGATTTTCCCTGGAGCTGGCTGCCTCAGGGCAACCCAAAGCAGCAAAGACCTGAAGCTGACGTTAGACCCCGTATTTGCATTTGTAAATGCCCTAACGTCTGCTTGCGGCGTGGGTAAATGCCGTCTCGTTTGTCTTTGCTCAATATAGTGGGCGGCACACTTCCTGCCGATCATTTTGGGGCCTTAGGAGGCCGCATAGCACCTGAAAAACGTGGGCCAATTTAACCCCCAGACTCTTCAGGACGCATAGGTGGCTGCAGGAGTCATGAAGGCCCTTGAAAATAACCAAATAGAGGGAGTGCCTTGCTCTTTATAGAGGTTAATTTTCAGATGTTGACTCCATCCTCCTGCTGTGATTGATGCGTTTAGTTCAATATGATCCAGTTCAACGCACACCCTCTTTATTCAGATTTGCACACTTATGTATGGGCTCTAACACAATCCACAATCAGACCACAATGTCCATTCAGCAACTATCATCATGGATGCTAATTGTCATTGACACCTAATTCCTCCAAAATGTGTCAAAACTTTGAGATTGATCCTCTGATGCATTTCCAGTATGGAGGTTGAGAAGCAAATAAAGAGTGTGCCCTAGCAATTGAGTAGCAGTTGACTATAAATTTTCACTACACTCGGTAATGGATATGTATTGTCTACTTATAATTATTTTATTACTGTTACCCACATGGCTGCTGATCTCCACGTACAATCGCACTTCGCTGTGGAGACAAGGAAAGCATTACTCTAAGCTGGCTGAATAAATTCAACATTTGTTGTGAATTTTGTGCTTATCAAAGTGAAGGATGTTAGTACTGGGGAAGAGAACACTTTCCTTTTAAGGCACCCTGTGTCAGCATCAAGCATCCCCAGGTCAGGTACAGTTAGTTGATGCAGAGTAAATCTCCCTCTATACTATCCCATCAAGGAGACCCAGGTCAGGTACAGCAATTGGTTAGATACAGGAAAGCTCCCTCTATACTACCCCATCAAGGACTCCCAGGTCAGGTACAGCAATGGGTTAGATACAGAGTAAAGCTTCCTCTACGCTGTCCCATCAAACACAGCACAGGTTAGATATAGAGTAAAGCTCCCTTTGTACTGCCCCAACAATGCATCTCAGCCATAACCTCCAAAAAGTGCTGCCCATTACTGCCCCATTTTATTATTTCCCCATACCCGCAATCCTATGGCACCTCTGAGTGAGATTGTCAATTTAACCCTGTTCTGTGCTAATTAATTGTAATGGATGGAAAATCAGCAGGAATGCAGAAATGGAACTTTTTTCTCTAGGGTTCTCAAATTCAAGGTAAGATCCTCCAAAGATGACTGCACAGCATGGATACAGCTCAACATCAGAGGTTGCTCTTTATTTGATGATACTGCCATAGATGGTACTGAGCTGACAGCTAAATCACTAAAAACACAACTCCATCTGTCATTAATCGCTCGGCTCCAAACAACAAACTCATGAAACCACAGGCCTCTAAAAACTCCCTGGCGAGTCTTACTCCTTAAAACTGAAAACTGCACCAAATGATGCAAAAAATAAAATTAAAGAAAATCCCCTTTAAATGTCAACCTGCAGTCTTTAAAAATCCCCCCCAAATCATTCAGTCAAATTCAGACTTACAAATATTACCATGGAAAAATTATTCAGAAAATTCTGAGCACCCAACAAGCCCATTAACCATCATGAAAAATATTCCATCCCTGTCATAGTGCCATGGGTAGACGTGTATGTCAGCACAGGTCCCACCGCCTTGTAGTTCTGCAACACGACTAAGATTCCGCTTCAAGTCAGCAGACCCGAAACAGCTCCTCCATTCATCCTCTAACTCCGGGGAAATGTCTTCATTTCAAGATGTTCAAAGTGCAACCAGGGAACGACAACATCAATCAGACAGTGCATGATGGAAATGGGGAAATTTGTGCTCTTGGAGGGGAAGAGCCTCTGTGGCTATCTCAGAGTGATGTTAAGATTGGAGTTTTTAAAAAAAAACTTTCATCATAAAGGTTTTACAGGAACAAAAACGCAAAAACTGCAGAGGGCAAAGAGTCAATCATTACAAATATTCGGAAGCCCGAAGTCATTGTCTTCAGCCCTCGCCACAAACTCCGTTCCCTAGCCACCAATTCCATCATCCACCCTGGCCACTGGCTCACGCTGGAGCAGACAGTAGGAGAGTGACTGTCAGAGAGCAGTAGGAGAGTGAATGTCAGAGAGCAGTAAGACAGTGCCCTGTCAGAGAGCAGTAGGAGAGTGACTGTCAGAGAGCAGTAGGAGAGTGACTGTCAGAGAGCAGTAGGAGAGTGACTGTCAGAGAGCAGTAGGAGAGTGACTGTCAGAGAGCAGTAGGAGAGTGACTGTCAGAGCGCAGTAAGAGAGTGACTGTCAGAGAGCAGTAGAGGAGTGCCCTGTCAGAGAGCAGTAGGGGAGTGCCCTGTCAGAGAGCAGTAGGAGAGTGACTGTCAGAGAGCAGTCGGAGAGTGTCCTGTCAGAGAGCAATAGGAGAGTGTCCTGTCAGAGAGCAGTAGGAGAGTGTCTGTCAGAGAGCAGTAGGAGAGTGACTGTCAGAGAGCAGTAGGAGAGTGACTGTCAGAGAGCAGTAGGGGAGTGCCCTGTCAGAGAGCAGTAGGAGAGTGAATGTCAGAGAGCAGTAAGACAGTGCCCTGTCAGAGAGCAGTAGGATAATGACTGTCAGAGAGCAGTAAGACAGTGCCCTGTCAGAGAGCAGTAGGAGAGTGACTGTCAGAGAGCAGTAGGAGAGTGACTGTCAGAGCGCAGTAGGAGAGTGACTGTCAGAGAGCAATAGGAGAGGGTCCTGTCAGAGGGCAGTAGGAGAGTGTCCTGTCAGAGAGCAGTAGGAGAGTGTCTGTCAGAGGGCAGTAGGAGAGTGACTGTCAGAGAGCAGTAGGAGAGTGACTGTCAGAGAGCAGTAGGGGAGTGCCCTGTCAGAGAGCAGTAGGAGAGTGACTGTCAGAGAGCAGTAGGAGAGTGCCCTGTCAGAGAGCAGTAGGAGAGTGATTGTCAGAGAGCAGTAGGAGAGTGACTGTCGGAGAGCAGTAGGAGAGTGACTGTCAGAAAGCAGTAGGAGAGTGTCCTGTCAGAGAGCAGTAGGAGAGTGACTGTCAGAGAGCAGTAGGAGAGTGCCCTGTCAGAGAGCAGTAGGAGAGTGACTGTCAGGGAGCAGTAGGGGAGTGTCCTGTGAGAGAGCAGTAGGAGAGTGACTGTCAGGGAGCAGTAGGGGAGTGTCCTGTCAGAGAGCAGTAGGAGAGTGACTGTCGGAGAGCAGTAGGAGAGTGACTGTCAGAGAGCAGTAGGAGTGTGCCCTGTCAGAGAGCAGTAGAAGAGTGACTGTCAGGGAGCAGTAGGAGAGTGTCCTGTCAGAGAGCAGTAGGAGAGTGACTGTCAGAGAGCAGTAGGAGAGTGACTCTCAGAGAGAAGTAGGAGAGTGACTGTCAGAGAGCAGTGGGAGAGTGACTGTCAGAGAGCAGTAGGAGAGTGTCCTGTCAGAGAGCAGTGGGAGAGTGTCCTGTCAGAGCAGTAGGAGAGTGACTGTCAGAGAGCAGTAGGAGAGCGACTGTCAGAGAGCAGTAGGAGAGTGACTGTCAGAGAGCAGTAGGAGAGTGACTGTCAGAGAGCAGTAGGAGAGTGAATGTCAGAGAGCAGTAAGACAGTGCCCTGTCAGAGAGCAGTAGGAGAGTGACTGTCAGAGAGCAGTAGGAGAGTGACTGTCAGAGAGCAGTAGGAGAGTGACTGTCAGAGAGCAGTAGGAGAGTGACTGTCAGAGAGCAGTAGGAGAGTGACTGTCAGAGCGCAGTAAGAGAGTGACTGTCAGAGAGCAGTAGAGGAGTGCCCTGTCAGAGAGCAGTAGGGGAGTGCCCTGTCAGAGAGCAGTAGGAGAGTGACTGTCAGAGAGCAGTCGGAGAGTGTCCTGTCAGAGAGCAATAGGAGAGTGTCCTGTCAGAGAGCAGTTGGAGAGTGTCTGTCAGAGAGCAGTAGGAGAGTGACTGTCAGAGAGCAGTAGGAGAGTGACTGTCAGAGAGCAGTAGGGGAGTGCCCTGTCAGAGAGCAGTAGGAGAGTGAATGTCAGAGAGCAGTAAGACAGTGCCCTGTCAGAGAGCAGTAGGATAATGACTGTCAGAGAGCAGTAAGACAGTGCCCTGTCAGAGAGCAGTAGGAGAGTGACTGTCAGAGAGCAGTAGGAGAGTGACTGTCAGAGCGCAGTAGGAGAGTGACTGTCAGAGAGCAATAGGAGAGGGTCCTGTCAGAGGGCAGTAGGAGAGTGTCCTGTCAGAGAGCAGTAGGAGAGTGTCTGTCAGAGGGCAGTAGGAGAGTGACTGTCAGAGAGCAGTAGGAGAGTGACTGTCAGAGAGCAGTAGGGGAGTGCCCTGTCAGAGAGCAGTAGGAGAGTGACTGTCAGAGAGCAGTAGGAGAGTGCCCTGTCAGAGAGCAGTAGGAGAGTGATTGTCAGAGAGCAGTAGGAGAGTGACTGTCGGAGAGCAGTAGGAGAGTGACTGTCAGAAAGCAGTAGGAGAGTGTCCTGTCAGAGAGCAGTAGGAGAGTGACTGTCAGAGAGCAGTAGGAGAGTGCCCTGTCAGAGAGCAGTAGGAGAGTGACTGTCAGGGAGCAGTAGGGGAGTGTCCTGTGAGAGAGCAGTAGGAGAGTGACTGTCAGGGAGCAGTAGGGGAGTGTCCTGTCAGAGAGCAGTAGGAGAGTGACTGTCGGAGAGCAGTAGGAGAGTGACTGTCAGAGAGCAGTAGGAGTGTGCCCTGTCAGAGAGCAGTAGAAGAGTGACTGTCAGGGAGCAGTAGGAGAGTGTCCTGTCAGAGAGCAGTAGGAGAGTGACTGTCAGAGAGCAGTAGGAGAGTGACTCTCAGAGAGAAGTAGGAGAGTGACTGTCAGAGAGCAGTGGGAGAGTGTCCTGTCAGAGAGCAGTAGGAGAGTGACTGTCAGAGAGCAGTCGGAGAGTGACTGTCAGAGAGCAGTAGGAGAGTGACTGTCAGAGAGCAGTGGGAGAGTGTCCTGTCAGAGAGCAGTAGGAGAGTGACTGTCAGAGAGCAGTGGGAGAGTGTCCTGTCAGAGAGCAGTAGGAGAGTGACTGTCAGAGAGCAGTAGGAGAGCGACTGTCAGAGAGCAGTAGGAGAGTGCCCTGTCAGAGCAGTAGGAGAGTGCCCTGTCAGAGAGCAGTAGGAGAGTGACTGTCAGAGAGCAGTCGGAGAGTGACTGTCAGAGAGCAGTAGGAGAGTGACTGTCAGAGAGCAGTGGGAGAGTGTCCTGTCAGAGAGCAGTAGGAGAGTGACTGTCAGAGAGCAGTGGGAGAATGTCCTGTCAGAGAGCAGTAGGAGAGTGACTGTCAGAGAGCAGTAGGAGAGTGACTGTCAGAGAGCAGTAGGAGAGTGTCCTGTCAGAGAGCAGTAGGAGAGGGTCCTGTCAGAGAGCAGTAGGAGAGTGACTGTCAGAGAGCAGTAGGAGAGTGACTGTCAGAGAGCAGTAGGAGAGGGTCCTGTCAGAGAGCAGTAGGAGAGTGACTGTCAGAGCAGTAGGAGAGTGACTGTCAGAGAGCAGTAGGAGAGGGTCCTGTCAGAGAGCAGTAGGAGAGGGTCCTGTCAGAGAGTAGTAGGAGAGGGTCCTGTCAGAGAGCAGTAGGAGAGGGTCCTGTCAGAGAGCAGTAGGAGAGGGTCCTGTCAGAGAGTAGTAGGAGAGGGTCCTGTCAGAGAGCAGTAGGAGAGTGTGCTGCTGCCTGACAGGACACTCTCCTACTGCTGCCTGACAGAAAATCTGCCTCATTTGCATTTGTGCCCTTGAAAACCTGGAATTTCACTACCACAATCCAAATATAATTGCACGATGATAAACATCAAACTGTTATGCAAAGAAATTTTCTGCCTTGGTCACACTTTTTTGATAAAAATAAACTAATTTGCAAATCTTTGTACCACAGGACAGTGAATCATTTGTTCAGCATTTCGCTGAAATCAAAGTTTAATTGTTGTTTTCCTAGGCTGTCAGGAATCTCTGCTGTTTAAATTATTCCTGAAATAATAGTGTCTTGCTAAGCCATGTATACCGTGAAGGTCCCAGGCTTGCTGTTTTCGGCTGGACTGGTGGTGGGGACACTATAGTTGGCCTCCGGGATAGATATGGAGGGGTGGAATTAGCCAGGGTTCTTCATCCTGGTCACTATTCAGTGACACCTGCTGGAAATTGCGTGTGTGGACGTTGGGTGAGGCGAGGATCGGACTCGGCTGTGATGTCCCTCATGGATTGGTCAACACTCACTGTTCCACAGGTAAGAGATGGCACTTGGGTACGATGCCAGACGGCGGCCGGTGCCAGTGGAACTGTACCCCAGCTCAAGACAGTGCCCTTCAGGGGAGAAGGAGGTGGAAAAACCAAAAACCAAAATAATTTTGAGAACATTCCAGGGCACCAGTCACATTGGCACAGCAGGTAAGCAGCGGTGTGACGGACTGAGCTGTTGGTACTTGTAGAGGCGGTTGGCATGTCTATTTAAATTAGTCCAATGTGGTGACACCTTTATAACTGCCCAGTGAAAATCATTTCGAATGGGTGTTAGCCAATCAAGGCCTGGTGTCTGGAAGCAATGTCACAAGGTGCCCAGGGTTCTGTGCTGGTCACCGAGACTGTAATTTTGAAGGTACTTTGTACAATTTTTTAAAAAAAGCACACACACATCTTGAACAGTGTTACATTGAATTTAAAGCACAGAGTCAGGCCATTTGGCCCAACAGGTCTCTGCCGGTGTTTATGCTCCACAAGAGCCTCCTCCCATTCTATATACTTCATCTCACCCTATCAACATATCCTTCTATTCCTTTCTCCTTCATGTATTTATCTAGCTTCCCCTTAAATGCATCTATGTTATTCACCTTAACCGTTCCATGTGGTAGTAAGTTCTGCATTCTCACCACTCTGAGTAAAGAAGTTTTTCCTGAATTCCTTATTGGATTTATTAGTGACTATCTTAGATTTATGGCCCCTAGTTTTGGACCCCCCCCCCCCCAAATGGAAACATCTTTTCTACATCTAGCCCCTTCATAATTTTAAAGACCTCTCTCAGGTCACCCCTCAGTTTTCTCTTTTCTGGAGAAAAGAGCATCAGCCTGTTCAATCTTTCCTGATAGCCATAACCTCTCACTTCTGGTATCAACCTTGTAAATCGTTTTTGCACTTTCTCTGGTGCTTCTATATTCTTTTTATAATAATGGAAACCAGAACTGTGCCCGGTGCTCTAAGTGTGCACAGGACTCTAAGTGTGGTCTAACCGAGGCGTGTTGAACAGAAATCCAGTGCATGTTGACCAAAGCAATCTCACTGAAAAACTCCCTGTGTACAGATTTGTTTTAAAGTTTGCTGATGCTGTGGGTAATTGTGTTGTCCTTGTTAATTGCTGAAGCAAGGTCTGAGTTTGCCTTTCCTCACCAGCCTGATGACTCAGAGCTGACAGTAAAAGATCAATTGCACTTGTGGCTCCTCCTCCCTCTTGCTCAGCCAGCTCGCTGCCCATATAAGGTCCCTCAGGAGAGCTTTACTCTGGATTCTTGTGGTGGCTCACATTCAAAAAAATACTGAGAGAGAAAAAGTGGTATCACTTCCTGAGAAGCTGAATTTAGCCTGCAGTCCAGGAACCCATTGGTTCTGTGCGCAGTGACACAGCACTAACCTTCAGGGGACAATTAGAAAATACAGAACAGTTTTATGGAGCCAGAAAGAGAGTCTAATATACTCAAGAAAACTAATTCCATAATTTTTTTTTAAACAGGTGCCTTGTTGAATTCAATCATTGTAAAAGTTGCTTTGTACCAGACATGTGATCTTAGAGACGGGGCTGTTTACAGATATACCAAATTCTGGATGTGACCCCGAGTCCAAAAAGTGGAACGCACTGAGTTATCAATCCTCCAAAGTGGAGGTTAAAATAAATTTCCGCGGTGTTGTCCGCCATAACGTGGTTTATGCCAATTTTCCACGGCTCTTCCACTAAAGTTACGGCGAACAAGAGGGAGAACCCCCACAGAAATTCACCCCCATTGTTTGGGGCAGTGTCAAGGGAGTGTTACTCGGTATCTGACCTTTGCTGTACCTGACCTGGGAGCTTCATGGGACCGTTATGATTTTGACATCTTTTTTACCCTGGATATTTGGTTCAGTGTCTCAGACCACTCCTATAGATGGGCCTTTCTCCAAATCCCTGAGCTTTCACTTGCCCAAATATCTAAGTAAATTTGTAGCGTTCCCAGGGATCAAACAGACAACTCTCTTCATTATATTTCATCTTACTGGTTTCATCATGTACCTCGTGTCATGAATAACACTTCACTAGACTGTGACTTGGGCTTTAACCAAAATATATCCTTGAGTAACAAATGTCGCACTAAACTATAATGTATGTAATATTCCTTTGTGGTAGTTCCTATTTTGTTTCCTGACTGTCCACGGAAGATCTCTGGAACTAGCTCTCATCAAAGGTTCCAGAAGGACTATGAAATTGAAACCAGCCAGGCTGAGAAATACTTTAAATAACTGTCTGCCAAACTCCAATTGTATATTTAAACCTATCCAATAAATGTTTATATTTGAGTTGCATGGCTTGGCCCCTCCCTTGGATACCTTGCTCAGACAAGTGACTGATTGCAACTGTTATTTCAAATAAACTTGGATAGTTTCCAAGCTGGTTTTAATTCCTTATCTACCTTGACAGAACGACAGAAGCTGAAACCATGCTACATCTTAGCAAAAAAAGACATGGACAGTGTAGAGGGAGCTTTACTCTGCATCTAACATGCACTGTACCTGACCTGGGACTTCTTAATGAAGCAATGTAAATGGAGTTTATATCGGACATCTAACCCATGCTGTAGTGCCTTTGCTGCCTGAGTGCGAGACTCTAACACATAAAGCACAACAGGAACAATCAACAAGTGACAACTTTAATTAAAAATCTCACAGAAAATATTTAAATATCAGCATAATCAACAGTGGTTCAGCTTAAAAGTACATCCTGTACAAAGATACAGTGATTGGCATCGCTGTCTCCGTGTGGTAAAAGAGCAGGTGGAGGGGAGGTAACAGGATGATACAGTTCTTTTAGGGTTTTAGGGCAAGACTTTGTGTGAAGGATCCATAAATTTCTAAAATCCAAACTGGATACCAAAAGTCTGATTTTTTAATCAATTTGCATTTACTTTTGTTTTATGATGTGTAAGTATTGGTTTATTGAGGTTTTTGATGGATTTTCATCACCAGCAAAGCAGACATTGGCACACATGCCACATTCTGACTTCCTATCCACCCCACCCCCCCTCCCCCTAATCTGGTTTCTGCTTGACAAAAGGTAAAGGCCAAATTCTTTTACAGATGTCAGGCCTGGGGAGATTGGGCATCAGTCTCACAGATGAGAACTTCTGTTGCCATGGTAATATTACACAAAATGGAGGACAGCTGAGGATGGAATCAGGAGAGACTGCTCCTAGTAACCAAGATCAGTACACCAATGCAAAAGTTTTGCAAGGGGTAGTGGATGGCACAGAGAGAGCCAGGAAGTGGGAAAGTAAATTATAATAGGAAATAAAAAAACAATTTAAACCCAACCTGAGTCTCCAGTGACCCAAACCTTTAGCTCTGGTGCAAAACAGATGTAAAAGCTCTTGAGGGGGAATTTCCAAGGGGTTCTCCCAATCAGAAATCCTAAGAAAATAGCTGTTGTTTTAGCCATTTCTTTCGGGGATCCACCAAAGTTTTAGCAGTAGATCGGGAGAACCCTGTGGAAATTCCAAGTGCGTGTTTCAGAGTACAGCAGCTAAAAGGACATCTTGCTGCTACCTGTAACTCAGTGCGTCTCTCTCTGGGCTTGGGAAAGAAACAAAAAAGAGCCAGGCTTTTTGTTCCTGATTGCTATCCAGTGACCCCTGCTGGAAAGTGCGTGTGTGTGGACATCGGAAGCTTGGTTGTGATGCACTCTGTGGGGGAATAGCCTGCTTGACAATCACTGTCTTGGTTCACACACTAAGAATGGTCACTGGGCAAAAGGTGCAGGAGGGCTGCTGATGCCTGTGCACCCTTACCCCAACATAGAGCAAGAGGGGGCGGGAGTAAAATAGAAAAGCCTGGGGTCAGTTAAAATGCTTAGCAGATTGAAATGGAGCCACTGAACAGCCGTGGCAGGAGCCTTCCTGTGCATTGATATAGGAATGTGGAAAAGGCCATCACTCCAAACTAGCTTTATAGAGACTGCAAAACACACCAGAAACCTTCCTAGAAAAGTGGTGTCAAAATTCAGTTTACACTTTTAAAAATAAATCAGTATAAACTCAATTTGACACAATAGAGGAGGGTGTTCATAGACCTGAAGTTCACCTCCATGCTTTCAGTGTGTGGTAGTTATGGATAATCAGCTGAATGATTCAATAATTCAGTCTGTCTCTAATGAGGTGCTTGTTAGTAACATCTGATGGTTATTTAAGGGAGTGATTGTAGCAGGCTGGTGTAATTAGAAGGCCGTGCAGGGCCAAGCCTTTTCAATCAGCACTGTCTGACTCTCAATGAGGAGATGACTGGGAACTCGATTGTGGACATTCCCTTTATACAGTTAGGTTCAACTCATTTATAAAGATTTTTTAAAAAATCACCCCCCCCTCCCTTTTCTGAAGGTGCTGGTGCAGGGCACGGTATCACTGGCACCTATGGCCTGCTGGCATTTCACTCAAGTGGCCATTCTTCATGTTTTTGTCTGGACAATGAGCTTCAGCAGTTTAGCCAACTGGATAGGGGAGGGAGAAGACAGCAAAACCAAGCCCAATCTGACCTGACTTACAAACAGGTGGACATTCCAGTCAGTCACTGAATAGTGACAAGGAGCGGGAAAGCCAAGCTTTTCACCCTCCCTAGTCTAGGGGCGTCGCGGGCCAATTGTAGCACCCAACTGCTGCCCAAATAAGATCGATTCACTCGGCACACTCTGGGGGTTGAGCGAGGTGTCCTTTTAGCTGCTGTACTCTGAGACGTGCACCCGGAATTTCCATGGGTTTCTCCCGACCTACTGCTAAAACATTGGTGGAACCCCCGAGGAAATGGCTAGTAACGGCCGTTTACGCTGTTTTCCTAGGATTTCTGCTAGCGGGAGATTGGGCGAATTCCCTGGAAATTCTCCCCCATGAGATTTTACATCTGTTTTCCCAGTCTGTTTGGCTCAGCAGCACATTTACCACAAAGGATCTATTGGAGAAGTTTAAGATTAGTGTTTCACAAATTAGCTGTGACAGATTTTCAGTGTCAGTAATGTTGTTGTTGACATTCCCAGTGCAGTACTGAGGGAGTGCTACACTGTCGGAGGTGCTGTCTTTCGGATGAAATATTAAACTGTGACCCCGTCTGCCCTCTCAGGTGGACGTAAAAGATGCCTTGGCACTATTATGAAGAATACGAGAGTTTTCCCCAATGTCCTGGCCAATATTTATCCCTCAACCATCATCACGATTACCTGGTCATTTATCACGTTGCTGTTTGTGGGATCTTGCTGTGCGCAAATTGGCTGCTGTGTTTCCTACGTTACATCAGTGACTGCACTTCAAAAGTACCTCATTGGCTGTAAAGCACTTCGGGATGTCCCGAAGTTGTGAAAGGCGCTATATAAATGCAAGTTCTTTCTTTGTTGCGAGGGCAGGTGGTGCTTTATGTGGCATAGCGGCAAAGGTCTCAAGAAAGGACTCAGCAGCCCAAAGAAGAGAAACTGTGGGAGCCTCGAAGAGGGAGGCAGCAGCAAAGAGACGGGACAGGATGTGAGGGAATTTATCGGGAGTTTGGCTCTGTCTAGTTGGATTAGAATAAGCTGTCTTTGCAGGTTTTCTGAATGCACAGAGGGAGGTGTGAGCTTCTGGGGACCTTGGGGAAGTTTTTTTTTTAATCATTCTCTTTTATTTTCTGTAACAGTTCAGTTCTTTGAAAGCAAGTCAGCAGGAAAAGTAACGGAACAGAAATGGGAGTGAGCAACCTTCAGAGTAATGAATATTTCAGCCAACTGGGTTCCTGGTACAAGGGGTAGAGATAAAAAGAAAACCCACAAATGCGGGAAATCTGAAATAAAAACAGAAAGCGCACAGCAGGCCTGTCAGCATCTGGAAAGAGAAAAGACATGTTAACATTTTGAATGTAGACCCTTTGTCAGTTCTGAAAAATGGCCTCTACCCGAAACAACAATTTGCATTTATTTAGGATCTTTAACGTAGTAAAACGTCCCAAGGCACTTCACAGGAACGTTATCAGACAAAATCTGACACCAAGCCAAATAAAGAGATATGAGGGCAGGTGACCAAAAACTTGGTCAAAGAGGTAGGTTCTAAGAAGCATCTTAAAGGAGAGAGAGGCAGAGAAGGAGAGAGGTTTAGTGAGGGAATTCCAGAGCTTTGCAACTAGGCAGCTGAAGGCACGGCCATCAATGGTGGGGTGAAGGGAATCGGACAAAGTCAATGCTGAGCCAAAGAAACAGATATGAGGAGGGGTGACTAAAAGCTTGATCAAAGAGGTGGGTTTTAAGAAGGGTCTTAAAGGAAGAGAGGGAGGAGGAGGAGATGTTTAGGGAATGAATTCCAGAATGTAGGGCCTGCCTTTCCTTTTATAGTTGCTGGTTGTGTATTTCAGACATTTACCTCTTTTTAAAGTTAAACACTTCCAGAGAGATTTGCCTAAGAATATACTAGCAGATCTCTCATGGCGTCAATCATCCCAAGTCAGTGGATATGCTGTTTTATTAAGGCACTAATATTATACTGTGTAATGTACAATATATTATTCTATTATTAAAGGGGAGCTGTGTGCAATGTGGTCTGCCTTGTTAAGGCCGTTAAGTCTTAATTGCTTTAAATAGACACATCCTGAGGTTAATTAGAAGGTAATTTCTCTTCGCTGAATTCTAAGATCAATTAGACGATGTTTTTATTGCCGTACTGCTTCGAGCAGGATTTGCTATAATTTTATTATACTTTGCTTATCCCCTTTAAACAATCAGCTCAAACCCTGTATCCTCCCCGCCCCCCTGTTCCGCTGTCTTTCATTTCAACTCTCCATCCACTTCCCCCTCACCCGTGACCTGTTTCCCTCCTCTCTCCCTCTTCTACCTCATTTTGTGTCTGTTTCCCTCAAAGAGGCTTTGTTTGCCTTCAGAATTAATCTCACTTCTGTATTTTTAGATGATAGAAGGAGGAAGGACACTCTGGCCTTGATTTTAACCCCCCAAAGGTGTTAGCAATTAGAATCTGTGTCTCACAGATGTAACCAACTACCTGTTTCATCACCTGTGTGAGATAATTCATTGGCTTCAAAATTCAATTGGTGTTTTTTTTTAAATGAACTAACATTAACCTGAAGAAAGGCACTTTCTCTCTGACTCCAGTCTCTCTCGCTCTCCCTCATCTTCACACACTTTTTAAGTTTGTAGAACATAAAAGCCACAAAGGATGTATAATCAACACACTGCCATTTTTTTCACACACTCCCACAAGTGGTGACCCTACAGCACCTCCACTGGGGCAGGGTTTATTTACAGTGTGACGTTTACATGGACAGTTTCCATTATTAATGTGGCGATAGGAATTTATATTGGAAAAAGTTGTAAAGGAAGTGTGCGAGATACAAGATTATTAATATATTAAAGATAGCTGGATAGATAGGAACTTGTCTGGAAGGAGTTACTCAATTTGACAGTGTGATGAAGCCGAAGTAACAACCACGGAGTTGCAGTCAGTAACCCAGTTCCTCCCACAGAGATCCCCCATAGCAAAACATCAGTGCTCTGAAGTTGTTTAAATTTTCTTCCCATCTCACAAACTGTACCCCAGCTGTAGGCAGACAGGTAACTTAATCCTAGGCATATGGTCATTCCTCTCATTCACTGTTTGTGGGACCCTGTTGTGTGCAAGTTAGCTGTTGCACTTGCTTGCATTACAACAGTGACTACATTTAATTGACTGTACAGCGCTTTAGGACAACCTAAGGATGTGAAAGGCGCTATATAAATGCAAGTTCTTTCTTTCCTTTTCTGACAAAGCTACTCTATCATCACTCACAGTGAGGTCCCAGTAAGAAGTACAGTGTGAATCAACTTAAACATTCCCCCTCTACCAAAAGATATCTGGCCTCCATTGAGCACCTCCCCCTCAAGGCATTCAGGTCAGGCACTCGCCCTGGGAGGCGGGGTGGTGAGCTCGCCCCGGGAGGGGGGTTGGTGAGCTCGCACCGGGAGGGGGGCGGCGAGCTCGCCCCGGGAGGGGGCGGTGAGCTCGCCGTGGGAGGGGGCGGTGAGCTCCCCCTGAGAGGGGGCGGTGAGCTCTACCACTCTGCCCTGTACACAGCTAGCCCTGAGAATTGGCCTGCTCATTGATTGGACGGAGGAATTGCCCTGATCACCGCGTTGTGGGCGTTGTAAATACATTCTGGTTCTTTCACAACAAATTCACTAGAAATCCTGACCAGAGGAAAATGTCATGACCACATTTACGATGTCACTAGCACAGCAACCAGAGAATTTTTCCCCAACGGGTCTTGGGGATTTTAAGCATTAATCTTCAAGGCTGGAATTTTAGGGGAAATTTCAGGCCCTGGTTTTCAATTACAGGCTAATGAAAATAATTTATCTGTTGACAGTAGTTTTTCTTCTCGCGTGCACATTTCCTTCTGAGGGACAGGCCTCACTCCCAGTCCTGAGTTTTTGACGAATCTGTTCCTGAGGTAGTCTGGTGCCTCTGATGCTGACATCCCACCCTTCCCTGTGAGGAACTGCCTGTTTTCCGCTCTTCCCTCCCCACAGCAACATGACCGAGATCAGGAGTTCAGTGGGAAGGAGGGAAGGTGTGAAAACGGAAGTCCATCCTGACGTGTGTTGCTGCTCCAACACAGCACCAAGAACAGCGTCACTTTAATCAAACATTTCATCTTAACTTTCTCCACCAACCAATGAATAAAAAACATTTGGCCTCAGTCATGAGCTTGGTCTCTGACTGTCAACATAATTAGGTAGCGTTCTGTGTGCTGCCTGCATTGTCAGTCCAGATCCCTGATTCTAATCTGCTCTCTGCAGTCTAAAAACAAAAGTTTGCTTCATCTAATCGAGACTCACTCTAATGATGCATCCGGAACCTTCCGCCTCCGATTTGAAATGTCACTTGATGCTTGCCTGGAGGCAGGAACTTGATAAATCAGCTTGGAAAGCTGAACGTGCTAACTCTCCCTCCACCCCCCGCCCAACACACCCAAACCCCCCCTCCCAGATGTAACGAGGTCAAAGGCAATTAATTCCCATTTTAAGCCCATGTCTCTCTGGAGGAACACACAGCATGTTTGTAATTACCGGTTACTGAATTACTGACTGACAAAACAAGCAATGTTTGCAACGAGCAATGCATCTGGCAACATAAATACAGGCTCTTTTATATTAAATGCTGGGGCCACAGGAGAGAGGCACTCAAACAGAGACCTCAGACCTTTGGAGTTCCATTTGCCCCTTTTTACATTTACCAGCATGCTGGTGGTCCCCTGTTGGAGAAGCAATTGGAAACAGCCCCGTCTTTCTAACACTTCCAGCGGCTACTTTTGGGCCTGAGGCTTGGATCCTGGCTCTTTTATACTTTAGTGGGCCATTTAGGCCGGAAATACAGTCTATTGCTGAGAACTCAGTCATTTAAAAATGAAATAATTATCCAATAATTTGAATTAAGCAACATTAAGAGTAGACTGTATGCAAGAGTGCTTTACATTACAACACTTCAACAGGTACTTCATTGGCTGTAAAATACTTTGGGACATCCTGAGGTCGCGAAAGGCGCTATATAAATGCAAGTCTTTCTCTTTAAGACGCATTTGACAAGACTCAATATTAACATGTGACAAGTCAAATCAAAGAAACCACCAGAGATAAGGAGCTTCCTAAAAATAGAAACGGTTTCCTCAGCAATGAACTAGCCCGCGGGGAGCTACGGGTGTGCGGAGGCTTCAGCATTTCCCGGGTTGATCCCTCGCTCACTCCTCTGGGAGCTGCCTCTGCTTCATCTCCTGGGAAAGAAAACCATTGGATAAGGCTCCGTGTTACAAAATATTTACAGAAGCAGGATGACAGTCAATTGGAGTAGACTCTCATTTTGAATGGTTAAGGTTACAAGATACAGACTATAGATCCTGGAAAAAACAGTGTGAGCTATATATAAACTTGCACCTGATCCAATATAATGCCAATAAAATGATATAACATAATTTATAATTGAAATGATGTTCTATTCCCCCCCATCTCCCCTGATGGTGCTGACTCTTGCTGGGGTACAGTTTGGGCGTGAAGCCAAGTGGCCATTATTTGAGCAGACGGTGGGTGTTAGTGGGCTATTTGACAGTGGGAGGAAAGCCTGATTCTGTCCTCCCCTGACGTCTACAAACGTACACAATTCCCAGCAGGGGTAACTGGATTACAGTCAGGAGAGGGAACCCCATTGATTTTCCTTCCATAGCCTTAGGCAGCTGAAGATGTGGAATTCCCATTGCTATCCCATCTGAGATCAGATCTGAACCTGGATCACTTTTCATTGAATCATAGAATGGTTACAGCACAGGAGGCCATTTGGCCCATCGAGCCCGTGCCAGCTCTTTCTAAGAACAATCCAGTTAGTCCCAAACCCCCGCTCTTCCCCGTAGCCCTGCAAATTATTTCCCTTCAAGTATTTATCCAATTCCTTTTTTGAAAGCCATGATTGAATCTGCTTCCACCATCCTTTCAGGCAGTGCATTCTAAATTATAACTACTCGCTGCGTAAAAAAGTTTTTCCTCATGTCGCTTTTGTTTCTTTTGCCAATCACCTTAAATCTGTGACCTCTGGTTCTCGACCCTTCTGCCAATGAGAACAGTTTATCTTTATTTACCTTATCTAAACCCTTAATGATTTTGAACACCTCTATCAAATCTCCTCTTAACCATCTCTGCTCTGAGGAGAACAACCCCAGCTTCTCCAGTCTATCCATGTCACTGAAGTCCCTCATCCCTGGAACCATTCCAGTAAAACATTTCTGCACATATACCCCCAGGTCTCTCTGTTCCTGCATCCCCTTTAGAATTATACTTTTGGTCTATATGACTTAGTATCACAACTATTTTCTCCCTCCACCCCCCTCCCATATGACTTTTTTTTTACTTTCCCTGATTCTTTGCTATTAGTTTTGAGTCCTGAGACTTGAGTACATAATCTAAGCTGTCACTTCAGTGCAGTACTGAGGGAGTGCTGTACTGTTGGAGGTGTCGTCTTTTAGATGAGACATTAAACTGAGGGCCCATCTGCCCTCTCAGGTGGACATAAAAGATCCCGTGGCACTATTTTGAAGTAGAGCAGGGGAGCTCTCCCGATATCCTGGCCAACATTTATGCCTCAACTGACACCCCCAAAAACAGATTATCTGGTCATTTATATCATTGCTGTTTGACCTTGCTGTGCATAATTAGGCAGCCACATTTCAACAGAGACTAATTTCAAAAGTACTTCAATAGCAGCGAAGGTGAAAAGTGCCATACAAATGCAATCTTGCTTCATATTATTGAGAGTCTGTTGTGACGGTCACAGAAGAACATAAGAAATAGGAGTAGGAGTAGGCCATACAGCCCCTAGAGCTCCGCCATTCAATAAGATTTTGGCTGATCTTCTACCTCAACTCCACTTTCCCGCCCTATCCCCGTATCCCTTGATTCCCTTAGTGTCCAAAAATCTATGAATCTCAGTCTTGAATATACTCAATGACTGAGCATCCACAGCCCTCTGGGGTAGAGAATTCCAAAGATTCACAACCCTGAAAAAGTTTTTCCTCACCTTGGTCCCTAAATTGCCGACCTCATATCTTGAGACTATGACCCCTGTTTCTCGGCTCTCCAGTCAAGGGAAACAGCCTCTCAGCATCTACCATATCAAGCCCTCCAAGAATTTTATATGTTTCATTTAGATCACCTCTCATTCTTCTAAACCTCAGAGAATATAGGCCAATTTTACTCAATCTCTCCTCATAGGAGAACCCTCTCATCCCAGGAATCAATCTTGTAAACCTTCATGGCACCCCCTCTAAGGCAAGTATATCCTTCCTTAGGTAAATGTAAACAATCTTACAACACCAGGTTATAGTCCAACAATTTTATTTAGAAATCACAAGCTTTCGGAGGCTTCCTCCTTCGTCAGGTGAATGTCAGGAAATCCTTGAACCTTTCGCATTTATATTCAGAGAACAATACCTGGTGATTACAGATAATCTTTCCAACTGCCCGTTGTCAAGGCAATCAAAGTGTTCAGACAGAGAGGTGTTACCTACAGGACCACCGAATACACAAACGGCCAGAACACAAAACAGAGAGAGAGAGGGAGAAACATCCGAAAGGAAGAGAAAGACAGAAAATGACCCGTTGTATTAAAAACAGATAACTTTTATTCGCTGGTGGGGTTACGTGTAGCGTGACATGAACCCAAGATCCCGGTTGAGGCCGTCCTCATGGGTGCGGAACTTGGCTATCAATTTCTGCTCGACGATTTTGCGTTGTCGTGTGTCTCGAAGGCCGCCTTGGAGTACGCTTACCCGAAGATCGGTGGCTGAATGTCCTTGACTGCTGAAGTGTTCCCCGAATGGGAGGGAACCCTCCTGTCTGGCGATTGTTGCGCGGTGTCCGTTCATCCGTTGTCGCAGTGTCTGCATGGTCTCGCCAATGTACCATGCTCCGGGGCATCCTTTCCTGCAACGTATGAGGTAGACAACGTTGGCCGAGTCACAGGAGTATGAACCATGTACCTGGTGGGTGGTGTCCTCTCGTGTGATGGTGGTATCTGTGTCGATAATGTGGCATGTCTTGCAGAGGTTGCCGTGGCAGGGTTGTGTGGTGTCGTGGACGCTGTTCTCCTGAAAGCTGGGTAATTTGCTGCGAACGATGGTCTGTTTGAGGTTGGGTGGCTGTTTGAAGGCGAGTAGTGGAGGTGTGGGGATGGCTTTAGCGAGGTGTTCATCGTCATCGATGACATGTTGAAGGCTGCGGAGAACATGGCGTAGTTTCTCCGCTCCGGGGAAGTACTGGACGACGAAGGGTACTCTGTTGGTTGCGTCCCGTGTTAGTCTTCTGAGGAGGTCTATCGCATAGACCTCCTCAGAAGACAAACACGGGATGCAACCAACAGAGTACCCTTCGTCGTCCAGTACTTCCCCGGAGCGGAGAAACTACGCCATGTTCTCCGCAGCCTTCAACATGTCATCGATGACGACGAACACCTCGCTAAAGCCATCCCCACACCTCCACTACTCGCCTTCAAACAGCCACCCAACCTCAAACAGACCATCGTTCGCAGCAAATTACCCAGCTTTCAGGAGAACAGCGTCCACGACACCACACAACCCTGCCACGGCAACCTCTGCAAGACATGCCACATCATCGACACAGATACCACCATCACACGAGAGGACACCACCCACCAGGTACATGGTTCATACTCCTGTGACTCGGCCAACGTTGTCTACCTCATACGTTGCAGGAAAGGATGCCCCGGAGCATGGTACATTGGCGAGACCATGCAGACACTGCGACAACGGATGAACGGACACTGCGCAACAATCGCCAGACAGGAGGGTTCCCTCCCATTCGGGGAACACTTCAGCAGTCAAGGACATTCAGCCACCGATCTTCGGGTAAGCGTACTCCAAGGCGGCCTTCGAGACACACGACAACGCAAAATCGTCGAGCAGAAATTGATAGCCAAGTTCCGCACCCATGAGGACGGCCTCAACCGGGATCTTGGGTTCATGTCACGCTACACGTAACCCCACCAGCGAATAAAAGTTATCTGTTTTTAATACAACGGGTCATTTTCTGTCTTTCTCTTCCTTTCGGATGTTTCTCCCTCTCTCTCTCTGTTTTGTGTTCTGGCCGTTTGTGTATTCGGTGGTCCTGTAGGTAACACCTCTCTGTCTGAACACTTTGATTGCCTTGACAACGGGCAGTTGGAAAGATTATCTGTAATCACCAGGTATTGTTCTCTGAATATAAATGCGAAAGGTTCAAGGATTTCCTGACATTCACCTGACGAAGGAGGAAGCCTCCGAAAGCTTGTGATTTTTAAATAAAATTGTTGGACTATAACCTGGTGTTGTAAGATTGTTTACATTTGTCAACCCCAGTCCATCACCGGCATCTCCACATCATGGCTTCCTGAGGTAAGGAGACCAAAACTCCCCACCCCACCCAGGAGCCATGTAATCTCCTGGGAGAGGCATAAAAACCCAGACCAATTAGAGGTGCGGGGGGAATGGAATATTCCTCTCCGACCCCCTTCGGCGATTGAAACTAGTCCAGGAGATCACACTGATCCTAATTTACAAGTTACAAACCATGCAAGTAATTGCAACAAGTAACTAACTGTGACAAGTAAGTGACCGAGGCAAGTATCTGCGGCAGAGCCCTGATTCATTAGGAGTGTGGCCAGTGCAGCCCGGCACCTCCCTCGTTCCACAGGCAGTCATTTCCTTGTGAAGGAATGCAACTTCTCTATCGAGCTCGATGACCCAGCTCCATTCATCCCACTCAGTTTGTATCCTAAGTTGCAACTGTTTTTTGATCTAATCTCGCTGCTCCCTGTCAGACTGCAACACTTTACGAGATACAGAAATTGGCAGAATGCTCTTACTCCGCAGTGACCACAGGAACAACGGAACAATCAAGGGCGAGGAGAGGACATTCAGCCCATTGAAGCTCATTGCTCTAAGAGTCTAACTCTCTCATCCTAGCATCCAACCACATTTCACCTGTGTCTCCATTGACTCTGCCTGGCACGTTATTAGAGACATTTGCTATCCTTTGTATTAAGAAGTCCATTCTAGTGTCCAATTTAATTTTCACTAGCTCATATTTATAAGCTCTGAGGTCAATGCCCCTGGGCCAAGCAGGGAAAAATAACCCAGCCAGGGCTGCTCTATCCAGTATTCCCCTTCCATGGTTGAACAGCCTCCCAATACTCATTGTCTAGAATCCGATATGTAGGATGGTCACTTGGGAGAGGCACCAGAGGGTAGCTGGTGCCTGTAGAACCTGAATCCCAGTGAGAGTCAGCAGCTTTGGCAGAGCCGGGGGAACTCGCTAGTTTAACGTTATGTGAAAAGGCCAATTGAAGGTGCAGTTCAGAACCAGTTTCTGAGGCTCAACACTCCCCATCCTCATCCTCGTTTCCTCCCTCCCTCCAATGATGCCAATGGGGTGTCCCTCAAGCATTGGGAGATGCTCATTAAGGTTTACTAGGGAAAAACATGTTAGGTGCAAGAGGTTGGTTTTTTTTGTTTGTTTGTTTTGTAGAGATAAAACATCCCATCAATGGACAGCCAAAGGTCATTTCTCCCACTGAATGGCAGTGGGATCTTTAGCTTCCTGTTTTGTCTGTTGCCGTGTTTTTTTTCACGGGTCCATGCAGAACGCTCTGGAGATTGGTGTTAGAGATGTGTTAACGCTGTTCCCAAACTCTGATATTTCTCTTAATATCTAGCTGACATTGTTCTCCCCCCGTAAATGATCCTAAAGGTTTGGCCCCAGGATTCACATTAAAAATCAAACTGTTACCAAGTCATTCGGACTAATTTTAATATTCATTTGATTTTTAAATTTTAGTTGATTTTTTTTAATGTTAGCCATTTAACAACAAGAGAACCAGCTTGAGAAGTCACAGTGCGAGGGAGCTGGACTAATATCGATAGAGATACAGTCAGTAACACAGGATGTCGGTACTCAGCCTCATAGTGTGAGGGAGCTGGATTACCATCAGTAGAGATACAATCATAGTGCTCAAATTATCCCATCATTTCAAGTGTACTTGTTTATTCAGCTCCTTGACAGGACTGGGGTCATTAATTCCTCTCAATCAATGCCCTGTGTTACTGACTGTAGTTCACAATATTGGGTGCAGTAACTCCTTCAAGTTATTACCCCTGATGATGTTATGAGTGCTAAACATATCATTGTTTACATGAATTGTGTGCTGATCACGGCGAGGCAAACAGAGCCTTCCATCTCAGGCACCCAGTGTCAGCATCAAGCACTCCCAGGATACACACAGCACAGTTAGCTCCCTCTACACTGCTCCCAAAAATGTGCCTCAGCTAAAGGCTACCGCAAACTCATTTTACAACCAGCAGGGAGAGCAGGCTTCAATCCTTTCAGTCCAAGCTCCCTTTCAACCTAGATTCCAGGAAAAGTTTTTTTCAAAAAACTTAAAACCTCTTAAAAAGTTTCATTTTGGTGACAGACACACACAGATTACATGCGAGCATTAAACCTGCATTGGGCTCTCTGGTGCAAGGTGTCTGCGTACCCTGGCGTTCTGGAGGTTGACGAGCTGTGTGGTGGTGTCACACAGCTCCTGGTCCTGCTTTCTCAGCTCTCGCTTAAGAATTTCTATCTCATAGTCCTTCTTCTTCAGCTTCTCCTGCATCACCTTCTTTCGAGCCTCAGCCTAGAACCAGAACACAAACAAAACATCAAGGAGGACAGAGGTGAGCATCCTGGTCGGCAAAGGGTTAAATACGACATGCGGTGCGGTACTGAGCCATTCTGGCCAGGAAGATCCCGGGAGCTGGGTGAGCTGACCTTAAATCAGGGCAGCAGCTGGGTGTTACAAAAGGCCACAGAGCCCTTTGTCTAGGGAGGAGAAATATCAGCTCCTGCTCTGGATCATAATCCAGGGAGTACTGCTGGGTACACGTGTGTGTGCATGGAGTGGTACTGGATGAGGTTAGGCTCAGGCTCGGTTGTGATAACCTCCACAGCCAAGCAGCCTTCCATTGCTCACTAGGGCCTGCTGTACATGCATGGTACCCAGCCAAGAGTCACCCTCAACCCCAGAAGACATTTTTCCATTTCCCACATCCTGTTACCTGCCTGAGTGAGTCTGCCAGTAATTGTGTTGAATTAAGGGCAGTTTTGGTCCTACGGCCTTATACCCACTCGAAACTTCATTGAGATGGTCCAAACTCATTTCATATCGGCCACGAAACAGACACTTTCAACCCATCAGTCTGAGCTGGATTTGAAGCCAGGTCCCAGAGGTGAGAGAGCAGTTTCTAACCCACTGCATCACCCTTTACTGAGTGTTTAATCCAGTTGCTCACTCTTTGTTGAGTGCCTTGCTTGTGGGCACTCTCAGGAATGCTGCAGCATGGAGTGATGGGACATGGGACTGTGCCTGTGATTTCCCCACATAGTAAGCTCCTGATTCCAATCCTGTCACTGGGGACAGCTGCCAAGACGAAGCCAAGCCCCTCCCTATAGAGAAAAGGAAAAAAGAAGCTAGGCCCAACAGCCCTCTAGGCCCTGAGCTCTGGAATTCCCTCCCTCAACCTCTCAACCTCTCTCTCCTCTTTTAAGACGGTCCTTAAAACCTAGTTCTTGTCCTAATATCTCGTAATGTAGTACAGTGGCAAATTTTGTCTGATAACGCTCCGGTGAAGCGCCTTGGGACGTTTTACTGTATAAATGCAAGTTGTTGTTCTATTAAATAGTTCTCACTTAACTGTTCCTTTCACTTGCTGGGTGAATACAGGGAGAGCCCTGATGGAGAGATCAAAAAGAAGTGGCAATGACTGCCTGTTCAGTTAACATCCCACAATCAGGCAGGTTTTGAACAGAGGACTAGAGGCTACGTGTAATAGAGGTCTTTAAAATTATGAAGGGGTTCGATAGAGAAGATGTTTCCACTTGTGGAGGAGCTCAAAACTAGGAGCATAAATATAAGATCGTCACTAATAAAGCTAATTTTCCTATATTACAACAGTGACTCCACTTCAAAAAAGTACTTCATTGGCTATAAAGTGCATTGGGACATCCTGAAGTCGTGAAAGTTGCTATATAAATGCAAATCTTTCTTTCTTTTTAATAAGGAATTCAAGAGAAACTACTCAGGGAGTGGTTAGAATGGAACTTGCTACCGCAGGGAGTGGTTGAGGCGATAGCAAAGATGCATTTAAGGGAAAGCTAGATAAGCACATGAGGGAGAAGGAATAGAAAGATATGCTGATAGGGTGAGATGAAGTAGGGTGGGAGGAGGCTCATGTGGAGCATAAACACCGGCATGGACCGAATGGCCTGTTTCTGTGCTGTAAAATTCTATGCAATTCTATGTAAAGGGAAAGGGATCTGCAAATGCCCCAATTACTAGCTTATTAGAGACGTATCAAAATCTATTAAATATTCAAGCAGTGAGGGTGTACGGTCAACTTTTTACACTAGGAACACCAAATATAATGCAGGGCCTGGGTCTTTTACCTGTAAGTGAAACCCACCTGCCTGTTACCATTTGTTACACATGTCTTTCACAGAGTAATTTTAACCCAACCCGCCGAATGGGCAATTGACAGATTGGATCGGCCGCCTGTTTTACACCCAGCCCGATTTTACTTTTCATTCACCGATCCGATCCCATCAGTTTCCCACCAGGCGGGTGAGGTTAAAATGATCCCGTCAGTAACAAGTGCAGACATTGTGTTCATGTATGATCGCAGTCTGACAGCCTTGGCTCAATGCTCTTACCTTGCCATGAATGTCCTCCTTCACGCAGCTGTGAGACGGGGACTTGGTAGCTCTTCTCTCCAACTGTTCCAAGTGGAAAGTCTGCATCAAACAGAAGGAATAAAGTCAGTGTGCTCTGTGTGTGTGTGTGTGTGTGTGCGTGCGCGTGTGTGCTCAGTGCATGTGTGCATGTGCTCAGTGTGTCTGTTCAGTGTGTGCGGGTGCATGTGCTCAGTGTGTGTGTGCTCAGTGTGTGTGTGTATGTGCTCAGTGTGTCTGTTCAGTGTGTGCGGGTGCATGTGCTCAGTGTGTGTGTGCTCAGTGTGTGTGTGTATGTGCTCAGTGTGTCTGTTCAGTGTGTGCATGTGCTGTGTGTGTGTGTGTGTGTGTGTATCCCATGTTTGAACTCCATGTTTGAACCCCTCTAATCAGATTTCAGCCCCTGTCACAGCACTGAAACGGCCCCTATCAAAGTCACAAATGACATCCTATGTGACTGTGACGGTGGTAAACTATCCCTCCTCATCCTTCTCAACCTGTCTGCAGCCTTTGACACGGTTGACCACACCATCCTCCTCCAAGCTCTTCTCCGTCATCCAGCTGGGTGGGACAGCACTCGCCTGGTTCCATTCCTGTCTATCCAGTCATAGCCAGAGAATCACTTGCAATGGTTTCTCTTCCCACTCCCGCACCATTACCTCTGGAGTCCCCCAAGGATCTATCCACGGTTCCCTTCTATTTCTCATCTACACGCTGCCCCTCGCGACTTCATCTGAAAACATGTCAGGTTCCACATATACGCTGAAGACATCCAGCTCTACCTCACCACCTCGTCCCTCGACCCCTCCACTGTCTGATTTGTCACACTGCTTATCCGACATCCAAATGGATGAGCAGAAATTTCCTCCAACTAAATATTGGGGAGACCGAAGCCATTGTCTTTGGTCCCCGCCACAAACTCCGTTT
This sequence comes from Heptranchias perlo, assembly GCF_035084215.1. Taxonomy (NCBI): domain Eukaryota; kingdom Metazoa; phylum Chordata; class Chondrichthyes; order Hexanchiformes; family Hexanchidae; genus Heptranchias; species Heptranchias perlo. The sequence continues at coordinate 19,736,534 of NC_090356.1, forward strand.
CCTCGCCACCGACTCCACCCCTCTCCCTGACAACGTTTACAGTTTAGTACCAAATTAGGGGCAGCTTTATGCTGTGGGCCTAGGAATAGGTTGGGACTGCCCAATTCATTTTACATTGGGCCCTTACAGCCAGCAGACAGAGAACTTTCAAGTAAAAAGAAACTATAGATATTGGAAATCTGAAATAAAAACAGAAAATGCTGGAAGATACACAACAGACCAGACAACATCTGGGAAGATGAAAGGATAGATTAACATTTTGGATGTGATCCCTTCTTCAGAACTGATAGTGATGTCAGAACTCTGTTCTGCGACACATTAACTTGTCTTTTCCTCTTTATAGATACTGGGGCCAAATTCCTTCACCCATTCTAGAATTACATAGAACTTTACAGCACAGAAACAGGCCATTCGGCCCAACTGGTCTATGCCGGTGTTTATGCTCCAAACAAGCCTCCTCCCACCCTACTTCATCTAACCCTATCAACATGTCCTTCTATTCCTTTCTTCCTTATGTACTTATACATCTTCCCCTTAAATGCATCAAGCCGTAACTCCAGCGGGATGGCTTTGGAAATAGACTGAGACCTGGATACGCCAGGTCCTGACCTTAGTTGGGAAATCCCGGTCAGCCTTGTAAGAGGCGGTGCCTCTATCCACCCCTTACAAGGCCAGTCATGTCAGAGGGGTTGGGGCCAAAGGGAACTCTCTATGCTGGGAGTTCCTGCCCACAATGGACTCTGCAGGCTATTAGTGTCCAACAATGCAGCCCCATCAGTCCAGGCACATCATGAGAGATTGGGCTTTATCCAGCGAGGTCAACTCGTTTGTGTGTAGGTGGAACAGCAGACGAGCTCCATTATTGGCCCTGCTCAGTCATGGTGAATCGTTGGCCTGCTGCTAATGAATAGGAGATTCTCAGCTGATGCCTGAAGAGCTGTGAATCATCAGATGTACAGCATTCACTTCAATTCCTCTTTGTTTAGTTAACTATTGATTTGAGAGTCTCCCAGGTTTATTACTAAACTCAGAGTACATATACTCAGCACAAGTCAACAGTCTCCAGGGTCAACAGGGCTTTCAATTCAGCAGCAGTTACTTTAATGGAAGGGATTTATGGTGGGCCTCCTGAGACAGGAATTGTTGGTCTCATTTGATTTTTGTTTTTGCTAAATAAAAACTCAGCTCTTGGCTGAGGGAAAGGAAATGATCTGCTCTCGCAAACAGACCTTGGGATCTCTCGTTTAATTGTGGGAGAGATGGGGGAACTGGGCTACAGCGCAGTAAATCTGATCATCCACAAAACTGGGACACTTGAGGGCCTTTAAATAGATGACTTCTTCAGACACAGCTTCTCCGATCATCAGTAACAACGCTGGCTGCTGCAGTACTGGCCCATACAGAGCACATGTTCCAGGTTGGATCCCTGGTCTTTGCTGAGTCAGTTGATATCAGCAAAGGCATCAGCGAGGGAGCTTCAACTGGCCTTAGTGCCCCTGGGCTAGGGAGGAGAGATTGACGGTCCTGATTGCTAACATGTGTGAGGGGGCCTCAGCTGAAGACAGGGTTAAGCTTGGGTGTTACGCCTCCCAAGATTGAATAGTCTACCAAAACTGACGATCCTGGCTCACACATAAAGAGCAGCCACTTAGGTGAGGTAAAAGAAAGACAGTCTTGCATTTATATAGCGCCTTTCACGACCTCAGGACTTACCAAAGCACTTTACAGCCAATTAAATGCTTTAGAAGTGTGGTGCCTGTCGTAATGTAGGAGAGAAGCCAGCACCTGTAGAATCCGTACCACAGGAAGAGTCAGCACCTTCGGGAGAGGTGGGGGAGAAAATTGGAAGTCAGTTTCTCCGTTCTCTCGGGATATGGGGTCGCCATCTAGGGCATGGCAGCTGCTCATTTCATTCTAAGAGATTGGGAAGTTGAAGACCAGGCACAAAGAGGAAGCCAATTGTACAGCAGCACGATGGTGAGAACTGGAGAGGGGAGAAATCTGAGTTCTGATGTAGGTTCTTACCTGAAACACTAACCTGCTTTTTCTCTTTCAGATGCTGACTGACCTACTGTGCATTTGCTGCATTTTCTGGTTTTAACACAGAGGGAAGAAATCTCTTTACCAAAAGCAGGCAATGTGGTGCAACCCCAAAATTGGATTAGTCGCAGGTGATCGCACGTCGGTGAGGTTGCCCCACGGACACTCTGGCGGCCATTTTACGCCCTCTTACCTTGCGCTGCTTGATGGTTTTGTTTAGTCTCTTCTCCTGGTCAAAGCGCGACTGCAATCGCTCCATGGACTCTCGAATCAGGCTGTTCTCCTCAACCTGTCTCTGCAACTGCTCCTGGAACCTCTCCACATCGGACTGTTGTTTGTGTAGAGTGATCTGCGACCGTCTACTGACAGCAAAGTGACAGGAGAGAAATGAAAGGGATCTGAAGCTTTTACCTTTCACAGGGGCCATTGCTGCTCTTTGGGGAAACGTTCCTTTATTTTTAAATTGGGAAACACAGGTGCAGGATTAAGACCCCCAGTACAGGGTGCCCCAAAGGAGAGAAAAGAATATGAGGTAAATTAGGAAGTGGAGGTGAGGTGGCATCAAGCATGGGTTTTAAAAGCTCGTAGGCCACAGCAGGAAGGGAAGGATGACGGAGGGAGGGAATTTCACAATTTCAAAGGAAAAAAATTAAATTAGGAGACGGTGCAACGAGGCTTGATTTCTACAAAAACGAGCATGCAGGTTGAAGGGGGAATGTGCAGGCCAGGTTCAGTGATGGAAATACTCCTCTTCCACTGGGAAAGGCCATAATTGGTGGCAGTAGAAGAAAAGCTGGCAGTGGTAAAATCAATGGTAAAATGTCACAGGGCAACAACAACAACAGCTTGCATTTACAGACTGCCTTTAACGTAGAAAAATGTCCCAAGGCGCTTCACAGAAGCGTAACCAGCCAGAATTTGGTACCGGACTAAAGAAGGAGCTGTTAGGACAGCTCAAAATGGTAAACAAATAGAAAACCGCTTTCATTACGTAAAGGTTAGAGGGATGGGAGTATGTATCAAGGCACTGAGGCGGTAAAGGGGTTCAGGTGGTGTCCTACACCACAAGGCTGAAGCTCAAGGAATTTATCGTCCGAACACAGAGATTGCTTGTTTTTAACGCCTTGGTAGTGATCAGGAGCAGGAACTCTGGCTGATTTTTGCCTTTCCCTTAACCAGGGACACTGAGACCAACTGTTGTGGCCCTAAACTGAGATAACCCAATGGGGGGGGGCTGATGGAGACCACCCTAGTCTGTAGGGCTCAGTACGATACAGGAGGACATTTACCCCCTCGGTCTTCGGGGAGAAGCTAGACTATTTTTTTTAAACATCGTTGAAGACCATAACACGCTGTCCTATTCTGATGACATCACACTTGTGGTTTAAGATTCAGTCAAAGCCCCTGGTGTACGTTATAATCTCTCCGCCTCACATCTCACTGCACAGCACAAGGCAGATTAACTGTCACTGTCACAGCCACTGACAGGAAAACATGTTGTTTTTAAAACATGAGGTTGATGGCTATAATCACAGAATAAAGTGAAACTCATCCATCTGCCCCGATATTAAATCAAAATATGGCGTCAAAGCATGTACATTACTTGTCACTGGTGATAGGAGAATAATTTCCATACCGCTGTAAACAGAGCCTCCTTCTTTGATCGTTATTAGCAATAAAATTCCCTATTCCCTCAATTCCTTCCTCCAACCCAGACTCCTGGATATTTAGAACCAACTCCTGATCCCTGTGCCAAGGCGTTCTGCTTTTCTAAAATAATTTTCTCCTCTTTTCACTCCTTGCTGGGCTGCGGGTTCCACAGTTACCAGCGACCCAGCCCATACCTCATTCTTCATGCGTGAGCCTAGACAGTGAGGCTGAGATTTTCTGGCCCCCTCCTGCTCGTTTTTCAGTGGTCCTGAGGTGGGCAGGAGTGGAATATTGCTCAGGCTGGGGGGCCGGGGGTTGTTCTGGCCCTCTGTTTGCCTCCCCTGTGCTTTCCCCAGTGGCCAGGGCTGGCTGTGCAGAAAGCACCTGCCCATATGTGAGCGGACATGTTTTAGGCCCAGGCGTCCAGAGTTCTGAAGTTGGCAGAGAGGTTGAAGGACTTTTTTCTCAACCAGGGCAAGGGCACAGAGAGTCATCAGGCCAAAGAGGAGCCAGAAAAATTATTTTTTCAAACGTTGCCACTTTTGTAGACAGCAGAGAGGTTACAGCAGGCCTCCCGCAGAGTCAGGCCTCCCGCAGAGTATGGTTGGCTGGGCATTCGGCACGGGTCAGAGGCACTTTCTCCATGGCGGGCAGAAGTCCTGCCCTGCCAGAAGGTGCATCCAACAAAGGGACCAGGAAAATCAAGGCCTGAGTGTCAGCAGGCCATGTGATTATGGTGGTTGTCACAGTGGAGTCCGATCCCAGGTTAGAGAATAAGCAAATCTTTTTCTCACAAGGAAGGCAGTTGAACTGGAATTAACTGAACCCATTAAAAGGAGCTGGATCAATACTTTTTGAATTTGGAGATTGAGACTGATAGGAATATTTACAGCACAGCTTATAATAATTTTTTTTCCGGGGAAGGAATGTAATGTTTCCGAAAGTAAAGGATCAACAGGTGGAGGGAGGGAAGTCCGTGATAGAATAATCAGGCATGGGCTCGAGTTGGTGCAGGACTGATGGTTGGAATGGCCATTTCTTACTACACTCACCTGACATCCGTGCACACAAGATGGTGATCAGGGACAGGAACCTTATTTTCCCCCTTCCTAGCCCAAGGACTCTCAAAGGCAAATTGTAGCCTCTCGACTGCAGACGTAGTTGAGGTCATCCAGCTCATTCATTGACTGGGGACTGAACCCAGGACCTTCCTCATCTGGACAGCTTGTACCACACTGGGTGGTGCAATTACCCACTGAGCCACTTAGGGATTTATTAGGGCTGACTTTCCTCTCTGGGTCCCCGCTGGGCGCCAGACAGTCGTAGTGTACCAGAAGTTAGCTGTGCCTGTGAGCAGAGGAGTCCACCCAATTTTTCGTGCCTGAACCACCTGAATGGCCTGAGCACTCTGGAAGTACAGGACTGCCCCAGGAAGGGTCTTGCCTGGAGATCGAGGGGTGGGAAGAATAGCTCAACCCTGAGAGGCTTACAGCTGCATTCCTGGCCATCAACATTGAGGAAAGCTGAGATCGAAAGGTTTTTGTTAGGCAAGGGTATTAAGCGATATAGAACCAAGGAGGGGTAGATGGAGTTAAGATACAGATCAGCCATGATCTCATTGAATGGCGGAACAGGCTCGAGAAGCTGAATGGCCTCTTCCTGTTCCTATGTTCCATTCTGGAGAGCAGTAGCCAGAAAACCCCAAGGGCCAAGGATCGTCCTGCAAAACAAAGAGGACATCTTCATCAAAGCTCCATTTTTGGGATGTCCAAGAGACCTCGCCTCAGATCCTCTGATCTGCAGTGAATCCTGGTCCAAGCAGCACCACTAGGGGTTTTTGGAATGCCCTCTGTTTGGGTGTCCCATGGGCGCACTCAGAGGAAAGTGAGATGGTGGTGGTGTGGAGTGGTGGGGGGGGGGGGTGCAGGAACACCCAGTCCCACCTCATCTGCATGTCAACACTGGGCCTACACCCGATCCAGGTGCAAGCCCAGCGCCACCCGTTTTCAACACCACCAGAAATCCTAGGCTAACGTTGTGGGGGTGGGACCTGAGGCAACGTGTCTCTGTTCCTAATTTCCTCTTCGCTGTGCCTGGAAATTCAGCTTTCCCCAGGTTCAACAAAGAGGAAAATCGACCCTGTTCGCTCACAGTGAGAAGTGATACAAGAATCTCATAGCAAGGTGACTCAGAGTGAGTTTCTGCTGGTGTGATATGCACTGGTAGGACCGGAAGAGATAGATGACAGAATTCTTGGCAAGTCCACCCACAGTGTGACGCACATAATGACTATATCTGAGCTCCGCCTTTCCTAAATGATTAAAATTCAATGGCACCAGGCCAGGTGGGCTGTGGGGAGGCTTATTATTAGCACGTGCGAAGCAATGTAAAGTCTATGATTGCAGGAACAAGGAGCTGAGTTCAGCGTGGCCCAAACTGCAGTTGAAAGAGAACCGTACAGCCAGTGAACAAAGGAGTCTTTCAACCTGCCTGTCCGGACTTTGAGCTCAGGTCCCAGTGACGGTCTCTAACCCAGTGCACCAGCCAGTCCCAGATATTTACATATCCTGATCTGCTGATTGTTGCAAGAGAAACTGTACAAAAAGGCTGAGTTCTGTCTGGTAGAAAATCTGGGCCCTAATAAGAGTCAACTTCTTTGAGGAAGTAACACCCCAAATGGACCATGGAAAGCCCTATGGTAAAGCTATAGACTTCCAAAAGGCATACTGACAAAGTCCCATATGAAAGGCTGTTAGTCAAACTGAAAACTGTGGAGGTTCAGGGTAAACCCTGACAATGAATAAGAAACTAGCTGAGGGTAGAAAGCAATGAGTACTTGCTGGAGGTGTTATGTTGGGGTAGCTGGAGGCGGAGTAATGAATGGGGTGCCCCAGGGCTTAGTGTTGTGACCATTACTGCTTCTCATTTACATAAATAACCTAGACTCTGAATCGCATTTCAAAGTAGTTAAATTTCCTGATGATACCAAAGTGGGAGGGGCAGTGGAATCGGAGGAAGTAGCTCATAAATTACAGAGTAATATGGAGTAAGTATGTGGTCAGATCGATAGCAGATAAAAGAATGTCAATAAGTGCAAGGTATTGCATATAGGAAGAAAAAATAAGCAATACATGTATTCCATGAAGGATGAAGCTGAAAGGGACCTCAGAGTCCTAGTGGACTTGACATTAAACATGCCAGTGCAGAACAGCAATCAACAAGGACAACGGAACGTGGAAGTACATAGCCCGAATAGTTGAATATAAGTCAGAGGAGGTGGTGATCTAACTGTCCAGTGCTCTGGTCAGGTCGCACCTTTAGTAATGTGTTCAAGTGTTGGAAGCAGCGCAGAGAAGAGTCATGAGGCTGATCCCCAGTGTTAGAAGTCTGAATTATGGAGAAAGACGGGAGATCCTTCTTTTGGAAGTGAGGTGTCTGAGAGGTGATTTTTACAGAAGTATATGAGACAGTAAAATTAAATTGAGAATATTACTTTAAAGTAAATTGCAAGAGTAGGGCAAGGGATAACGCATTCAAACTAGTAAGAGGGAAATTTAGGACTGATGTCAGGATATGCTTCTTCACATAAAGAGTGATCAAAACATGGAACAGACTCCCCAACAGACAAGTGGATAATGCAATGGGTAGACCGTAAGGTGCTTCTGGATGGGTGAATTAGATGGGCCGAGTGGCCCATCAGAGCTGGAGTACCCAACAAGTAGCAAGAACTCAGAATGGTTCCCAGATTTAGACAAGTAGAGCGAGAAAGCATGCAGGCGAGATAGAAAGGAGAAAGAGATAGAAAGCTGAAGGAGAGACTGAGAATAAGATGAGAGAGAAGAGGCTGACAGTGAGGCTTCAAAGGAGTAAGATAAAACTGGAGGAGAGCTAACGACAGAGAAAATCAGAACTGTGGTGATCCCTCATCCATATTTATCTTGTGATCTTGTGATGTTTGATGGGTGTACGTTATTCTTTGCTTTAATAATATTAAAGATTGATGGTGACATGCTCCAGCTCCAAAACACCATCACACCCAACGTTAAGGTTCACACCTGTGATTCCCCGACAAATAAAATTCTCAATCTCGGACACTCTGCCGTGAGGAGGAATTCAGCTACTTCCCTTCAGGGAAAGTGGGCAAACTGGAGGAGGAGTCGCCTCAGTACACTCCTATCCACCTTGCAAAATCAATCGGCATGGTTTTTGGAAGGGTATTGGAGAAAAGGAAGAGAAGTAACAAGGGGAAAGATCTTTGGGAGAGAATTCCAGAGAACAGGATATAGTGAAGATCTGATGACAACGGCCACCAGACATCTTCTAAACTTGGCTTGTATTCCCTTGAGTTTAGAAGATTGAGGGCTGATCTGATTGAGGTGTTGAAAATGATAAAAGGATTTGATAGGGTAGATACAGAGATCCATTGGTGGGGGGAATCCAGAACAAGGGGGCACAATCTTAAAATTAGAGCTCGGCCGTTCAGAAGTGATATCAGGAAGCACTTTTTCACACAAAGGGTAGTGGAAATCTGGAATTCTCTCCCCCAAAAGGCTGTGGATGCTGTTGTCAGTGAAAGCATTCTCTTGGACTCTTCCACCTACCTGAGCTGCTCCAGGTCTTTCTCGTATCCCACCAGCAATTCATCTTTCCTCTCCAGCTGACTCTTCAGTTGAGTGATTCGGCTGTTCAGCAGCTCCATGTTCCTCTGCCGTGCTTTCCCGAGCTTCTCCCTCTCATCCTGCGGAACATGCTTCAATGAAAGTGACCCCGACAGTTCCTTCACGTTGAGCAGGCTCGAAAGAGCCTTTACCAGGTCCAGATACTACATGGTGGGAAAGAGGAAAGGTGAGAAATTATTAAAACAGAGATTTGGGTGTCCATGTGCACAAAGCACTTAAAGCTAGTGCACAGGTACAAAATGTAATCAAAAAGGCTAATGGAATATTGGCCTTTGTCTCAAGGGGGCTGGAATACAAAAGGGAGGAAATTATGTTTCAGTTGTATACAGCCTTGGTCAGGTCCCATCTGGAGTACTGCGATCAGTTTTGGGCACTGCACCTCAGGAAGAATATATTGGTCTTGGAGGGGGTACAATGCAAATTCACTAGAATGACACCAGAGCTTAAAAGGTTAAATTATCAGTCAGGTTACATAAACTTGGCTTATATTCCCATGTGGTTAGAAGGTTGAGGGGTGATCTAGTTGAGATGGTGAATATGATAAAGGGTTTTGATTGGGTAGGTACAGAGAAGCTATTTCCTTTGGTGGGGGAGTCCAGAACATGGGGGCACAATCTTAAAATTGGAGCTAGGCCTTTCAGGAGTGACATCAGGAAGTACTTCTTCACACAAAGGGTAGTGGAAATCTGGAATTCTCTCCCCCAAAAGGCTGTTGATAGTGGGTTAATTTTTATTAGATTATAGGTATCAAGGGATATGGATCAAAGGCGGGTAAAATGTAGTTGAGATACAGATCAACCATGATCTAGTAGAATGGCAGAATAGGCTTGAGGGGCTGAATGACCTGCTGCTGTTCTTATGTTCCTACTCACCTCATAAAAGTAAAGTGTCTCACTACTGAGGCAAGTATAGAGCCACACCCAATCTGAAGGCTATAGGGCCAAATACAGCTGAATATGACCAAATACCCCAGGGATTGCATAATTCATGTGAGGCTGGGATCAAGGAAATGCCTTCAGTGGGAAACAACAGGCCAGGGTTGTACAGTAGAGATGGGAGAATTGGATAGACATTTTGGACTTTTGTTTGATTATCTTTGTGGATCACGAAGAAATCACAGGAAACTTTTCCTTGAATAATTAAGCATCTGGGGAGAGCCTATGATGAGACAAATTGTATATTATAGTCTGCGAAAGAAGTGGGCTTAATGAACGGCCTTTTCTCATTCCAGTGAGAAATTATGTGAATTTTAAAAAAAATCTGATGACATTTTTTTCATCCCTTGGTAAGAAAGTGTAATAGGAACACTGGATATTCACGGATACTTTTTCATAGAACTGTTAATCCAATTAAAATGACAAAGTTTAAGTCAAGTAAATACTAGTGGAAAAAATCTGGTCTCTTGCTAAGCCTGAGCGAGTACAGTACTTATAGTATGAATAGTTCGAAAACTAGAGTGTGCATGGGAACTTAGCTCCATCGAGGTGAAGAAATACCCAATCCAATGCACTGGTGCAGCCTCAGATGGGCTGTTGCCATGACAGATTGTTAAGATTCAAGCAGCCCATTAGCTGGGGTTGTATTGTCCAACTTTGAATATCCATAGGGTGTAGATGGATAGGGACAACTGGAATCCTTCAACTTTTGCTGACCAAGTGCAGAACTGTCCTCTCTCTGCTTCATTGTCTCTGATTTTCTCTCTGCTTCTCGATGAATCTGATTGTCTATGATTTCCCTCTGCTTCTCAATGAATCTGATTGTCTCTCTGCTTCTCATTGTTTCTGATTTTCTTTCTTCTTCTAATTGTCTCTGATTTTCTCTCTGCTTCTCAATACTTCATTAGTTTAATCTCTGCTTCTTTACTTTAGTCTCACGGTTTTGATTTTCTCTGTCATTGGCTCTCTCCTGCAGCATCTTTTACCTTAATCTTTTTCAGTCTTGCTGTCGGCCTCTTCTCTCTCCTTAGTCTCTCTCTTTCTTTCAGTTTTTTTTTCTCTTATTTTCCTTTCTATCTCTCACACATTCTCTCTGTCTGCTTGGCTAAATTTGGGAGCTGTTCTACTTCTTGTTACTTGGCTCTGATGAGGCATGTGTGTTAATTTCAGGAATAATTGTCATGGCCACTGACGTTAGAATCATAGAATCATAGAAGTTTACAACATGGAAACAGGCCCTTCGGCCCAACATGTCCATGTCGCCCAGTTTATACCACTAAGCTAGTCCCAATTGCCTGCACTTGGCCCATATCCCTCTATACCCATCTTACCCATGTAACTGTCCAAATGCTTTTTAAAAGACAAAATTGTACCCGCCTCTACTGCTGCCTCTGGCAGCTCGTTCCAGACACTCACCACCCTTTGAGTGAAAAAATTGCCCCTCTGGACCCTTTTGTATCTCTCCCCTCTCACCTTAAATCTATGCCCCCTCGTTATAGACTCCCCTACCTTTGGGAAAAGATTTTGACTATCGACCTTATCTATGCCCCTCATTATTTTATAGACTTCTATAAGATCACCCCGAAACCTCCTACTCTCCAGGGAAAAAAGTCTCAGCCTATCCAACCTCTCCCTATAAGTCAAACCATCAAGTCCCGGTAGCATCCTAGTAAATCTTTTCTGCACTCTTTCTAGTTTAATAATATCCTTTCTATAATAGGGTGACCAGAACTGTACACAGTATTCCAAGTGTGGCCTAACTAATGTCTTGTACAACTTTAACAAGACATCCCAACTCCTGTATTCAATGTTCTGACCAATGAAACCAAGCATGCTGAATGCCTTCTTCACCACCCTATCCACCTGTGACTCCACTTTCAAGGAGCTATGAACCTGTACTCCTAGATCTCTTTGTTCTATAACTCTCCCCAACGCCCTACCATTAATGGAGTAGGTCCTGGCCCGATTCGATCTACCAAAATGCATCACCTCACATTTATCTAAATTAAACTCCATCTGCCATTCATCGGCCCACTGGCCCAATTTATCAAGATCACGTTGCAATCCTAGATAACCTTCTTCACTGTCCACAATGCCACCAATCTTGGTGTCATCTGCAAACTTACTAACCATTCCTCCTAAATTCTCATCCAAATCATTAATATAAATAACAAATAACAGCGGACCCAGCACCGATCCCTGAGGCACACCGCTGGTCACAGGCCTCCAGTTTGAAAAACAACCCTCTACAACCACCCTCTGTCTTCTGCCGTCAATCCAATTTTGTATCCAATTGGCTACCTCACCTTGGATCCCGTGAGATTTAACCTTATGTAACAACCTACCATGCGGTACCTTGTCAAAGGCTTTGCTAAAGTCCATGTAGACCACGTCTACTGCACAGCCCTCATCTATCTTCTTGGTTACCCCTTCAAAAAACTCAATCTAATTTGTGAGACATGATTTTCCTCTCACAAAACCATGCTGACTGTTCCTAATCAGTCCCTTCCTCTCCAAATGCCCGTAGATCCTGTCTCTCAGAATACCCTCTAACAACTTACCCACGACAGATGTCAGGCTCACCGGTCTGTAGTTCCCAGGCTTTTCCCTGCCGCCCTTCTTAAACAAAGGCACAACATTTGCTACCCTCCAATCTTCAGGCACCTCACCTGTAGCTGTCGATGATTGAAATATCTCTGCTAGGGGACCCGCAATTTCCTCCCTAACCTCCCATAACGTCCTGGGATACATTTCATCAGGTCCCGGAGATTTATCTACCTTGATGCGCGTTAAGACTTCCAGCACCTCCCTCTCTGTAATATGTACACTCCTCAAGACATCACTATTTATTTCCCCAAGTTCCCTAACATCCATGCCTTTCTCAACCGTAAATACCGATGCGAAATAGTCATTTAGGATCTCACCCATCTCTAGTGGTTCCACACATAGATGACCTTGTTGATCCTTAAGTGGCCCTACTCTCTCCCTAGTTACTCTTTTGCCCTTTATGTATTTGTAGAAGCTCTTTGGATTCACCTTTGCCTTATCTGCCAAAGCAATCTCATATCCCCTTTTTGCCCTCCTGATTTCTCTCTTAACTCTACTCCGGCAATCTCTATACTCTTCAAGGGATCCACTTGATCCCAGCTGCCGATGCATGTCATATGCCTCCTTCTTCTTTCTGACTAGGGCCTCAATCTCCCGAGTCATCCAAGGTTCCCTACTTCTACCAGCCTTGCCCTTCACTTTATAAGGAATGTGCTTACCCTGAACCCTGGTTAACACACTTTTGAAGGCCTCCCACTTACCAGATGTCCCTTTGCCTGCCAACAGACTCTCCCAATCAACTTCTGAAAGTTCCTGTCTAATACCATCAAAATTGGCCTTTCCCCAATTTAGAATTTTAACTTCTGGGCCAGACCTATCATTCTCCATAGCTATCCTAAAACTAATGGAATTATGATCACTGGTACCAAAGTGATCCCTCACTAACACTTCTGTCACCTGCCCTTCCTTATTTCCCAAGAGGAGGTCAAGTTTTGCCCCCTCTCTAGTCGGGCCATCCACATACTGAATGAGAAATTCCTCCCGAATACACTCAACAAATTTCTCTCCATCCAAGCCCCTAATGCTATGGCTGTCCCAGTCAATGTTGGGAAAGTTAAAGTCCCCTACTATTACCACCCTATTTTTCTTGCAGCTGTCTGTAATCTCCTTACATATTTGCTCCTCAATTTCCCGTTGACTATTTGGGGGTCTGTCATACAATCCTATCAATGTGATCTCTCCCTTCTTATTTTTCAGTTCTACCCATATAGACTCAGTGGGCGAACCCTCGGATATATCCTCTCTCACTACTGCCGTGATGTTCTCCCTAATCAAGAACGCAACTCCCCCTCCTCTCTTACCTCCTGCTCTATCTTTCCTATAGCATCTGTACCCTGGAACATTGAGCTGCCAGTCCTGCCCCTCCCTTAGCCATGTTTCAGTAATAGCTATAACATCCCAGTCCCATGTACCCATCCATGCCCTGAGTTCATCTGCCTTGCCCATCAGACTTCTTGCATTGAAATAAATGCAGTTTAATCTAGACTTCCCTTGGTCTTTGCCCTGCTTTCTCAGACCATCTGTCCGGTCATGTTTTGTACACTCTCCCTTACTGCCTTTTGTTTCTGTCACCACTTTACTTCCCACTGACTTCCTGCATCGGTTCCCATCCCGCTGCCACATTAGTTTAAACCCTCCCCAACAGCACGAGCAAACACTCCCCCTAGGACATTGGTTCCAGTCCTGCCCAGGTGCAGACTGTCCAATTTGCAGCAACTCGCCAAGGCTTCTTCGACAGCACCTCCCAAACCCGCGACCTCTACCACCTAGAAGGACAAGAGCAGCAGGCGCATGGGAACAACACCACCTGCACATTTCCCTCCAAGTCACACACCATCCCGACTTGGAAATATATCGCCGTTCCTTCATTGTCGCTGGGTCAAAATCCTGGAACTCCCTTCCTAACAGCACTGTGGGAGAACCGTCACCACACGGACTGCAGCGGTTCAAGAAGGCGGCTCACCACCACCTTCTCGAGGGCAATTAGGGATGGGCAATAAATGCTGGCCTTGCCAGCGACGCCCCCATCCCGTGAACGAATAAAAAAAAAAAAAAATTTGTATTGGTCCCACCTCCCCCAGAACCGGTTCCAATGTCCCAGGAATTTGAATCCCTCCCTCTTGCACCATCTCTCAAGCCACGTATTCATCCTAGCTATCCTGTCATTCCTACTCTGACTAGCCCATGGCACTGGTAGCAATCCTGAGATTACTACCTTTGAGGTCCTACTTTTTAGTTTAACTCCTAACTCCCTAAATTCAGCTTGTAGGACCTCATCCCGTTTTTTACCTATATCGTTGGTACCTATATGCACCACGACAACTGGCTGTTCACCCTCCCCCTCCAGAATGTTCTGCAGCCGCTCCGAGACATCCCTGACCCTTGCACCAGGGAGGCAACATACCATCCTGGAGTCTCGGTTGCGTCCGCAGAAACGCCTGTCTATTCCCCTTACAATCGAGTCCCCTATCACTACAGCTCTGCCACTCTTTTTCCTGCCCTCCTGTGCAGCAGAGCCAGCCACGGTGCCATGAACCTGGCCGCTGCCACCTTCCCCTGGTGAGCCATCACCCCCAACAGTATCCAAAACGGTATACCTGTTTGAGAGGTGGATGGCCACAGGGGACCCCTGCACTACCTGCCTGCACCTCTTACTCTGCCTGGTGGTCACCCATTCACTTCCTGCCTGTACTCCCTTTACCTGCGGTGTGACCAACTCGCTAAACGAGCTATCCACGAGTTTCTCTGCATCGCGGATGCTCCACAGTGAGTCCACCCGCAGCTCCAGCTCCGAGATACGATCGGTCAGTAGCTGCAGGTGGACACACTTCCTGCACACATGGTCGGCAGGGACACTGGTAGTGTCCATGACTTCCCACATCTTGCAGGAGGGGCATATCACGGGTGCGAGGTCTGCTGCCATGACTTGCCTTAGCTTAGTTACCCCTTTTAAATTACGTTGAAATTAGAAAAGGTTAACTATACCAGAGTAAATGTTAAAACTTTCTTTCTGGCGTTGGTGCCTACGTACCGTCCTCTCGCTGAGGTCCAAGGCCTCGGACATTTCCAACCGTGCTGTCCTATCGATGGAAGCTTCTGAAATGGCGACAGAGTCACTTCTTCGCTTCTACAATAGAGAGAGAAAGGAGGCTAACACAACTGAGCATTTTACACAGCATTTACAGCACAGAAACCGGCCATTTGTCCCAACTGGTTTATGCCGGTGTTTATGCTCCGCACGAGCCTCCTCCCACCTTACTTCATCTAACCCTATCAACATATCCTTCTATTCCTTTCTCCCTCATGTACTTATCTAGCTTCCCCTTAAATGCATCTATGCTATTCGCCTTCAACTATTCCATACGGTAGCAAGTTCCACATTCTCACCGCTCTCTGGGTAAAGGAGTTTCTCCTGAATTCCTTATCGGATTTATTGGTGACTATCTTATATCTATGATCCCTAATGTCTGTGAAGACAGTGTGAAGAATTTCAGAGACGTTAAAAGCCTCCATGGTGGAACAGCCTTCAGACATTCGCTCTCTGTCTAGGTCTACGAGAAAAATGGCCACTTGGCCCTGGTATTGGAAGACTGTCACCAACTGTGGAACTGTCCCTCAGCCAGAGTCAGAGAGCCAGCCCCTTCAGGGGGGTGGGAAGAAAAAAATGGAACAAAAATATGTTGCGAGGCTGTGGTGAGGGACATTACAAAAACAAATGAATGTAGACCCAGCACCCTATGCACAGATTGGTACAGGTGAACGGATTAGTGAGAGCGTCAGGATCTGGGTACCTCGGTCAAACATTTGCAGGAAAGTCATCCCAAAGTAATTGGAACATCTTCTGAAGACCCAAGTGACAGTGCCTAAGCCACGGGTCCCAGTGACAGCTGATACAACCCTCACAGCAAGAATATCCACAAACAATTCGAGTTCAATGGAAGCGGAGGCTTTAATGTTGGTGAGTGACTCTCACTCAAGTAAGATATGTCAAAACTTCCCTTGACTCGCGGAGGCAGTGGGCGTGCACCAACTGCTGTCGCTGTGCTCTGCCAATGTTTGATAGAATCATACAGCACAGAAAGAGGCCATTCAGCCCATCGTGCCTGTGCCGGCTCTTTGAAAGAGCTATCCAATTAGTCCCACTCCCCTGCCCTTTTCCCATAGCCCTGCAATTTTTTCCCCTTCAAGTATTTATCCGATTCCCGTTTGAAAGTTATTATTGAATCTGTTTCCATCACCCTCTCAGGCAGTACATTCCAGATCATAACAACTGATGCAGTACGGAGCTCGTCCCCTCTTGCCAGCATCCATGACGAGCCCTGCTTCATGACTCAGAGGCTTCACAGCTGCTTCCTCTATCTCGCTCCGTTCTCTCAGCAGCCTGGAAGCCTAAGCGACAGCAACAAAACGTTGGCTTCTAGTTTGAAGCATAAACCCAGCTACACAGTCCTGAACTTAAAGTTTAGTTTTCCTTATTTTTGTTCTCAGGTCTGACCAACAGATACTGCTGTCAATTAAGTCAAAGCATTGAAGAAGATAAGAAATCATGGAAATAGGAAAGAACCTGCAGCTCATGTATAGGGTTTGCCAACTCTGCTTGGACATATTCCTGGAGGTTTCATCACTGACCTCTCACCTCCAACCACCCTGACGGTCCTGCCATTGGTCGATTGGTCACCCAATAGATCCATCCTGATGCTGCACCGCCTTCCCACGCCACAGTTGGAAAGTGAATAGACTCATCATTGGATAATTCTTGACTTTCAGTCAAACAGCCTTTCCACGGCCCCCCACCCCACCCCCTCCCCCATCTCTAATAACTAATAAACTAAAGTGTTCAAAGAAAATTTTAAAAACAATTTTCACAATTTTCAAAAGATGTCCCTGTGATCTTTCTCCCGGCTGCTTTCAGCAGTGTCCAGGAGATTAATCTTTCATTCCTCCAGGGTAATCTTGGAGGGTTGGCAACTCTCCTCATGCACATGTCATGGACTCTATCCCACCCATTTGATCTCCTGCGGGAAAGTTCTCTGTTCCCCAACAATGATCAAGCAAAACTCCAGAGTATTCACCCATCCTTCCAATGGTTCAGTTACTAGCAGTTTTGTCTCTGAGACAGAGGTTGTGGGATCCAGCCACACTCCAGGCCTTGAACACCTAATCTAGGCAGCAACTCCAGTAGAGTACTGAGCAAGTTCTGCATTGTGGGAGGTGTCGTCAATAGGATGAGGCGTTAACCAAAGCTGTTAAAGATCTCATGGCATTATTCAAAGCTCAGCAAGTCAACGCTCCTCTCTCTAAAACCAGATTAACTGGTCATCGCTGCTTGTGAGAGGTTGCTGATGCAGGTTGGCTGCCATATTTGCCTATGTAACAATGGCAACATTTTGAAGTAATTCATTGTACGTGAAGCATTTTGAGACATTTCTCAGAGACATGATAAGGTGGTATATAAATGCAAGGCTTTCTTTTTTTTAATCTTTTGAGTATTCAACTCTGGCGTGCTGCCCTCCACCATCTTCCATTTGCTGTTCACCCTTTTTAACCTGTCAAAAGCCAAGCAGACTCTGGAATTTAAAAGGAGTTGGGGAATTACATAGAATTTACAGCACAGAAACAGACCATTCGGCCCAACTGGTCTATGCCGGTGTTTATGCTCCACACGAACCTCCTCACTCTCTACTTTATCTAACCCTATCACCATATCCTTCTAATATAGTATAATGAAGGGAATAAAGGAAGTCTTCACATGTGTAAGGAAAGCATATTAATTTTCTTTAACAGCTTATTTGAAAAATGTGTGTTGGAACAGAGAAATTAGGTTCCAGATGATCGAAGGGACACACTAAATGAGAATTCAAGCAATGTCCGTTAACAGTGAATCCAGGAAAACTTTCTTCACACATTGGGTTGCAAGAATGCGGGGATACAGTGGCCCAGAAGGGGATAGATGCAATATCAACTGAGGTAGCTTAAAAGGGAAATAGATACTTACTTGGGAAGTATGCCCCAATTTTAACTGCAGGCCAGTTTCGGGCGAGTGAGCCCAAACTCACCGGGCTACTCCAAAAATAAGGCCCGAGGTATTTTAACGCCCAGGCCTCATTTAAATCCCACCAGCCGAGTTCTCTCCTATTCCGGGCCAGAAGTCATCAGGAAATGGCAAAAATCGTGCGACCCGGAAGCAGGCCGCCGACAGCGGGTAAGTTTCGGGATTGGCTGCCGGGCCATTCCACGGGGGTCCCGGCGATTGTGGGGAGGTTCATGCACTGACACTAAATACTCGGTATATTGCCACACTCTCAATAGGTGGGATTCTTCTGTACTCGCAGAGTTCAACCCAAACTTTCCACTAGTAAGGAGTCACATGTTAGTCAGTTGTATCTCAAAATGAGCACACTGTAAAACAAAACATTCCTTTTTAAATCGGTTCTAACACCAGTTCTGCAATCTGACCAGCTTTGATTTGTAGTCATACAGCCAACGATCTTCTTACACCCAAAATTTCCATCGGCAACCACTTGTGGGGCTTTCATCAAATGTTCAACAATCGGAGAACTCCCGCTAGTGTTACTGAGCCGCACACAACAGAAAGTCCCAGGTCCCAGATTCAATATCTGGTCTGTGTTGAGTTAACTGTGGTGGTGAGGGGTCTACAACCGTCGTCAGGAGCCCTGGGTTAGGAACGGGGGAAGATCAGGCACAGTTCTCCTGATCATCAACCGGTGAGCTCTGCTGGAATGTGCGTGCCTGTGAACATCAGGTGAGGACAGCACTGAGCATGGCTGAGATGCCTCTCTTGTCTGAATAGCCTGCCGACGCTCACTGTATGGGCTTCACGCGTAGAGAATGGTGATTTGGATGAGGCACCACTGGTGCCTGTGGAAGCAAAGCCCAGCAATGAGTCACCGTGTGCAGGACACGATGGGAGGAAGAAAGGGCAGAACTCACTGAAAATAAAACCATTCTGGTTCTGTTCTCGAAGAATTAAACAAAAAAGGCATCATACGATTCCACAGCATGAATTAGTAAAGAGCTGACAGCAGGAAAGAGCTAAGTCTGAGTAATCGAACGAGTTATTTAACATAAAATAATGTGAAAAAAATCCACTGCTTTGATTGAACAACTTACATGAATTTTGTAACTGACACTTCACACCTCTCAATAGTTCTTCACCAGATGAACATCATCTCCAGTGGGCTGACCCACAGTGGGACAGCGTGGACAGGTCACAGGGGGACAGCGTGGACAGGTCACAGGGGGACAGCGTGGACAGGTCACAGGGGGACAGCGTGGACAGCAGGTCACAGGGGGACAGCGTGGACAGGTCACAGGGGGACAGCGTGGACAGCAGGTCACAGTGGGCTGACCCACAGGGGGACAGTGTGGACAGGTCACAGTGGGCTGACCCACAGGGGCACAGTGTGGACAGGTCACAGTGGGCTGACCTACAGGGGGACAGCGTGGACAGCAGGTCACAGTGGGCTGACCCACAGGGGGACAGCGTGGACAGGTCATAGTGGGCTGACCCACAGGGGGACAGTGTGGACAGGTCACAGTGGGCTGACCCACAGGGGGACAGTGTGGACAGGTCACAGTGGGCTGACCCACAGGGGCACAGTGTGGACAGGTCTCAGTGGGCTGACCCACAGGGGGACAGTGTGGACAGGTCACAGTGGGCTGACCCACAGGGGCACAGCGTGGACAGGTCATAGTGGGCTGACCCACAGGGGGACAGTGTGGACAGGTCACAGTGGGCTGACCCACAGGGGGTCAGTGTGGACAGGTCACAGTGGGCTGACCCACAGGGGGACAGTGTGGACAGGTCACAGTGGGCTGACCCACAGGGGCACAGCGTGGACAGCAGGTCACAGTGGGCTGACCCACAGGGGGACAGTGTGGACTGCAGGTCACAGTGGGCTGACCCACAGGGGCACAGCGTGGACAGGTCACAGTGGGCTGACCCACAGGGGCACAGCGTGGACAGGTCACAGTGGGCTGACCCACAGGGGGACAGCCTGGACAGGTCACAGTGGGCTGACCCACAGGGGCACACCGTGGACAGGTCACAGTGGGCTGACCCACAGGGGGACTGCGTGGACAGGTCACAGTGGGCTGACCCACAGGGGGACTGCGTGGACAGGTCACAGTGGGCTGACCCACAGGGGGACTGCGTGGACAGGTCACAGTGGGCTGACCCACAGGGGCACACCGTGGACTGCAGGTCACAGTGGGCTGACCCACAGGGGGACTGCGTGGACAGGTCACAGTGGGCTGACCCACAGGGGGACTGCGTGGACAGGTCACAGTGGGGTGAGAGAGTGCATGGTCCTGCTCTTTTGTTCCCATTCCCCCCTAATTTTCTCCCGTCTTCTCCCGAAGGTGTAACGTTTCTCAGGTACTGGCCGCTCTCTGGTACCTCATCCAAGCTTCTGACTCATGTGTGAGTTTGGACTGTGAGCGTCAGCTTACCTCAGTTGGCAGCAATTTTGTCTCGGAGTTAGAAGGTTATTGATTTAAGGCCCTCTATAAAAGCAGGCCACGTACCCAGGCTGACACTTCAGTGCAGTTCTGAGAAACAGCTGCATTGTTGGAAGTGCTGTTTTTCAGATGGGACGTTAAATTGCGGTGCCAGTTACTTGCTCCAGTAATTCAGGATGTTGAAGAACCCATGGCACCATTTGATGAGCCAATATTTCTCCTTCAATCAGCACCACCAAAACAGATTAGCTGCTCATTGCTGTTTGTGGGATCTTGCACTGTTTGCAAAATGGCTGTTGAGTTTACCTATACAACAGCGGCCAATGTGCTATATAGATGGCAGTCTTTCCTTCTATTCTACCATGTGAGGAATCATGCTGCAGGGGTCATTGGATAGCAATCAGCAGTAGGAAGCCTGGCCCAGGGAAATTATGTCAATTGTAGTGCCCAGAAAACTTCTGGCTGAGGTCAGCTAACTCAGCACTGGGGATTGAACCTAAGATCTTCTTGCCTGTAGGACTCAGTATCACACTATGTGGTGTGTTTACCCACGGGGAACTTGTCAGTCCTCGACTGAGCCTTTTGCTTAGTGGTAGCATTCTTGCTACTGAGTCAGAAAGTGCAAGGAAGTATACAGTGGTGTTCCCCAGGGGTCAGTATTAGGACCACTGCTCTTTTTCATATATATTAATGACCTGGACTTGGGTATAGGGGGCATAATTTCAAAGTTTGCGGATGACACAAAACTCAGAAATGTAGTAAACAATGAGGAGGATAGTAGATGACTTCAGGAGGACTTAGATAGACTGGTGAAATGGGCAGACACATGGCAGATGCAATTTAACGCAGAGAAGTGTGAAGTGATGCATTTTGGTAGGAAGAATGAGGAGAGGCAACGTCAACTAAATGGTACAATTTTAAAGGGGTGCAGGAACAGAAAGACCTGGGGGTGTATGTACACAAATCTTTGAAGGTGGTAGGACAAGTTGAGAAGGCTGTTAAAAAAGCATATGGGATCCTGGAATTCATGAATAGAGGCATAGAGTACAAAAGCAAGGAAGTTATGCTGAACCTTTATAAATCACTAGTTAGATCCCAGTTGAAGTATTGTGACCAGTTCTGGGCACCACACTTATGAAGGATGTCAAGGCCTTAGAGAGGTTGCAGAGGAGATTTACAGGAATGGTACCAGGGATGCAAGGCTTCAGTTACATGGATAGACTAGAGAAGCTGGGGTTGGTCTCTTTAGAGTAGAGAAGGTTAAGGGGAGATTTAATAGGTGTTCACAATCATTAAGGGTTTTGATAGAGTAAATAAGGAGAAACTTTCCAGTGGAAGAAGGGTCGGTAACCAGAGGACACAGATTTAAGGGGGAGATGAGGAGAATGTTTTTTTACGCAGCGAGTTGTTACGATCTGGAATACGCTGCCCGAAAGGGTGGTGGAAGCAGATTCAATAGTAACATTCAAAAAGGAATTGGATAAATACTTGAAGTGGGAAAATTTGCAGGGCTGTGGGGAAAGGGCAGTGGAATGGGACTAATTGAAAGAGCTGGCACAGGCACAATGGGCCGAATAGCCTTCTTTTGTGCTGTATCTATTTTTTTGAACCCTGCTCCAGACAGTCCTGGTGAGTGAAGCTCTGGCTCTGAATTCTGGGTTGACATCCAGTGGGATATTCGTGTCTGGTGGGTGTGGGTGGCCCCCCCGCCCTCATCTTATGGATTGTGGGAGCCCATAAAACCCTCCAGCCATATTGGACTAACCACCCCACCAGCTGGTTTAAAGATGGTTCCTGCCATGGGAAGAGTGTGAAGATCCAAAAGCAGCAACATAAAATTCTCCAGGATAGTGCGATTTACAATGCGAACAAAATACAGCTGGTCATATTATCACTAGAGTATTAAGTAGATTGCTAATTAACTAGGAATAGACCCTATTAGTGTAAAATAAGTGCCTGTAAATTTATTAACTTTGACATTTTCTGTAATTCCCTTAATCTTTTAATCCCTTTTATATCCCACTTAACGTTCGATACAGATGACTTCTATCAGTTCTAATATACCAGATGTAAAGTCAAATTTGTATCTTTGCTGGGTTTTTAATTGCATGTAATTTTAATATCTTTCTAAAGTAAAATATAAAATTATAATATACATCCCTGTAAAACTGAGTCCAAGTATCTGTAAGACTGAATGTATGATGTCATCTAAACTCTCTATTCCCTGTCAGCTGCTCTGGCATCACCTTGTAAATCATGCCCCCTTGTGGTCATGCAGTGATCAGCGACACAGCAGAAACTTGCCGCCAAAATGGGAGCGATAAAGAAAATCCAGCACCAGCAACGTACAAGGAGATTGCAATGAGAAGTTAAAATGGGAAAGCTGCCTGTTGTAATGGGATGTTGGAAGACTGGGTAAGAGCAATCAAAGCTCTAAGGTCTATTTAGAAAGAAAGACCTTTATTTATATTTTGCCTCTCAGAAATGTCCCAAAGTGCTTCACATACAATTAATTACTTTGAAGTGCAGTGATTGTTGTTATGTAGAAAACTTGGCAGCTATTTTGCACATGGCACTGTCAAGAAATAATAGTAAGGTGAATGGCCATTTAATCTATGTTTGATAATGGTGGATGAAGGAGCTGTGTGTACTGAACGGTGCGTTACACAGGGGGAGCTGTGTGTACTGAACGGTGCGTTACACAGGGGGAGCTGTGTGTACTGGACGGTGCGTTACACAGGGGGAGCTGTGTGTACTGGACGGTGCGTTACACAGGGGGAGCTGTGTGTACTGAACGGTGCGTTACACAGGGGGAGCTGTGTGTACTGAACGGTGCGTTACACAGGGGGAGCTGTGTGTACTGAACGGTGTGTTACACAGGGGGAGCTGTGTGTACTGGACGGTGTGTTACACAGGGGGAGCTGTGTGTACTGGACGGTGCGTTACACAGGGGGAGCTGTGTGTACTGAACGGTGCGTTACACAGGGGGAGCTGTGTGTACTGGACGGTGCATTACACAGGGGGAGCTGTGTGTACTGAACGGCGTGTTACACAGGGGGAGCTGTGTGTACTGGACGGTGCATTACACAGGGGGAGCTGTGTGTACTGAACGGCGTGTTACACAGGGGGAGCTGTGTGTACTGGACGGTGCATTACACAGGGGGAGCTGTGTGTACTGAACGGCGTGTTACACAGGGGGAGCTGTGTGTACTGGACGGTGCATTACACAGGGGGAGCTGTGTGTACTGAACGGTGCATTACACAGGGGGAGCTGTGTGTACTGAACGGTGTGTTACACAGGGGGAGCTGTGTGTACTGAACGGTGTGTTACACAGGGGGAGCTGTGTGAATTGGAATAGGCTCTTGTTTTAAAAATACGCATCATGTTAAATTGACCTCCCAACTTTTAAGCCCATTTAACAAACACGGAGCTCCTCCTTTTTTCCTGTTCTGAATTGTCCACTGACAATATTTAGTGTGTACATGCAGTAAACACTCCTCTAATTCGTTCTAACACGTGTCGAAGGATCAGCGAGGATCGGTATTGCGGGTGTGGAACTCGGCCACACACAGCAGAGTGTCTCGGGCTCGATCACCAGTTTGTGCTAACGTTGGTTGATCTCAGCCAGGGAGCAGTCGGGACGCTACAATTGGCCTCAGTGCCCTTGGCCTAGCGGAGCGGGAACAAAATCATCCAGGTCTCCAGCTCCTGATTGTTACCCGTGACCTGGCTGGAAATGGACATCGGGTGAGGATAAGATGTGGCTCGACTGGGCTGTCCTCCATAACTGAATGGCCTGTCAACACTAATTGTCAGGCCGCACATGAGCAATGGCCACTTGGGTGATGGGAAAGACGGCCATTTCCTGTGGAATCGTACTTTAATTTCCACTGGGAGCAGAGGAAGGGAAAGGGAAGCACATAGACTCATACAGCACAGAAGGAGACCATTCGGCCCATCGTGCCTGTGCTGGCTCTCTGAAAGAGCTATCCAATTAGTCCCACACCCCTGCTCTTTCCCCGTAGCCCTGCAAATTTTTCCTTTTCAAGGATATATCCGATTCCCTCTTGAAAGTTATTATTGAATCTGCTTCCACCGCCCTTTCATTCCAGATCATAACAACTCACTGCGTAAAAAAAATTCTCTTCATCTCCCCCCAGGCATTTTTTTGCCAATTTTGTTCATTTGAATTTTTAGTAACAAAAAGGAAAAATGCGTTTGCTGGATGTCTGAAGTCAAAAGAAAAAATTCTGGAAATGCACAACAGGTTCATTAGTATCAGAAAGAGAAAAGACAGGTTAACTCTTCAGTTGCAGAACAAGTTCTAGCGAAAAATCACGGCTGAAATATTAATTGAAGCATTTTCTGTTCTTTTATATCGCTGGAATTTCTCTTGAGCTCTCACTGCTTGTTTAGCTTCTTTTCTCCTACTTTGCAGCTCCCTTTGCTACAACTTAGCATCTCTGTAAAGAAAATCTATTACTTAATTAAATGACTGTACTCATGATGTGAAGTTAATGAGATCTTTGGAATGAAGAGCCTGGGGAGGCAGAGGGGAGCTCCATGGCAATCATCCAAGGCAGTAAACCGCAAGCATTTGCAAGCATTACCATTTTAGCTTCGTCATTACTCCGCGAGGAGCTGCCAAGAGTTCCATTTTCGGCGAGCGTTCGCTGGGCCTGCAAGTCCGCCAGCTCCCTCTTCAGGATCGCTACATGCTCCAAGGCCTGCTCCTGGCTGGTCCCTGCCAAAGGTGAAAGGTTTAAAACAATAATAAAATTAAATTAAATAAAGAACAAAGCTTTCACGGCTTCCCCCCCAACAATGAAATTGAACTTTAGGTTAAGAATTCAAACAAGCCCTCCTCGCACCTTCCTGCACAGAGCCTGTCAGGTCCTTTGGATTACATTTCTGACCCTTTCAAATCTAGTGCCAACAGGCAGATGAAGGGAAGTTGGAAAATGTCCATTGTTGGAATGCAAACCAAAAACTTAAAGTCCCTTAAAGTGGTCACACTGGAAAAGCAGAGACAAACAGAGATAGAGAGGGTGGAGAGAGCGAGAGCGAGCAAGTGTGCAAAAGTGAGAGACAGAGCAAGAGAGCACAACAAGGAGAGAGCCAGCGCGAGAGGAAAAAGAGAAAGCACGACAGGGAGAGATAGAGACACTGATATGTAAGGAGAGGAGAAAATGACAGGTAAAGAGAGAGACAAACATACATGCAGACAGAGAGAGACAGATGTAGCTTAAATTTAATTTTGTTTCCTACCATTATGGAGAGAGAATCTAAAAAAAGAAAATAAGGAGACAGAGAGATAGAGAAAGAGAAACACATATTTAGAGAGAGAGACGCATAGAAAGCAAGAGAGAGACAAACAGATAGACACAGACAGACAGAAAGAAAGACAGAAAACAAGAAAGAAGGAAAGTCAGAAATACAGTCAGAAAGACAGAAAGAAAGATAAACAGACAGAAAGAATGAGACAGAAAGAGGTAGACAGAAAGACAGGGAGTGACAGATAAAATTCTCATTCCTCCATTATTTCAGAAAACAAATTAAATTTAAGCTACGGCTTTTCAGTTTTGAACTTTTGAGCGGCAGGGTTTTAAAACTGAGAATGTTCCAAATGAGTTACTTGGCTGGGGAATTACTTAAAGACTTTTCACCTTGGGGGACCTCACTGCTGAGCCCAGTCTGCCATCAGTTAAAAACAAATACAGCTCCCCTAGTGATGACTCAAGAGACCTATCCAGTGACTAACTGAGCCATGCAGGCTGGGAGGGCCCTCGGGTTTGGTCCCTGTTTTGTGCTGAGTTAGCTGACCTTCGCTGGGATGGCAGTGGACAAGCAGCTATTGGTTTCAGCAGTTGGAGAGGGGGAAAAAATAAAAAATCAGTCAGGGTTTCCACTCTTGATATTGGAAATGGGTGTGTGGTGGGAGACTGGGCTCAGCAGTGAAGTCCCCCAAGGTCAAACGGCCTGCTCACTGTTATGGACCTTCATAGGAACAAGGGCCACGTGAGTGAGGTACCAAAGGGTAGCCAGAGTTCATGGCACTGTACAACAGCAAGGGGTTCAATGAATTGAGGAGAAAAAAAATAGATGTCACTCTAAAGAGTCTTTGGGTAAAGCACATCCCCCAGAAGGGAGAAGAGTTACTATCAGCCTAGCAGAGGGGCCCAGGGAAAGAGGGAGTTGTACAGCTGTCAGTGGAGAAGTTTACTTCTAACAGAAACAGCAGGAAGCGGTTTCAGGCTAATGTTGATTGGATTGATGTGGCTGCGCTGTACAGCGGGTGATGTGGACTCTGCTAACTGACGGCCTGTTTATTAACACGAGGGCAGCACTGACAGCCCAGGAGGCCTGAGTAAATCATCCTCGGGCTCAGTGAAACGACGCAGAGTCAGGTGTCAGAACTTGTTTGAAAGGATTGGTAAAGAGTAGCAGGCAGCGGAAAGTGGGGAAAGTGCTTTATTAAAAAGCGCAGCATCAGGGCCGCCCGTGCTCAAGGATATTCACTGGCCTGTGCTTCTGGAGGTGGGACTCGAGTGATGCACGTTGATTCCTCTTGCTTCCAAAATGATTAGCGCAGTACAAATAAAGGACAGCACGGGTAAGATACAGAGGAAAGCTCCCTCTACACAGTCCCATCAAACACTCCCAGGGCAGGTACATACCGGGTTAGATACAGAGGAAAGCTCCCTCTACACTGTCCCGTCAAACACTCCCAGGGCAGGTACATACCGGGTTAGATACAGAGGAAAGCTCCCTCTACACTGTCCCATCAAACACTCCCAGGGCAGGTACATACCGGGTTAGATACTGAGGAAAGCTCCCTCTACACTGTCCCATCAAACACTCCCAGGGCAGGTACATACCGGGTTAGATACAGAGGAAAGCTCCCTCTACACTGTCCCATCAAACACTCCCAGGGCAGGTACATACCGGGTTAGATACAGAGGAAAGCTCCCTCTACACTGTCCCATCAAACACTCCCAGGGCAGGTACATACCGGGTTAGATACAGAGGAAAGCTCCCTCTACACTGTCCCATCAAATACTCCCAGGGCAGGTACATACCGGGTAAGATACAGAGTAAAGCTCCCTCTACACTGTCCGCAATAACCTGGGCCCACTGGTGTCTCAATGCACTACACTCTTCAGTAGTACCTGGAGCTGCCAATATTGGACAAATTCCAGGAGCGTGTTTTTCCATCATGAATCCTATCCCCCCGGCAAACTGAAAATATAAATCTGGTGAAAAGAGACCCATTGGCCAGAGAGGACAACCCAGCACCATTAACAGACCAAGTGATTTCTCACAGTGTGAAGTCCCATCAATTCCTACAGTTATCACATTCTGTTGCTGTCTGAGTACCACAATCCTACATAAAGAGTCCCACAGGCAATAAAAATGCTGGTTTCTGAGCACATCTGAGTGGTAACAAATCATCCACCATATCCATTAATGTCTTTTCCCTAGAAAGCAAGACAAAGTCATGACAATGGAGGCAGGACCATCCCAGTATTCAGTGCAATAGTGGAAGTCCTCTATTAAAACTAGAAGGATAATGGGTCTTTTTCTCTGCAGGGATAGGGCAGTTTACGTACATTGGAGATTGCAAAAGGGCCTGATGTTGAATGTGGGAGAGATGGTAGGCTTGGATTGCGAGGGTTACGTTGAGCAATTGCACTGTGCTGCTCAGTACTAGAATATAGATCCGTGTCCACTGCTCTCTAGGTCGCAGGCCGAGTCCACAGTTCCCTACATGCAAGTTTCTGGGCACAAGCAGTGCCATTCGGAGAAGGTGGCTATGGTGTCCTGGACAGTGCCCCCAATGCCTTCCCTGCTGATATCCCTCCTTGTGATCTAGCCTCACCCCTTGGATTCTTCCCAATGGAACAACCAAGATTGGAAATTCATTCTCTTTGCACATGGGTTCTGTTACCATGCCATCATTAACTCAATTCATTTTTTGCCCCAATTTCCATCCCCCCACCCCCTTCCTCTGAAGATGCTGGCTCTTCCTAGGGTTTAATGGGTGCCGAGATTGGAGCTAAGTCTCATCTTTAGGGCAGAGCAGAGGGAGCTCGTGCTTGCCTCGCAGTGTGGAGCTGGTGTTCGTCCCACACCGTGGAGCTGGTGTTCGTCCCACACCGTGGAGCTGGTGTTCGTCCCACACCGTGGAGCTCGTGCTTGTCTCGCACCGTGGAGCTCGTGCTTGTCTCGCACCGTGGAGCTCGTGCTTGTCTTGCACCGTGGAGCTCGTGTTTGTCCCGCACCGTGGAGCTCGTGCTTGTCTCGCACCGTGGAGCTCATGCTTGCCTCGCAGTGTGGAGCTCGTGCTTGTCCCACACCGTGGAGCTGGTGTTCGTCACGCACCGTGGAGCTGGTGTTCGTCACGCACCGTGGCGCTCCTGATCTTAGCCATTGCACCATTACAACAGTGACTACACTTCAAAAAATACTTCATTGGCAATGAAGTGCTTTAGGATGTCCTGAGGTCATGAAAGGTGCTATATAAATGCAAGTTCTTTCTTTTATTGGGTGGCACTGAATCTAAGGCAGGGAGCAAAAGAAAATGACAAGCAGATTCACTTGTCCCAAACTCTTGGCAGATGGTTCCGATGGCCCTGGAGGATGGGGTACTCTGGTACCAGGCTGCCCCTGCCCTGGAGGATGGGGTACTCTGGTACCAGGCTGCCCCTGCCCTGGAGGATGGGGTACTCTGGTACCAGGCCGCCCTGCCCTGGAGGGAAGGGTACTCTGGGACTATGCTGGCCTCTGACTCAGAGGACAGTGTGTGATATAAGGGGCCAAGCCATGAGGTGGGAGTAAATGCAGGGATGTTGCAGGTGGTGGTTATTTCTTTCTAGGTTTAGTAAAAACTGACAAACCCTTACTGGGAGGGTGGGTCCGTTCCATCGCCTTTATCCTTGTTCGTAACTCAGCCAGTGCTTCGCGCTGTCGCTGAATAATCTCCTCGTGTCGGTGACCTTTGCACTGTGCCACGAGCATCATGAGTTCAGAGTTCACCTTGTCCTGCAATTATATATTTGAACATGAAGATGAAGACTTGAGTTTGTACACTGAATTGTGAGAGTTACTGATGTAGAAATACTGCTCTGGACAACGGAAAGGAAAAAAAAAAGACTTAAAAACTTACTGCTTGACAAACAGGATTTCATTCTTATTAACCCGTCGCAATTTATCTGTTTTACTTTTGAGGGGAATTCTTTCAAAAATTTGAGTCGATAATCAAACCGACATATGATTGAGGTGTAGATAATGGAGGCTCAAATAGCTGAAAGTGAATCGCAGGTGCAGGGCTTTGCATTTTTTTCTTTAGAACGCACCATAATCTAATGTTTCCACTGGCATAATATGACTTCTTGGTGGAAACTCTCTCACTCTCAGCCCTGTATGTGTTACTGAGCAACAAACTGACGCACTCAGCCCTCCCTCGCCTATGACGTACTGGCAGAGCGTGACTCACCAGGGAAAATGTAAAATCTGTTCTGTCAGTTGTGCCACTAGATCTGTTGTGACTGGCAGCTACAAACTCACTTCTGGAAGGTCACACGCCACACCTACTGAGGCCAGTACGGATTAATTACACCAATCACCACTCTGTCCACACAAACCTTTCTGAATGAGATGTTGAGAATACTAAGTAGAATCAATGAGGTGGATGTAAGTCAGCTTTTTACTTGTGAGTAAAGAACTAGGGAGATGATTTCTTCTCCCTGCTATTTGTAGTAAAAATATAAATGTTAGTGTAAGGAGCATGTTTCTAATTGCACTTAATGAGAAGAGGGTATCTTTCCCAGAGCTTAATGTGTGAGACCAGAGTTTTAAAAAAAAATGTCCCTACCTAGAGGATTGAATGTGAAACCAATTCCCACCAATAGTAGATGCTGTGTTGATCAACTCCTCAACAAGTAGTTACTGTATTGGAGCCTCCAATATTCACCATAAATATCTGATTGGGAATGCAATTGGAAATAATAGGGATAGACTGAAATGATCAAAATTCCACAGGACACAATGGGGTGGGGGTGAGGGAGGGCAATGTTGTTTATGGAAGGCAGCCGGCCAGGGTTAAACAGTGGGAGTGTGAGGACGTATGAACATTCTGGAGCTTTGCTTGATTCCCTATGGAGATCAGGGAATATTTATACAGAACTTTCCTCAATAATAGAGGAAATTATCAGGAGGAAATTCCTCGTAATAGAATGTGGAACTCACCACCACATGGAGTGGTTGAGGCGAATAGCATGGATGCATTTAAGAGGAGGCTAGATAAGTACATGAAGGAGAAAGGAATAGAAGGATAAACTGATAGGGTTAGATGAAGTTAGGTGGGAGGAGGCTCTTGTGGAGCATAAATACCAGCATAGACCTGTTGGGCTGAATGGCCTGTTTCTGTGCTGTAAAATTCTATGTAATTAAATAGGTGGGGTACAGTTCAAGACATGGGCCACCTTCTTTTGCATGACTTTCATCCCCCAGCAGTTTTGGCCGAGGTGAAAGGGCAGAGAGCTCGTCGCACTGGCACTGTCACCATTTACAGTTGATTCACAGACGTCAAACAAGCAGAATCATTAATCTTACCAGTGCCTTAAGTGTTAACGTTAAAACATAACAGCCAACATTAGTCCAACAGGTACTTGCTCCTGTGATGGCTCGGGTGTTCCAGACAGTGTGTAACTGAGCTCCACACACCAGAAGGTCTCAGGTTCTACCCCTGGTCTGTGCGAGGTTAGCTGATCTCAGTTGTACTGCCACTACAGGAGTTCAGCACTCCTGGAGTAGGGAAGGGGAGGGGTCCCTGTGATAGATCGCAATCCAGTGCCCCCGATGGAAATGTACATATGGGGACATGAGGTAAGGATAAAGGGGGGCCCCTCTGGTCGAATAGCTGGTCCATTCACTAGGTGTAAGTTCACCGTTACAACACTCCCAGCGCGGTGCACTGCTTGAAGGGAGCGTGGGTCAGTGGATAGCAGTACTCTCTAGGCTCCTACACAAGTAACAGGCACTTGGGTGAGTTACTGAAGGGTGGTCGTCAAACTGTACACCAAGAAGAGTCATCGCCTTTTAGGAAAGGAGAGAAAAACGGATGGGGAGAAACAAATTAATAAAAATTAATTTACAAATACAGTCCATCAGAGGGTCTCACATCACATGATCGAACACAGTGATTTCAGACGGTCGGAAAGTGATGATTTTACAGCACCATTGAGGGTTAATGGGATCGCGGGGCTCTTCTCTGTGTTTTTGCATAGCGTTTACCGCAGTCCCTGGGGTAATAAAACACTCTCAGCACGTCCCATGCACTCTCGGGGGCCATTATCTGCCCAAGCAGCAGCTCTGCCGGCCTTTGTGAAGCTTAATTCACCGAATCCTCTCCACACCGGATCACAAATTGAAAGGAAAGAAAAAGGTATTGCAATTAGCAGAATCAGGAAACAGTTTGCAAACAGGACGGATGCAGGATTAACAGCAAGGAGTGAGGCACTTCACTAAAACTACAGTGGAAGAATAAAAGAGGCAGCAGGGCAATGCAGCATGAATCGCAAACCACCCAATCAGCCAGATTTACGAAGAGCCACGAGGCTATAATCTAATACAGGAGAAAAGAGCCTTTTCCCGTTTGATAATCTCGATACTTATAGTGTAGGGTTGCTTTTCTATACAATTGAGGATTCTGCCACCCCCAGCTGGTGAATTGGTTCAATTTATCAGTGATGAAAGCACCAGCCCCTGGGCACTGAAGGACGCCTCTCTGTCTCTCCATTAATCCTGTACAACCAGATTCATATTGTCCCTGCCATTTATCTATGGAATGCCTCTGACCCTCTGGGTGCGGGAGATGCATTAATCCAGAACCGAGCCACAAAATGGAAAGCACGGTCCCCCCCCACAGTAATCTCAGAACGTGTATTAACACGGAAAACGCACGTCTGCACCTGACAGCGTTGAGTAGTTGCCCAGCTATGTTTGCAGAAGGCGATTAATTCGCTCAGCGCTGCAGGGTTCTTTCCCCCCCCTCCCCTCCCCTGTGTGCTGTCACATATCATGTGACTGGCACTTTCATTTCAGTGATGGAATACCTGCCACCAGCACAAAAGGGAGAGTCAAGAATGAAATAAACTCAGGCAGTTCAGTGCATCAAATAAGCAGCATTAACTCTTCACCCCCCTTTCTTCCCTCTCCCTTGCTGACGCTGAGTCATGCAGGCGGACCGCTCCACGAGGCCCGAACAATATCTTGCATTTATGTAGCATCTTTAACATAGTAAAACGTCCCAAGGCACTTCACAGGAGCGATTATCAAACAAAATTTGACTCCGAGCGACATAAGGATATATTAGAACAGGTGACCAAAGCTTGGTCAAAGAGGTAGGTTTTAAGGAGCATCTTAAAGGAGGAGAGAGAGGTAGAGAGATGGAGAGGTTTAGGGATAGAATTCCAGAGCTTAGGGCCTAGGCAGCTGAAGGCTTGGTGGAGCGATGAAGACCGGGGATGCAGAAGAGGCCAGAATTGGAGGAGAGCAGAGATCTTGGAGGGTTGTAGGGCTGGAGGAGGTTACAGAGGTAGGGAGGGGCGAGGCCATGGAGGGATTTGAAAACAAGGATGAGAATTTTAAAATCGAGGTGTTGCCGGACCGGGAGCCAATGTAGGTCAGCGAGCACAGGGGCGATGGGTGAACAGGACTTGGTGTGAGTTAGGGTACGGGCAGCAGAATTCTGGATGAGCTCAAGTTTACGGAGGGTGCAAGATGGGAGGCCGGCCAGGAGAGCTTTGGAATGACTGATATCTCACCCAAGTGGCTACAATGTGTGAGCCTGGTCAGTGAACATTGGCAGGCTGATTGGTCATTAAAAACATCATAGCTGTACTCACCCTAAGTCCACTCACAGACTTTCCAGGAGGGGTAACTGGATAGCAATTCGAAGTGGAAACTCTGGCTGATTTTTCCCCTCCCCTGTTGAGGCACTGAGGCCATTTGCAGCACCACAGTGGCCAACCAACAGAGATTAGCTAACAAAGTACAGACTGGAAATTGAACTTGGGACCTTCTGGCCTGTATAGCTCAGTAGAAACAATGCTTTCACCCACATCAATGGAGGCAGCGTAAACTCTCAAAATGCTCACCTATTAATATTCCTAATTGATTTTCCAATTTGCTCAGTTCTGATTCTATTAGGGATGACTAAAGAGACAGGACCGGAGAGGCAGGGTGAGGGAGAGGCCGGGCGAGGGAGAGGCAGGGCGAGGGAGACGCCGGGCGAGGGAGACAGGACTTTATTGTGTCTCAAATATGTCAAAGTGCTTCACACTCCATGAACTGCTTCAAAACACAGTGACTATTGTTATATAGGCAAATACAGCAGGCACCTTGAGCATAGTAAGATCCCACAAACAGCAATGAGATGAATGACCAGTTAACCTAAATTGGCTGTGAAGTGCTTTGGGACATAGAATCATAGAAGTTACAACATGGAAACAGGCCCTTCGGCCCAACATGTCCATGTCGCCCAGTTTATACCACTAAGCTAGTCCCAATTGCCTATAGAATCATAGAAGTTACAACATGGAAACATACTGAGGATGTGAAAGGCATTATATAAATGCAACTTCTTTCTTAATCTGTTTTGGTTGTGATGTAGGCGGGCATTTTAGTGGATCCAAGCAAAATGTTCCTGATGTGAGTTAACAAGAGGTAAGGCTCAAAGATTATTACTGGTATTTGTTGCACCCATATAAACTGGTTGCTATGGGGATAAGAACATCTATTATTATGTGGAAATAGGACTTCAATACATTCAGGATTGTTCTCGGAAATAAATTGTAGATACTGGGAGTTAAGTGTAGTTGCCAGGAGTTAAGTGTATTTACCCAGAGTGGAGGTATTGGGAACCTGAGGTGAAAGGTCAAAGTTCAGTACAGCTCAAAAGTTGAAAACAGCAGCTAAACAATAGAAGTCGGAAAAGGGAGCACAAATTCAAACTAACAAGAGTCAAATTTAAGACTGATGCCAGCAAGTTTAACTAAAAAAAGGCAGGTTTAGGATTGATGTCAAGAAGATCTTCTTCACACAAAGAGCGATCAATATGTGGAATGGACTCCTGAGTGTGGTAGTGGAGGCAGAAGCCCTGGATTCATAGAAAGAACTTGCATTTATAAAGTGCACTTCATGACCTCAGGACCTCCCAAAGTGCTTTACAGCCAATGACGTACTTTTGAAGTGTAGTCACTGCTTTAATGTAGGGTAAAGAGTTAGATGCTATGATTGACGAGGGTGGGGGGAGAACCGTAGGGTCTTTCTGGACGGATGAGACGAGGATGGGTTGAATGGCCTTCCTAATCTGTATGCACCTTATGATCCTTTATATAGAGAAGACGTGATGAATCAAGATACAGTTGTTGGGCTTTACCAAGCTAAGGATTTGAAAGTCTGTGGCCTAGAAATTCGGGCCTGCCCATTTTTGGGCGGGGTGCTTTCCCTGTGCCTGATTGGTGAGGCCCGACGTGCCCCCGATATTGGGCCTCAGGCCTCATTTCCATGAAGCGGGCAAGCTGTGGAGAGTAAGAGGCAGCTCGCCCAGTGAAGCATGATTGAAGCTCCACAGTTAGGTAATTATTTTAAAAACTTACCTTGTTGATTGGGGACTAACAGGCGGTTCCTTTGAGGACCTCCTAATATGATCGCACATTGGCCTGGCCTGCCTGAGTGCAGCGGTGCTGGGTGGGGCGGCGGGCGTCAAACAGCGGGGGCGTCCATCAGGCGTTAGGCCCCTTATTTGCATACTCAAAGTGCCTAACGTTTCAGGCGTGGGCACCGCACGCCAAATTTTTGGCCTTTACCAATATGTCGGTCGGCGCATATCCGGCTCGTAATGAGCGTATGCTTCCTGCCCGCCATATTGGAGGCTTGGGAGGCCGTATAGCGCACGAATTTCTGTGTTGGAGGAGAAAGGAAAGACTGACAGTTCTGAGGTCCTGGCATTTTATTTGTAGTTATAAAAGCAAAGATTAATCTGACTGCTGGCTCATGTAGGGCTTCAAGGTTCAGAGGATTTGACCTCAGACTCTTTATTCTGGAACCTGCACCCTATTAGATCTCACACTGCTGCAGTCCTGACCCATATTTATGACCTCATTACACTGGGATTTTCACACCAAATCTATGCTTGCTGTAGTGCAACACAAAAATCCCAGCACCGAGCCACCAGATCCAGTGCAACCCTGACTGAACCAAATCTATCACCATCCACCCAGCAGTGTTTCCTGTGCCCATCATCTCAACCCGGGAATGTTTACTGTTACTGATCCAACAGTTCACCACGAGGATGAGAGGTTACAGCCCCAGGTGTAGCTTACAGAGATGGACAGACACACAGTCCTCTTGGCCTTATTAAAGATAAAAGCAGACGGCAAACAGGCCTTACAAGGGACTCTGTTCAACCCTCTCCCATTGTGTAACTGCCCAACCATTGGGGAGGACCGGACTGTGACTGCAAGCAAGAACTCTGCCTTCCAGCAAGCGTTTCCTGGTTTGTTATTCAGGAGCTGTTGAAATGTAGTCTTGCTCTCTCATATGCAGCAGTCTAGACACTGCTGTCATTACTGCAACAGCAGGAAATCATCCAACCAAGCCTCACTCGCTCTCGCTGAGGTCTTTATTACGTCTTTTTAGAAATTGATTTGCCCATCGTGATCTGCCTGAGGGGAGAGAAATGCTGAGAAATGCTGAGATTAGTCTCTGCAACCTTCATATGCTCAGTTTTTACTTATTCCCAGATCTGAATTAAAGTGCCTATTCCCTTTTCTACTGCTGCTTTTACATGTCTTACATAAAACAAGTTTGGGCAGGCTCAATCCAGTTTATACTGGACATTAGGGCCCACAGTGCAAAACTGCCTTAAAGTGGCAATGTCACAGACCACAGGACGGCAAGAGTGGAAAATGGAACAATGTCACACTGATGCAGAATGGGCCGGTCTTCAGGTTGGGGGTTGAGGCACATAGTTGGTTCAGAGCAAATAGACCTTTACTCTGCACTGAACCTGTACTGTATCTGATCTGGGAGTGTTTGATGGGCAGTGTAGAGGGAACGTTACTCTGCACTGAACCTGGGAGTGTTTGATGGGCAGTGTAGAGGGAGCGTTACTCTGCACTGAACCTGGGAGTGGTTTGATGGGTAGTGTAGAGAGAACGTTACGCTGTACTGAACCTGGGAGTGTTTGATGGGTAGTGTAAAGAGAACGTTACTCTGTACTGAACCTGGGAGTGTTTGATGGGTAGTGTAGAGGGAGTGTTACTCTGTACTGAACCTGGGAGTGGTTTGATGGGTAGTGTAGAGGGAGTGTTACTCTGTACTGAACCTGGGAGTGGTTTGATGGGTAGTGTAGAGGGAGCGTTACTCTGTACTGAACCTGGGAGTGTTTGATGGGTAGTGTAGAGGGAGCATTACTCTGTACTGAACCTGGGAGTGGTTTGAGGGGTAGTGTAGAGGGAGCGTTACTCTGTACTGAACCTGGGAGTGGTTTGATGGGTAGTGTAGAGGGAGCGTTACTCTGTACTGAACCTGGGAGTGTTTGATGGGTAGTGTAGAGGGAGCGTTACTCTGTACTGAACCTGGGAGTGTTTGATGGGTAGTGTAGAGGGAGCGTTACTCTGTACTGAACCTGCGCTGTACCTGACCTGGGAGTGCTTGACACTAACACTGGGTAGCCAAAAAGGGAAGTGTTCCATTTCCCAGCACTCACATCCCCCATCCCGATGAACAAAACAAGAGAAAAGACCTTTCTCCACATCCCCCCACCACCCCACCCCCAGGTTAATCCCCTCCTCTGTGAAGACACTACCTCCCTGCTTTGCTCCAGTTCTAAGGCTACTCATCACCCTCAGGCACTTCACCCAAGTATTCATCCCTCGAGTGAGGACCTAGACAGTTGGTGTCACCGATTATTGAGCAGTCACGGGCAACACAGCTGAGTCTGATCCTATCCTCACCCAACATCCGCACATGTGTGTTTTCCAGCAGGAGTTACTGGATCACAATCCGGAGCAGGGACTTTGGCTGAATTTCCCTCAGTTATCTGAGGGCACTGTGGCCAATGCCAGCACGCCCTACTGGCTGAAATGAGCTAACTCAGCACGGACCAGAGGTGGAACCTGGGACCTTTGTTGTTGCTCTGGTACAAGCATTCTTATTCCAGCAATCGAAGAGGTAAAGTCTGGGGGAGTCCAGAACAAGGCTACATAACCTTAAAATTAACCGTTCAGTTGTGATGTCAGGAAGCACTTCTTCACACAGGGCAATAGAAATCTGGAACTCTCTCCCCCAAAAAACTGTTGTGGGTCAATTGAAAATTTGAAATTGAGATTGATAGATTTTTGGAGATATGGAACCAAGGCAGGTAAATGGAGTTGAGATACAGATCAGCCATGATCTAATTGAATGGCAAAACAGATTTAAGGGGCTGGATGGCCTACTCCTGTTTCTATGTTGAGGTCTCTGTTGCTTTAGAGTTTCTTGAATTCAGACAGAACCATTATTTCTGGATGAGTCTCATCTCTTGTCAAATTATATCCATGTGTAAGATGTCTCCAATGGAGTTGTAAGAACGTGTGGTCAGGGAGGCTCATTAAACAGGCTTGCAATGACTCAACAGCAGGAGATTGTAATCATCAGTTTAACGGAAAGCTGGGATGTTGTCCTACTGTCGGAATTTTTCATGTCAGGTTTATATTTAGCAATGGTATAACATAGCATCATAGTAGGAACAGCACAGGAGGAGGCCATTTGGCCCAATGTGCCTGTGTCGGCTCTTTGAAAGAGCTATCCAATTAGTCCCATTCCCCTACTCTTACCCCGTAGCCTTGCAAATTTTTCCCTTTCAAATATTTATCCAATTCCCTTTTGAAAGTTATTATTGAATCTGCTTCCATCACCCTTTCAAGCAGTGCATTCCAGATTGTTACAACTCGCTACGTAAAAAAATGTTTCCTCATGTCGCCTCTGGTTCTTTTGCTGATCACCTTAAATCTGTGTCCTCTGGTTACCAACCCTCTGCCACTAGAAACAGTTTCTCCTTATTTACTCTGTCAAAACCATTCGTGATTTTGAACATCTCTATCAAATCTCCTCTTATCCTTCTCTGTTCCAAGGAGAACAACCCCAGCTTCTCCAGTCTCTCCACATAACTGAAGTCCCTCATCCCTGGTACCATTCTAATAAATCTCTTCTGCACCTTCTCTAAGGCCTTGACATCCTTCATAAAGTGTGGTGCTCAGAATTGACCACAATACTCCAGCTGAGGCCTAACCAGTGATTTATAAAGGTTTAGCATAACTTCCTTGCTTTTGTACTCCAGGCCTCTATTAATAAAGTCCAGGATCCCATATGCTTTTTTAATGACCTTCTCAACTTGTCCTGCCATCTTCAAAGATTTGTGTACTTAAACCCCCAGGTCTCTCTGTTCCTGCACCCCTTTAAAATTGTACCATTTAGTTTATATTGCCTCTCCTCATTCTTCCTACCAAATGTATCACTTCTCTGCGTTAAATTTCACCTGCTGTGTGTCTGCCCATCTCACCAGTCTGTCTATGTCGTGAAGTCTGTTACTATCCTCTGTATACTATCCTCCAGTCTGAAAAACAACTGTTCACCGCTACTCTCTGATTTCTGTCCCTTTGCCAATTTTGTATCTATGCTGCCACTGTCCCTTTAATCCCGTGGGCTTTAATTTTGCTAACAAGTCTATTATGTGGTACTTTATCAAATGCCTTTTGAAAGTCCATATACACATCAACCCTCTCTGTTACTTCATCAAAGAATTCAATCAAGTTAGTCAAACACGATTTTCCTTTAACAAATCCATGCTGACTTTCAATTATTAGCCCATACTTTTCCAAGTGCTAATTAATTGTGTCCCGGATTGTTGTCTCAAAGTTTCCCCACCACCGACATAAACAGACAAAAGAAAAAAAATGTTTAAATATTTATCTTGATTCAGGCTAAATTGCTGAGTGCACAACAGGGACTATTTTGCCAGATTAATAATCCAGAGAACGTGAGTTCAAATCCCACCATGGCAATTTAGAATTTGAATTCAGTTCAAAAAATCTGGAAATAAAAAGCTGGTATCAGTAAAAGTGACCATGAAGCTATCGGATTGTCGTGAAAACCTAATTGGTTCAGTAACGTCTATTAAGGAGGGAAACCTGCCGTACTTACCCGGTCTGGCCTATGTGTGACTCTAGTCCCACACCAATGTGGTTGACTCTTAACTGCTCTCTGAAGTGGCCCAGCAAGCCACTCAGTTGTACTATCACTTTCTCAGGGCAACTAG
This sequence comes from Heptranchias perlo, assembly GCF_035084215.1. Classification (NCBI taxonomy): domain Eukaryota; kingdom Metazoa; phylum Chordata; class Chondrichthyes; order Hexanchiformes; family Hexanchidae; genus Heptranchias; species Heptranchias perlo. The sequence continues at coordinate 19,776,293 of NC_090356.1, forward strand.
GGACGGGCAATGAATGTCAGCCTTGCCAGCGACGCCCACATCCCGAGAATTAATTTTTAAAAATGAGCCCTCCCTCACCCTGAAGGTGAGCAGCAACAGAGAGAGCTGTCGACCTCTACTGTTCCAAAATGTGCCATTCTGGTGATTCTGTATCTGACTGTCAGTCTGTAGTCGAGACTCTTCTTGCCACAGCTACAAGGTTCCCTGGACAATGGTCTACTTTCTAAGTTGACTCATCATCAGCCAGTTCCTCTCCATGTCTGGACTCTCAGCCCATCAAGGGGCACAGCTTGATGGTTGCAACTTCAATTTTTAAAAACAAATCTCTTTTGTTCCTCCAATATTTTTGCCGCCTTCTCCCTCGGAGGCTGCTCCTGCTGGGATACGACTTCACAGGAGCTCCGCCAAGCGATCATTATTAATGTAGGAGCATTAAATGATGAGTGTCGTCAAGTTATCTCTCTATGGACTGCATCACACACAAGCCTGATATCAAGTCACAGACACTTTCCAATTGGGGGTCCCTAGATGGCCATCTGATGAAAGAACCCCGAGGGGTTTTTCCCCTCCCTAGCCCAGGGATGCTGAGGCCAATTGTTGCCGCTGGCCCAGTGCAGACTGGGGATCAAACCTGGCATATTCCAGGTCTGTATGGCTCAGTTTCGCACTAGACAGCGCTCTGATCAGTAAAGGAACTTCATAAGTTACATTTTTAAGCAGAAGATTAATAGATTTGGATTTGAAGCATTAAGCAATCTGTCAGGAGGATTCAGCAGCAGCTTACATTCGAATTAGTGGTTGACTTTTAGACAAATGGAGTCCATTACAGTGAGGGTGGAAGACTTATAAACAGCTCTTTGTGCATCAAATATTTCTGTACTGTAATGCGCTTTGCATTAATGTTAAAGCTGCACAAACAGTAAGAATGACACCTATACCCGAGAGAAGTGAACGTCTTTGACACACAGCCAATAAACCCGGTAACATGCTGGCTGAAATGAAAATATTACTGCAGTTCACGTGGTTCATATTCATGTGGTTATAAATGTTACACGCCTCGTTAACACGAGTTACGTCAACATACCGCATTAAAGATTTGTCATGAAAAGGTCACGCAGTCTCATTTTAAAATCAATATGCCTCACTGCTCCTGTTTAAGTCAGACAAATTTAATATCAACTTTCACATGAGCTCTGTCATTACTTCATAAAGAAATATGTTTTTTTTTAAAAAGGTGGGGGTGGGATTTTTGTGCTCACTGTAAGTGAGGGATGAACTTTGGGGAGAGCTGCTCATCAGAAGTCATGGAATTGGCTCAGGTGCTGGAGTTCATAGGGCCGAGCCTATGTGTCAGAGAGTACTGCATTGATGGTGGAAGTTAGATTACCCAATTTCAGTTGATCTTCCCCATTCCTATGATTGTTGTTTTTCCTCCATAAATAGGATGGGTCCATCATTGAACATAAAAGTAATTGGTGCAGTGTTTGGGAAACCTAGGCAAAAGGCCAAGGCAGGACACCAGGGCTCAGAAATTTGGGAGCGCCCATATTTGAGCAAGCAGGTGCCAGAATGGTGAGGTCCGAGGCGCCCCAGATATTGGGCCTCAGGCCTCATTATATTAGAGCTGACGTGACATTGGAGCCCACCTGCGAAGAGCTGGGCAACATTGGGTCATTACCAGCATCTCATCGGCCCTCAGGTGAGTGGGTTTGGGATCGGGTCCGGCCAGGGGGCTGGGATCGGGGGTCGGCAGAAGAGACCGATCGGGGGTTCAGAGAGGATGACGAGGAGGAGGGTCGGAGGTCGGGAGTGGTGGCGATTGGCAGTGGGGGTTAAATGTGGGATGGAGAGGAGCAAGAGTGCTTACATTCAGGTTATTTATCTTCTTTGTTGCAGGCGATCCCTAGGCTCAGTTTCCCTGAGTGTAGCCTGCGATGGTGCTGGCTGCCTCAGGGCAAACCAAACATGTTGAGGGAACCACAGATAGACATTGGGTCACTTATTTGCATGGGCAAAGGAGCTAACCCCCGCATCAGGCATGGGTAAAGGACGCCTCTTGTATGTCGTGTCCCGTATGGCGGGCAGCGCACTTCCAGCCGGAAATGTGCGCACGCTTCCTGCCCACCATATTGGGGCCTTAGTAGTCCGAGTAGCACACATTTTGCCGACCAATTTCTAGGCTTAGGGTTGAAAAGAGAACCAGAGACGAGGAAGAAAACTGAGAAGCAGAGGTTAGGTGATGTACAGCTTGGATTTTAAAAGCCTTGTAGATTGCAAAGGAAGGAAAGAGTAAAGGAGGTAAGGAATTCCACAGTTTGAAGCCCTGGTCAAGGCCCACCTTAAGAAATAATGCCCAAAAGGAATATTTGCACTGCAACATAAATTCAGAGAATAGTGTCTACTGAAGCTGTGAGGCTTGCTTCAAGTCCTGCATGTGACTTTTGGTGTTGGCCCACGAGGTGGCCAATTGATCAGCTTTCCTTCTGATTCCTGCCAACATCCCAACCCATAATATAATTAGAGACACTCTACAAAGTTATTTTGCAATGAAGTTTAGTTGAAGGCAAATGAATGAAGATTGCTGGCATGTCACTTTGTTTTTGTACAAATGGCTGCTCTAGTTCAATAAAACTCCTAATCCTCTCCACTAATCCTCTAACATTCTAATGTGATGTTAGAATGTTTACTCTTCTGGCCAAAACCCAAGAGTAAAAGCCTTTTCCTTAATGGTTTGTTCCCAAGAATCAATTTGTATGAGGAAGGTTCTGAGAGGAACCATTCAGCTGTTATTTTAGGTCAGCAGCCCTGGCCACTGAGAAACAGCCAGAAGTCAAAAGATAAGAGATTCAAGCCACTAGGAGTGTAGTCAGTATAATGCTTAAGAATTACAGACCAGTTGCCTAAAAAGAATTCCTTTCCCAATCTGAAGCAAGCTCGAATTGTTACCATTGATTGCTATGTCCTCCTCCAGATGCGTTCTCTTGTGCCCAATGCAACAGACTGCTCCCTTGTGCAGAGAAGAGGACAGAGGGAAGAGTGGTTGGAACAAGTCTCTCTATCCTACCACATCACATAAGAAACAAAAAAAATCTATTGTACAGCACCTTATCACATCTCTCAGATATGTCCCAAGGCGTTCCATATACAATTAATTCCTTTGAAGTACATTCTCTGTTGTTACGTAGACAGAGAGCAGCTATTTTGTGCTCAGTAAAGTCCCACAAACAACATTAAGATGAATGACCAATTAATCTATGTTTTGATAATGCTGGTTAAGGGAGAGTGTTAGCCAGGACACCAGAACTTCCTGCTCATAGTGTTTAACGTTCACCTAAACCACCAAACGAGGCCTCAGTTTAACATTTCATCCAAAGGACCAACAATGCAGCACTGGCTCAGAACTGTACTGAATTGACAGCCTGAATTATGTGCTCACGTCCTGGCCTTCTGACTCAGAGGCGAGAGTGCGACCAACTGATCTAAGTTGAAAAGTTAGTCGCACTCTCGTTTGGTGGTTTAAGTGTCCTAGAAAATATTTAACCCTCAGCCAACATCACTTAAAAAAAAGATTATCTGGTCATTATTTCATTGCTGTTTGTGGGTCCTTGCAGAGTACAAATTAGATGCCTCGTTTCCTACATTGCAACAGTGACTACACTTCAAAAGTATCTCATTGGCTGCAAAGCACTTTGCGACGTCCTGAGGTTGTGAAAGGCGCTATATAAATGCAAGTCTTTCTTTTCACAGGGTGTGTTGTCAGCAATCTGCCTGCTGTAAAGCAGCAGAACAGAACCACTCTTCAAATATTTACATCCCAGCCAACTTTAAACCTAGGCAGCCTATGGACCTGGGGAGGGGGAGCGATAGTGAGATGGGTGGGAGCAGCTACGGAGATATTGCAGTTTCATTTTGAAGTTAGAAATGTGAGTCAGACTGATCAAATGCAAAGCCCTCAAAGTATATCTTTTAAAATTATTACAAGGGCTCCAAGGATTTTTCCTCCCCCAGTGATTTCTCAAACAAATTAAATTTTAATGAAGTCCTTAAAACACAAGAAGCAACAGCACAACAGGAAATAAAAACAAACAGCTGGAAATACACAAGTACGTCTGTCGGCATCTGAAAAGTGAAGAGGCTAGGGTTTTGGATGGAGACCCTTCATTGGAGGGATAGTTCTCCACCAGGTTTAGGGTTGCCAACTCTAGTTGGACGTATTCGGGAAGGTTTCATCACATGACCTCCAACCACCCCGCCCCCGCCCCCCCACCCCAAAGCTCCCGCCATTGGTCACCCAACACGTCCATCCTCATGACTCACTGCCTTCCTGCTCCAATCGGAAAGCGAACAGACTCTTCGTTCCCCGATTGGATGACTCTTCACCATCAGTCAGTGAAACAACCTTTTTCTCCCCCATCCCCATTGGTTTTATAACTAATAAATGAAAGTGTTCAAAGAAAATGAAATACAACAGTTTTTCTCCCGGGTGTTGCTCGCAGCAGTGTCCAGGAGATTAATCTTCAATTCCTGGAGATTCCAGGACAACCCTAACCAGATCTCCACCTGAAACGTTAACTGGACTTTTCTCTCTTTTCAGATGCCGACACAGCTGCTGTCCACTTCCAGCATTTTCAGTTTTTTCTATTTCTCTGTGCAGGTTAAAGTCTCTGTCTGATCTCGGCAGGACTGTGCCATGTGGTGCTCAGTGACCTTGGTCAAGATAGGAAAAGTGCACAAATCAGCCGGGGTCTCTGCTCCTGATCACTATCTAGTGACTGGTCCAGCAAAGGCGCAGATAAGGTGTGGATATCGGGTGAGTACAGGATCGGCATCCGCAGTCGAACACTGTGCTGACATTCAGGCCTTGGTTTTAAGTTGGGGGGTGGGGGGGCCTGGACGAGCGACAAACTCGCTCACTTAAATATTCAGCTTCGGACTCCCGCCGTCACTGCTCCCCCGCTCAGGCCTCAGGTTGAACTCTTGGATCGGGTCCTGATGACGTAATCGGAGCCCAGCCTGCGTATTTAAAAAGGACTCCGCCAGCTTGGGGCGGGTGTCCTCGCCGCCTGCAATTTAAACTTGCAGATCGGAGTGGGAAAGGAGTGGGTAAGACCCCAGCTCCATTTTAACTGCACCCCTCCCACCCGTACCCCCGGGCCTGGTTTCCGCCGAGTTAAAAATCGAGGTCTCACAGTCTAGGCTCACTTCTGAAGAATGGGCAATTGGGCAATATACCAGAGGGCACCCAGTCACCCGTGGAAACCGCAGCTCAGGAGCAGTCAGCACCTTCAGGAGACAAGGAGAGTAAATTTGAAAATAAACCGTGATACAAAACCTCTAAATTCTCTGCCTGCTTGCTGTCTGGGGCCCTGTATTAACCTTGCAGCTTGTCACATAGACTGGTTTCAGTGTTTCGATAAAATACAGAGCAAAAAAAAGTGAAGGATTTATTTTCCTTTTACTTTTTATACAGCATTTCCACACAATAAAACTGCTGTCAGTTCCTTTGCTGTGGCCTAACTGATAAACTGCGGGGCAGCTGGAACCAATGTGGTCTCCACTGACGGAGCAGAACAGACAAGTCTGTGAAATGTCAGCAGAAGAGATTGTCTTTCATCTCAGAAACGATTTTAAAGGCCCATTACCAATTGTTACCTCGCTGTCTTACATTGTTCTAGAAGTACACAACAGGCCCGTCGGTGTCTGAAAGAGACGGGCCAACGATTTGGACGGAAGATTCCAGAAAAGGGTCTCCAACCGACAAGCTAACCTTTTAGATACCAACTGACCCACTGTGTATTTCTAGCATTTTCCATTAATATTTCCAGCTTTTTGTTTATTGCAAAATTTCATAATTTATGAAGAGAAACAAACATTCACGTAACAGCTGCAAATGACATACTGCTGCAGTAACTTGCACAGTCCATTCGGCTGCTGAATTATGCGTTGGCGGACTATGTCTCAGAGTAGCTGGGCAGAGCTGCTCTGATCTTCCCCACTGGAGCGAACCACATACGTGGCTAGAATTTTAAGTGCTGGGCAAGATGAGAATCTCCAAACTATTGGTATTCTGCTCAGAGGTTTTGACCATTCTGCAGACAAATGTAGCAATCTTTTCTGCTCACTGCATGTGAAACACTGACAGTCCTTTAGCCCCACTAGGGTCTTTGTTCTGTACGTAGGATCACGACAATCTGCTGCTATGAAATTCACTCTGCAATTAACTTGTGAATGGTAATTAAAACTCTACCAGGGGTGGGTGGGACTGGATGATGTTGCGAGTTAGACTGGGACCTGATTTCAAATCCAGCCCAGATTGATGTGATTCAATCCTCTTGTTTGTTGGCTGCAAGGCTGCTGTATGAACATTCAGCTGAACAGACAGACAGGGCCTTAGTTTAATGTCTCATCGGAAAGACCGTGCAGCACTCCCTCAGTACTGCACTGCAGTGATTCATGTGCTCATTTCCCGGGGTGGAGCTTTATCCCACAATCTTCTTTCTTTTTTATTTCTGTCCTTCTCTCTCTCTCTTCTGCTTAAGGTGCAGACCCCTTGTCGGGTATGGTATCACGGGCACTGGCAGCCCTCTACGCCTCACCCAAATGGCCTCATGCATGAGCCTAGATAGTAAATTTTGGCAGGCTAATCAACCATTTGGGGCATCACAGCTGAACCTGATCTTACCCTTACTGAACTTCCACAGAAGCCCACTTTCGAGCAGGGAGACACCGGATAGCGATCGGGAGCAGGAATCCCAACTGATATTTCCTACCTAGACCTGGGATCCCAACTGCCACCCTAGTTTAGGTCAACTAACTGAGGACAGACCAGGGACCTTTCAGGTATGTTTGGTCAGTCCACACTGGGCAATGCATTCACCCATCGATCCAGGGGGGAACCCTGTTGATAATGATTGACTTGGAGTAACATTGAGAAGGTGAGAGGCTTCTCAACTAACATCTAATGAGTGAACCCAACGATACCTCACTGTGCACAGAGAGCTGGTGTTGCTGGCTATCTCGTTCACTGAGCTCTTCCTGTAGTTTCTCACACTGCATCGCCTTCTCCTTCCTTGCCGCTTTCTGCTGTTCCAGCTTCTCCTTACACTTCCTGCAAGTGATTGTGACAAACTTAGAAACAAGGAAATTGAACAGGAGATCGGGTAACTAAGAACTACTGACACGTGGCTCTGGGTGGGTGGGGAGTGTCTGTATCGTGATGCATGAGACACCACAACTGTATGGGACAGGTTAGATTTCCTGGTCGTCATTTTCAAATGTTCGTACATGGAGCCTGCATGTACCTACTCACTCCAGTATCCAATCCCACAGAAATTCTAAATGCTGTACTGAAATAAGGAGCTCCTGAAAGAAATGTGAGGCAATAATGTAAGTGAGCTTCAGAATTTGATGATGGGAGATGGTGTAATGTTCACTCTCCAATGGGATGATGGGAGATGGTGTAATGTTCACTCTCCAATGGGATGATGGGAGATGGTGTAATGTTCACTCTCCAATGGGATGATGGGAGATGGTGTAATGTTCACTCTCCAATGGGATGATGGGAGATGGTGTAATGTTCACTCTCCAATGGGATGATGGGAGATGGTGTAATGTTCACTCTCCAATGGGATGATGGGAGATGGTGTAATGTTCACTCTCCAATGGGATGATGGGAGATGGTGTAATGTTCACTCTCCAATGGGATGATGGGAGATGGTGTAATGTTCACTCTCCAATGGGATGATGGGAGATGGTGTAATGTTCACTCTCCAATGGGATGATGGGAGATGGTGTAATGTTCACTCTCCAATGGGATGATGGGAGATGGTGTAACATTCACTCTCCAATGTATGATGGGAGATGGTGTAATGTTCACTCTCCAATGTATGATGGGAGATGGTGTAATGTTCACTCTCCAGTGGGATGATGGGAGATGGTGTAATGTTCACTCTCCAATGTATGATGGGAGATGGTGTAATGTTCACTCTCCAGTGGGATGATGGGAGATGGTGTAATGTTCACTCTCCAGTGGGATGATGGGAGATGGTGTAATGTTCACTCTCCAGTGGGATGATGGGAGACGGTGTAACATTCACTCTCCAATGTATGATGGGAGATGGTGTAACATTCACTCTCCAATGTATGATGGGAGATGGTGTAATGTTCACTCTCCAATGTATGATGGGAGATGGTGTAATGTTCACTCATCAATGTATGATGGGAGATGATGTAACATTCACTCTCCAATGTATGATGGGAGATGGTGTAACATTCACTCTCCAATGTATGATGGGAGGTGATGTAACATTCACTCTCCAATGGGATGATGGGAGATGGTGTAACATTCACTCTCCAATGTATGATGGGAGATGATGTAACATTCACTCTCCAATGTATGATGGGAGATGATGTAACATTCACTCTCCAATGTATGATGGGAGGTGATGTAACATTCACTCTCCAATGGGATGATGGGAGATGGTGTAACATTCACTCTCCAATGGGATGATGGGAGATGGTGTAACATTCACTCTCCAATGGGATGATGGGAGATGGTGTAACATTCACTCTCCAATGGGATGATGGGAGATGGTGTAACATTCACTCTCCAATGGGATGATGGGAGATGGTGTAACATTCACTCTCCAATGGGATGATGGGAGATGGTGTAATGTTCACTCTCCAATGGGATGATGGGAGATGATGTAACATTCACTCTCCAATGGGATGATGGGAGAAGATGTAACATTCACTCTCCAATGGGATGATGGGAGATGGTGTAATGTTCACTCTTCAATGTATGATGGGAGATGATGTAACATTCACTCTCCAATGGGATGATGGGAGATGGTGTAACATTCACTCTCCAATGGGATGATGGGAGATGGTGTAACATTCACTCTCCAATGGGAGATGATGTAACATTTTCTTTACAGTGGATTTTGGGAGACAATGCAACAGAATAACTCCAAGGTCATAGAATTACTTTAAATCATTAAATTAAAAACAAATAATTATTACAAACAATACAAAACAAACATCACATGGATCCTCTCTGCCCACTGACTGAACCTTGAAGAATATAAAACAGACCCTTTCAATCGTAGGCTTTCCCCCCTAGAAGGAACAGATCTACAACATTCTGAAATGATTTAAAGGACTATGCAACGCACAATGTATTATCCTACTGCTAAGCAAGGCTGTGTGTAACCAAGACTGTCCCCTTGAGGCCACAATGTCTTGGTGGCTTAGCAGCCATATCCTGAGGTCAAATAGAGTGTAATTATATGTTCGTGTACCTGCTACAAATTGTTGTCTCCTTCCTAAGGTCAGAAAACTTGCTTTCCTTATTTTTGTACCTTTGTTTAAAATTGCTTTACATTTGTAACAAATTGGATGATTTTATATATCTGGTTATTTAGTGTTCCCTCTTAAAGAACTTGGATGTTAGGGTGAAGAATCTTTAATTTTGCTTTGTACCTTTCTTATAGTTGTCTGTTGAGGTGACACATAACTATCACCAGCTTATTCCCCACAGTTTGCATAGTTCCCAAGGTCGGTTACTGACAGCTCAATCTCCAACTCTCCATACCCTTCGCCCAGCCAAAAGAGCAACTGAATCATCCCAGTCACATTCTCAACGCAGACTGAGAAACTCTAGTCAACTCATCACCACTGAAGGCACTGTACAAGCTCCCTGATGGCCTACAGCCTAAATACACTGTCTTGTAAACAATGCATCAGAGAGTCCCAGCACTGCTGAGTTAGCTAAACTTACCTAGGGTACGGTCACTATAACTGCACCAACCCTTGCTGCGATACAGCTGTGCGAGTGCTGGCTACCCCTCCAGCACCTCGCCCAAGGCTGAGTGTTAGTGGGCTATATAACTGCAGGAGCTAAGTCTGATCCTATCATCACCAGATGACCACACACACACACACACACACACACACACACACTTTCAGAAGGGGTCGCTGGATAGTGAGTGGGAACCCTGGCTGATTTCTTTCCCTCCAAAGCCCAATGGCATTGAAGCCAACTGTAGCGTCCTGTAATGCTGAGATCAACTCATTACAATCAGAGATCAAACCCCAGGACCTCACTCGGCACTGCATTTGCTAACTAAGCCACACAGAGCGTGCACAATTTTCAGTCCTCTGCCGCCTCCCAGATGGACTGCCGTGCCTAAAGGCCAGACGAAGAGCTGGTCAAACCCACTCACTCGAGGGTATGCGGCCTTACACTGCCACCATGTGGAGCAGATGTCACAGCCGCCACAAGCAACAAAGGAGAGCACACCGTCAAATTCCTTATATGGTCATTCAGTTGCTCGCATACCTCAACTCTGCGTTGCTGCTTCTGAATTCTTCGTTCTTCACGTCCACCAGCTGGGACATCTTGGCCAGCTGTTGCCGCAGAGTGTTCAGCTCCAGTGTCTGACTCCGCACCAGTGCACGGTGCTGCTCCAGCTCCAGTTTCTGTTTCTCACTCAGCTCTCCTGTGTACAAGCAAAACAATCATTGAAACTACCTGATCTTAGTGAATCAAAGATACAGATTTGGTAAAAAAAAATGTAAATAGCTTTTGAGATATTAGATTGTCACAGTGGCCTGGAATTTGCTGGAGTGGGGAATCTCGTGGTGTGCCCTGGTTGTTAGACTTTCTCCCTCATCCTTCAGCTTGAATTTTTTTTGGGCTGCAAGTTGCTGGAACTGCGATCTGATAATGGTGCGACGGGCGCAACAGAGCATCTGGGACCTTGGTGAACGACAGGACCAATGGTCTATCTCCTTAATCAATGAGATTTAAGGATTGAGAAAGAAACATAGGAGCAACAGAGAAGGAAATAGGGTGAAATCAGGTACAGAAAGAGAAATAAAGTGAGGGAAAGAAAGATTGGATTAAAAGAGAGAGAGAAAGAAGAGACAGAAAGGAAAAGTAAGAAAATAAGTAAAACACTTTAAACTTTATATACCTCTAAGAACAATTTACTCCCTGCAGGAGTGAGACTCCAAATTTTCAATTGTTCCCTTTCTGAGCTGGAGAGGTTGACAGTGCGAGAAACTACAGGTTAATCCAACATTGCAGGAACATACATCTCCTCATTAAAAAGGTACTTACGCTGTTAAGTGCCAGCCTTAACTTTCTGTGGCGCGTTTAATTGGTAATTAATGCGCAAATGCAGCGATTTCTTGAAACTCACGGAGAGGTTGAGGGCGAGCTGCCGTTTTTGCGAGGCTAACGGCAGAGCAGCGTAAATCGTCCAGGAATGTGTGGCGATTCGCAATCACGGGGTATCTCGTCCTCCCCACAAACTGCTGGGTGATTTACACATTAATAATGGCACGAGTATTAAACTCGCTGTTATCTTGCCAGCAAATTCTGGCCCAATTTGTACCCAATTTGTGCCTCGCTACCAGCAAGGAGCACAATACTTCTGCTCAGAGTGGTGAGTTACTATTGATTAATATTACTAGTGGATCTCTCGTGATGTTGGTAATGGTAAGTTGGATGTTTTATTAAGACAGGTGTCTTATTCCATGTAATGCACAATGTATTCTTCTGCTGTATCCATTTAAAATCACAAAGTCTAATATTAAAGTACACACAGCTTCATGTGGATCAGAGTTTAACTGTTGATTGGTGAGCGAACTGTGCAGATTAGAAAACGCTTGTAAGTTTCAGACTCTGGGTCAGAAGCACCCAGCTTTAATTGACTGGCTTTCTCTCTCGTTTTTTAAAGATCGTTTTGCATCTGTAATGAAGAGTGACGTCTGATGTGTGATGGGCTAAATGTACTGTTTAAGAACAAAAGAAATAGGAGCAGGAGTAGGCCATGAGGCCCCTCGAGCCTGCTCCGCCATTCAATAAAATCATGGCTGATCTTTGACCTCAACTCCACTTTCCCGCCCGATCCCCATATCCCTTGATTCCCTTAGTGTC